>NC_091097.1:20699232-21036732 GCF_024713975.1 Paralichthys olivaceus | reverse complement strand
TGATAAACCCCCAGGGGCCGCCATGTTGTGCAGTTATAAAAATTGCCATGGAAACGGTTGCTTCTTAAAAATCTTCTTTGATAATTGATGTGGCGGCAACCATCAAAGGGATTGCTGGCCTGCAAATCCTTATCAAATCCAATCAAAGAACCAAAAACTCTAGACATTAAAGGATATTTCTTTGGTCCTCTGAACTACCAAACATAAATAACAAGTTCCCTTGCTTCAAGTTATTAGCTTGTGAAAATAATAGACCGTCAACTGAGAAGACCACAGTCCTCATTAGTGAAGACAACAATCCTGCCTACGGAGACAACCGCTGATTTGTTCATTAAATATTCATCAAGAAGACACTGCTCTCATAACTACAAATCCCCCTTTACCAAAATGGACATCCTGGTAAGAATTATTTTTTTTTAGAAATGTATGTTCAGGTTGTGTTGAGTGGACTTTTAATAATTAATTCCATGTTTCTATTTCAGAATTCAGAATCAGAATCAGAATTCTTTTATTTGCCAGGTATGTTTGCACATACAGGAAATTGCCTTGGTGTAATGGGTGCACTACTTATGTACATAAAACAACAATGTAGAAAAACAACAATATATAAGAAATTGTATAAAATAAAATAGAATAAAATAAAATAAAATAAAGTAAAGTATATACATATATGCAGTAACAGAGTAGTAATAAATTATAAATTATGTGCAGGTGGTGGGGTGTGGTGGGGTAGAGTCAGTGCGGTGCAGAGTCAGTGTGATGCAGGGGGCTTGTTTGTGAGCCCCACTGCCACGGGGAAAAAACTGTTCAGATGGCGAGAGGTTTTAGTTCTGATGGCCCGAAACCTTTTTCCGGAGGGAAGTCTCTGGAACAGGTGGTGACCGGGATGTGAGGGATCAGCAATGATCTTGCCTGCTCTCCTACTGGTCCTGGAGTGGAACAGGTCTAGGAGGGCCGGCAGGTCACAGCCGATGACCTTCTCAGCTGACCTTATGATCCGCTGCAGTCTGCCCTTGTCCTTGGCAGTGGAGGCAGCGAACCAGACGGTGATTGATGAGGTGAGGATGGACTCAATGATGGCTGTGTAGAATTCAACCATCACTTTCTGCGGCATGTTGAATTTCCTCAGTTGCCGCAGGAAGAACATCCTCTGCTGGGCCTTCTTGGTGATGGAGGTGATGTTCTCCGCCCACCTCAAGTCCTGTGCAATGATGGTCCCCAGGAATCTGAAGGACTCCACTGTTTTAACTGGGGAGTTGCACAGGCTGAGGGGGGCAGTTTGGGCTGGGCTCCTCCTGAAGTCTGCCACCATCTCTACAGTTTTTAGAGCGTTCAGCTCCAGGTGGTTCTGGCTGCACCAGGAAGCCAGGCTGTTAACTTCCTCTCTGTAGGCGGCTTCGTCCCCATTGGTGATTAATCCGATGAGGGTCGTGTCGTCTGCAAACTTCAGGAGTTTGACAGAGGGATGGCTGGAGGTGCAGTTGTTGGTGTAGAGGGAGAACAGTAGAGGGGAGAGCACACAACCTTGTGGGGCTCCAGTGCTGATGGTCCGGGACTCAGAGACAAGCTTGCCCAGCCTCACACGCTGCTTCCTGTCAGTCAGGAAGTTAGAGATCCACCTACAGGTGGGCTCAGGCACGCTCAGCTGTGTCAGCTTGTCACGGAGAAGAGCTGGGGCGATGGTGTTGAATGCGGAGCTGAAGTCCACAAACAGGATCCTGGCGTAGGTGCTGGGGGAGTCGAGGTGCTGGAGGATGAAGTGGAGTCCCATGTTGACTGCGTAGTCTACGGAACCGTTGGCTCTGTAGGCAAACTGCAGTGGGTCGAGGAGGTGGTTGGTTATTGTCTTGAGGTGGGTCAGCACGAGGCGCTCAAAGGTCTTCATTACTACAGAGGTCAGGGCGACAGGTCTGTAGTCATTAAGGCCTGTGATCCTCTGCTTCTTTGGAACGGGGATGATGGTGGATGTTTTGAGACAGGCGGGTACAGCACATTCAGCCAGTGAGGTGTTAAAGATGTCCGTGAACACTGGCGAAAGCTGGTCTGCACAGTGCCTCAGTGTGGAGGTGGAGACAGCGTCGGGTCCAGGTGCCTTGCGGGGGTTCAACTTCTTCAGAAGCTTGTTTACATCTCTC
This sequence comes from Paralichthys olivaceus, assembly GCF_024713975.1. Taxonomy (NCBI): domain Eukaryota; kingdom Metazoa; phylum Chordata; class Actinopteri; order Pleuronectiformes; family Paralichthyidae; genus Paralichthys; species Paralichthys olivaceus. The sequence goes on along the minus strand of NC_091097.1, from coordinate 21,034,597 downwards.
TCCTGAATAGAGAGAGGTGTGAGCGGGGGGAGGGGGGTTGAGTCTTCGTCCAGGCTGGGGTGAAGAGGTGTAATAGCTGTGTGGGGGGGCTGGGAGTCTGGGTTAGAACTGGTCCATTGTCTTTCAAATCTACAGTAAAAGTCATTCAGTTCGTTTGCAAGTTTCAGGTCTTCCACAGAGTGGGGGGATTTGGTTTTGCAGCCGGTGATCACTCGCAGCCCCTTCCAGACTGACGAGGAGTCGTTGGCTGCAAACTGTTGTTCCAGCTTCTTTGAGTACTGTCGTTTGGCCTCCTTAATCTCCTTGCCAAACGAGTATTTTGCCAGTCTGAAACTATCCATGTCCCCACTCTTGAAGGCCGCCTCCTTCTCCAAACGAAGCTGTTTGAGTTTTGCAGTGAACCAGGGCTTGTCGTTGTTATAGCTCACCCTGGTGCGTGTTGGGATACATCTGTCTTCACAGAAGCTGATGTATGACGTCACTGCATCTGTGTATTCATCAAGGCTGTTGGAAGCAGTTCTAAAAATGTCCCAGTCAGTGTTATCCAGGCAATCACGCAGCTCCTCCACAGCTTCTCTGTTGCTCCAATTCTTGGATCTCAGCACAGCAGGTTTAGAAAGTTTGAGTTTCTGCCTGTAGGCTGGGATCAGGTGAATAAGAGCGTGGTCGGACAGGCCCAGAGCAGCGCGGGTAACTGCATGATACGCCTTGGTGATGGTGCTGTAGCAGTGATCAAGAGTGTTCTCCCCCCTGGTCGGGCATTTGATCAACTGTTTGTATTTCGGGAGTTCCTGAGATAAGTTCCCCTTATTAAAGTCCCCGAGGACAATAACAGGGGAATAAGTGTTCTCTCTCCTCCTCTCCACCCCCAGTACCTGCTCCGCGAGTTGTCGTTGTGCTTCGCGCACGTCAGCTTGCGGGGGGATGTACACGCCGGCCAGGGTGAAAGAGGTGAACTCACGGGGAGAGTAGAACGGTCGGCAGGTAATGAAAAAAGTTTCCAGGTCCGGAGAACAGGACTGTAAAATGACTTTCACGTCGCTGCACCAGCCCTGGTTTATATAAAAACAAATCCCTCCGCCTTTTGCCTTGTGTGAGAGGATCGGGTCGCGGTCCGCGCGTAACAGCTGGAAGCCGGTCAGCTGTGCGGCGGAGTCCGGTGTGGCTTCAGTCAACCACGATTCCGTGAAACACAAGACAGAAGTAAGGGAAAAGTCTCTATTTGTCCGGATGAGGAGGCGCAGTTCGTCCATCTTATTGCACAGCGAGCGGACATTGGAGAGGAGGATGCTCGGGAGAGGTGAGCGTAATCCCCGCTCCCTGAAGCGCACCAGGGCCCCAGCGCGCTTCCCTCGTCGTCTCCGCCGAAGTCTCACTGCGTGTCCGAGGACCACCGCACCTTTGATGAGTAAGTCCACTAAATCCACGGAAGAGGCGATAAAGTTGGGACATAAATTGGATGGTGTTGTGTCCCTGATGGAAAGAAGCTCGTCCATCGTGAAAGTAATCCGTGTAGGGTCGCAAAACAGAATTAAATACTAAAAACAAACACAAAAGTGCGCACCAACACACCGAGGCGACCGTTCGTGGCGCCATCTTGGTGTCAAATTTTTCAGGCATGTGGAACAATGCAGTCTGAGATTAAGGCTCTGAAAGAGAAGCTCAAACTGAATGATGAGCTTCTGATAAGGGAGCAGGAGAAAATGACAGCTCGCTCTAAAGCCCACATTGGTGTCCTGGCTGAACTAGCTGTACAGAGCAACAAGGTGAAGGCTCTGGAAGAGAAGCTCAAACAGAACGATGAGCTTCTGATGAGGGAGAAGGAGAAAATGACAGCTCACTCTAAAGCCCACAATGGCAAACTGGCTGAACTGGCTGTACAGAGCAACAAGGTGAAGGCTCTGGAAGAGAAGCTCAAACAGAACGATGAGCTTCTGATGAGGGAGAAGGAGAAAATGACAGCTCACTCTAAAGCCCACAATGGATAACTGGCTGAACTGGCTGTACAGAGCAACAAGGTGAAGGCTCTGGAAGAGAAGCTCAAACAGAACGATGAGCTTCTGATTAGGGAGAAGGAGAAAATGACAGCTCACTCTAAAGCCCACAATGGCAAACTGGCAGTACAAAGCAACAAGGTGAAGGCTCTGGAAGAGATCAATGTGGCTCTGAAGGAGAAGGTGGCCCTTTTGAAAAGGGATTTGAGCAGGCTTGAGCTTGTGGTGACAGAGATGGAGGAAAGGCAAGCTCACAGCCAAAAGATTGACTCCATGGACAAGGAGACTCAAACCAGCGATCTGCTTCAGGATGAGAATAATGCTCTTCAAGAAGAGCTGATGAAGCTCAGAGCTTCTTATCATGAGGTCTGTCTGAATCAGACTACCAACCAGGAGAAGTTCGACACTGAGCTCCAGGAGGAGAAGCAGGAAAAGAACATTCTCCAAGAAGAGCTGATGAAGCTCAGAGATTCTTATCATGAGGTCTGTCAAAATCAGACTACCAACCAGGAGAAGTTCAACACTGAGCTCCAGGAGAAGAAGGTTCTCCAAGAAGAGCTGATGAAGCTCAAAGCTTCTTACAATGTGGTCTGCCACTGTCATGAAGCTGATGTTTCCAGTCGGGAGCTCAATGGAGAGAGTAAGGATGATGTCACTGAGGAGAAGTCTCTCTCCAGTGTTCTCCCTGAGAAACCAAAGAAGACTTCACTCTGGAAGAGAATCCGCCACGCTCTGGGGTTGAGAAAACCACAGTGTTGGAAGTAGTCAGCAGCGCCCATCCAACAGCACCTGAGCTGACCTTACCCAGTGTTGTAATGTAAAGAAGTACAAATACTTCTTTACATTTCTACTTAAGTAGAAATTTCACATATCTGTCCTTTACTTTGTTATTTTTATTTCTGACAACTTTCACTTTTACTCCACTATATTTCCTAAGTAAAATGTGTACTTTTACTCCAATACATTTCTCCCAACCATCTTCGTTACTCATTACTACAAATTAAAATCAGAAGAAATTTGAGTTGGTGACGTAATGCCGTAAACATTTTGTGGTATATACGTGTGCCTGCAATATATATTATGCCAGTGGGTGGCAGTGTCACTCGATGTACCCCATGAAGAAGAGAGTGACTGTGACTGGTACCTGAATAAGAAAGAGTAAAGTTTGTTCCTCTGAGTTAGCTTGCCTGTTAGCTTCTTTTTTCATATACACTACACAACACATTCATTGTCATGTCAACCGCCAAGCACGAAGAAGAAGAAGTCCCGCTTGTCTGGGTGTTGTGGTGAAAAAGTTCCACTCGTGGTCCAAAAGTCCAAAAATTCAGTCATTTAAAAAAGCAGTAGAAGTCAACTTAAAAGCCGCAGAGTTTTATTGTCGACAACAAAACCTGAGAGCATTCAGTAGCGAGCCGGAGCTGCACCAGAAGACCTCTGACTAACAGTGGTGTTGCTCCGCTTTATCTATCCTTAAGGGCCACACCTGTTACGACCTTCCCCCTGGAAAGTCTCCAAGCACCGGGGTTACTTTGGCCTTGGAGCTGGGACTTTCCCTCTGGAGAGCCCCTACCGTACCATGATGAGTCTCTTTTTCTTTTACACAGTTTTTCTTTCACTTAACACCATTATATCTGTCCAAACCATTTACTATTTTTTAAAAGATATTTGTCTCTGATTTTACACCATTATATTTCATTCTTGTCAGACTGCCTTTAAAAAAAAAAAAAGATTATCATTTCTTCACACAAGTTATACATACACTACATACTGATTGTTACACATAGAGTATATTGTTTGATTCGTTTGATGATTCGTAATATCTGTCTTAAACTTATTGTAATCATTAGCAATTTATGTTATAATCACTCCTCAGTTTGCAGTGCAGATTAAAGGTACATAGTGACATTCATATGTGACACAGTGTAATGAACAGAAATTTTACTACACGGGCATGTCACATTATTGATGCCATCATGGAAGCACTTGCTGCTCTGCTGCTAACGTTAATGCTCCGGTAGCAGATGACGAGCATCTCGACTAAAGTGGCGAACTTGGTGAACTCCGTGGTGGTGATGAAGATAACGTTACACCGGCCGTATTTTCAATAAATATTTTCTTACGTTGGAGTGAAAGATTCTTCCTACCGGATTAAGTGCCTGTTATGCCTACAGAGAGAGACTGAAATATTGGCATTCAAAAACTCCCCGTCCAACCTGAAGAAGCACATGGAGATAGGTTAAATACATTTTCATTCAATGAAGCCATAATGTCATGTTTGGACCTGGTATCTGTGAACCATAGTTGGGCCTACATGTGTAGTCAAAAGCCTGACCACATGTTTCCTTTGCTCTGGAGACAAAGGAGAGCTTGCAGAACTCAGTCTCCCAGGGTGCTTCATCTTCACATATAGGTGGTAAAACTGCTCCTGAAGACAACTCTCAACCACTATTGGTCACTGTGTGCCCCATGACCCATGAGGTCACAAGGCCAATATAAGCCGAGTTTCCTAGCTCTCTTCTCTGTTCTGCCTCTTCCCCTGCTGACCGCTCCTGGTGGAGTAGGTTCTGGCCCTGCTCTCCCAGCCAGGGAGACTTCCTCCCTACACAAGCTCCTCAACTTCCAGCAGGCCTGCCTGGAGCAGACTGCTAAAACCTTCCAAAGGCAGCGACGCGAGAGCCTGCCTAAGAACTTCAGCACAATTGGCCACGACACAAGGTCTGACCAGCAGATGCACAACAGGAGCCACAAACCAACAAGACCACTTCACTCGACTTCAAACAGCACATCCAAAAAGGACCTTTCCCTCTTTTTCATGGACGGGTAACACAACTGGGCTCTATTATTATGCTAGGCTAAGCAAAGGACTGTTTAGTCCTATTTCAATTCCATGTGATGTTTATAAGTTTGAATTGCGTTGTTGTGATATTTGGTAATATGTTATTTGAAAGTTAATGTTAGTTCTGTTATACTGATCAGTTTCTTTGCATGCATCTAACTACTTTCTTTAACCTGGAACCAACACCTCACACACTCATTTCCACAAACTTAACACATACATGTGATCTCAGCCACATGGTCTCACAACTCCATCTTCATTAATGTTGCATAAGTGTGAATTTTACCAATCTCTAAACTGTCAAGAACTCCATATCCTTCCACTTTGCTAGCTATTGATGTGGTAATTTTGGTTATAGTTATTTATTTAATTATTAATCAGAGTTCCAAATTTGTAGTCAGTAAGACTTATTCCTTAAATTGGCTATCTCTTCCCTTCCTTTGAAGGGTGGTGCCCCGATTTATCCTTTATCAGTTTAATATTAATATTTTTAATATTAATATTTAATATTTCTCTGATAGCCACATTTATTGAATGCCCAAAAGCAAACCATTTAATGGTGCCCCGCATGAAGGAAAGTACAAAATCGTACCCTGCGCAAGGGAAAGTACATAATCACAACATTTTTGGTGCTCTGTGTGAGGCAAAGTCATTAATAATAGCATTATTTTTGACTCCTCGTGGAGCACAGCACAACAGTCAACGTCATTTAAGTGATCGCTGCTGATGACGGGCTCTCCATCTCCTCTTTAGTCGCATCCATTTTTTTTGCCTAAATATTGATTTATCCTCACCCAAAAGGCAGAGCATATTCTCCAGTCCCTGCAAAGGCTTTGTTCTCACATGTGAACTGGTCCACACACCCCTCCAGCCAGCCACGTCAGATGAAGATTCAGAAAGACTGCATGGAGAGGACACTGTGATGGGAGAATCTCCAAGAGTAGTCACACCACTGGGGCTGTGAGGTGGCCACCTTTTGTGTTTTCCTCCTGTGGATGACTGCTCTTCAGGGTAGGACAATGTCTCTTCCAGGAGTCTTTGGAGCTATTATATATGGATTGTTGGACAGAGCTGGAATTAGTGATACTGTGGCTTAATTGTTCATTTCTTCTTTGTTCCACAGGCACAGCAGCAGTGCAGCATGGCTAATCTCCAAGTGGGACATGATGTTGCAACTTATCACCTAATTAATACTATTTCCAATAATGTGACTATGCCACGGAAATAATTCAGAAAAGAAAGGAGTACGCGGGAATTAAGAAAGTTTTAAAAGAGAGAGAAATCCGTTTCCAAACACCAATGGCCAGAATGAGGATACACTGGGACACTGGCCCGTGGCCATGGCAACAGGTAGGAAACAAAGAGGACACCGCAACACGAGCAAAACATAAACTACAGAAATACCGAGGAATGGACAAATAAAGTATGTAAGTGCATCTAAATGAATAAGTAAGTGAAAGATAACACATGTTAGACACTGAAGACAAATAATCTAAGAGATTGTATATAGGTCTTCAGTCTTCACTGTTAGGACTGATCGGACACTGTCTGTGTGAGCTATAATGATCACTTCGTTCCCAAAACACAGGCTCTCTAGTGGTTCCAAGAGTCTGTAAGAGTAGAGCAGGAGGTAGAACATTTAGCTATCAGGCTCCTCTCCTATGGAACCAGCTCCCACTCTGGGTTCGGGAGGCAGACACTGTCCCAGCATTTAAAGTCAAACTAAAAACCTCCCTCTTTGACAAAGCTTATAGTTAGGGCTGGATCAGGTGAGTCCTGAACCATCCCTTAGTTGTGCTGCTATAGGTTTAGACTGCTGGGGGAACTCCCATTATGCACTGAGCACTTCATCACTTCCCTCTGTCTCTCTGTCTCTCTGCCCCCCCACACTTGTTTATTTATTTATTTAGTTATTTTAACATGTCATCATGTCAAAGTGTCACTTTGTCCTCCCATAGTCCCTCTGGCTCTTCTCTCTCTCTCGTTTCAGATAACTCTGGCACCGGGACTGCAGGATAACAACGACTACCATCACCATTGTTATCATTAATTACAATAACTCAGTAATTCATTAATATATATAATCCTGTTGTAGATCACTACATTGTTATTGTTATAGTCAGCCCAATTATTCCTGGTCTCTCTCTCTCCACCTCATCTCTCTCTTCTCTCCCCCCGCTTTCCACCCATCTCTCCTTTCCTCCCCCCTTTCTTTTCTTTCCTCACCCCAACCGGCCGAGGCAGATGACCGCCCACATTGAGCTTGGTTCTGCCAGAGGTTTCTCCCTGTTAATGAGGGAGTTTTTCCTCTTTACAGTCGCCTGTGCTTGCTCATTGTGGGAACTGTTGGGTTTCTTTATGTTAATATTGTTTTAAGGTCTTGACCTTTAAATGTAAAGTGCCTTGAGATAATGTAAATTATGAATTGGCGCTATATAAATAAAATTGAATTGAATTGAATTAATGAGACAGATGCTCAAGAGAATCTGGATAACAAGAATGGACCTCACTAAGGAGGGGCCCCCATATTTCATCTGAATTTCCCCTCAACCCACGGGGGAAACGTGGTGGGCAAGTGCCTACTGTTGTATTCTTAGTTAGATTTTTTTTTTTATTGCTGAGTTGCTGAATGTTCTTTGGGCTATTGTTTGTTCTCATGGTATATAATATATATATATATATATATCATGGAGTATAATGCCATTTTCCAAAGCTATAAATGAACAGCATATCATTAGTGTCGTTAAATGTTAATGGGTTAAATAATCCAATTAAAAGGACTAAGATCATTTTGAAAATGAGAAAACTTCAGGCTCAAGTTATCTTCATGCAGGAAACACACCTTTCCCAGGAAGAGCATGAAAAGCTGAAGAAATGTGGTTTTAGAAACACCTATTACAGTACTTGTAAACAAAGGAACAAAAGAGGTGTGGCAATACTTATACAAAACTCAACTAAATTTGAATGTCTAAAAGAAATCAAGAAGGACGATATATTATAGTGAAGGGGAAACTACAGGAAGAGATGGTTACGTTAATTAATGTATATGCCCCTCCAGAGAGTACTAAACAATTCTTTAAATCATTATTCCCAGTCATGGCCTTAGAATCTGAAGGTATAGTGATATGTGCTGGTGATTTTAATATGATAATGGATCATAGGGTAGACACAACAAGTATAAAAAGAAATAAGACACATATATCTAAATTTGTAAACATGTCGTTGAAGGAACATGGACTGGTTGATGTATGGCGTGAACTGCATCCGAAGGAAAAAGACTATACACATAACTCTACTTTATATAACACCCCTCGTCCGGGGAGTAACTCAATGTAGAACCGCCACTGCCCTTAAGGAAGGTAGATTGCCACCCTCATGTAATGAAGCAATCATATCTGTAATCCCCAAGAGGGTAAAGACGCAGAATATTGTAACAATTACAGACCCATTTCTATGCTCAATGTAGATTACAACATATACACATCCATTATAGCAAGGAGAGATCATAATTTCATGAAAGAATTAATTGACGAGGACCAAACTGGATTTACTACGGGACGACAAACATTAGCGAACATAAGAAGGACCCTGCAAATAGTAAACTCGATACAAATGAAGGAAACTAAGGCTATATTGCTGAGTCTTGATGGCGAAAAGGCTTTCGCCATTAAATGCAGCAATACAATAAACCAGAATGCTATAGCTAGAATAAAAATGAATGGTAGTCTAACAAAAAGCATAAAGCTACAGAGGGGAACACGCCAAGGATGTTGCCTGTCCCCTCTCCTCTTTGACTTATACATTGAACCTCTGGCGCAGGCTATAAGACAATGTGAGGAAATAAAGGGAATACATATTAAAAAACAAAAACATGTAATAAGTCTGTTTGCAGATGATGTAATAATATATTTAGAAAGACCTGATACAAGCCTAACACATTTAAGTATATAAGGATATACAGAGACCACTCATTATATAAAACAAATGTGAATAAAACACAGATTCTGGCTTTTAATTATACCCCTTCCCAAGAAATTACAAATGCTTATAAATGGAAATGGAAGTCAGAAAGCATAAAATATCTTGGGGTAACCCTAACAAAACAGATAAGCCATCTTCAGAAGATAATTCCAGCCATGTTTTCATTGTGATCAGATTCATATACAAATTAAGAGGATATTGAGAAATGGTCGACCATATCACTGGAGTTCAGTTCAAAGATTGACATTATTAAAATGAACATTTTCCTGAGGCTATTGTATTTCTTCCAATCCCTTACTGTCAAGATACAGTTAGAAAGATTTAAAACCTGGGACAAATTGATATCGAGGTTCATTTGGAGTGGTAAAAAACCAAGAATAAAATATAGCATGCTCCAACTGGCTAAGAATCGGGGGGGTATGGCACTCCCAAATTTAAAGGATTATTATGAGGCAGCACAACTTGGTCAAGTGGTGTGACAAGCATTATAACTCCAAATGGAAAGAGATTGAGATGAGGGTGGCTAGCAAACCAGTGCAATCCCTTTTGGGCAACATTACATTGATAAAAACTACTCAAAGGTTCAATAGATCCAATAACCTCCCACACACTGACTATCTGGGCTGATTTCAATAAAAGGCATAGATTGGAAAAGAAAGTGAGATTGTTGAGCTGGATTGCATATGATGAAAGATTCAAGCCAGACTTGAGTGACCTGACATACAGGAACTGGGAGAGGAAGGGAATCACTGCCATGTGTACAATACTAAAGAATGGAAATGTCTTTTCAGGACCTTAGAGAAATGTATGGATTAAAAAATTAGGATATTTTTTTAGATAACTACAGCTAAGGGATTATATCATAAGGGAAATAGGGAGTGCAAAAATATTAAACGGAGTGATAGATGTACTAATGCGAGTATATAATGGGTCAAAAATCAAGGTGGTATCTGTGTTATATGAAAACCTCAGAGACTGTACGAGTGCTTCAACTGATTACATTAGGGCTAGATGGGAGACGGAGCTGGTCCTGCAGTCAGGCCCCGTGTTCAGCCAGGCAGGGCCTCACAACCAGACACAGGTAAGGTACTAACTATAGGTTAGAGAGCGATTCAGAGGAACTTTATCAATACCTGTATCAAGAAAGATACTTATTAATTGAGGAGGTCGTAATTCATGATTACTCAGAGTAGTGAACCTGACTGAGTATAGAGACGTTTACATTGGTAGAAACCTCCCGTTTGGCACGAAGAAATTCTTCTTTCATTAAATTGTAAAAACTGTGCATGATTGATTTCTTCTGTGGTTGTTTAAAGAATCAGTGGTGTCAGTGATAGTGCTGTGCTTTAGAGTTCTGGGAAACACCACAGGGCAACTACAGGTTACAGATATTATTCATCTTTGGTTCATCATGTTCAGGAGGACAATATTAAGATCAGGACAGAGATTATACAAGGCTGGGTTAGGTATAAATGTGTGTGGTAAAGTATATGAGTTGCTTATAGACGAGGCAGTTATGTGATCCTGTAAGATAACTATAGAATAGATTTTTTTATTTGTATCTGAAAAAACATAGTTCCAAAGAAATCAGGTGTAATCATGACAGTGGATGTATAGTATATAGTATATAGTGTATAGAAGCATAGGAAGTGTCCATATCTCCATTTAGCTCAAAATCACAGTGAAAAAATATCACAACAAAACAGCTTCTAAATAAAAGTATTAGATTCTTGTGTAACCCAGGTTAAAAATCTGTATTAAAAACAATAAATTAGTTGATTGAATGAAGAAAAGTGAAATTCATGGTGGATAAATCAATTCATTAATACTACGTTTTGGTTAATAATAAAAAACAGATGTTTATCTAAAAGGAGAGATAGAACCATAATAAAATAATTTATAGAGAGTTTTAGTTTGAAGGAGACGGGTTGGAGACGGTCTGTCACCCAATCAGAAAAGAAGCCCCGCCCATTGAGCTGATCGGAGCAGGTTCACTTCCTCTGAAGTTGCCGGGAAGAGAGAGAGCAAGGCGCATTAAACAGACACTCACCATAGGAAGATAAAACAAGAAAAGTGGATCAGACTCGGAAAAGCTGCCGAAGAAATCTCCCGGGACGACCAGGACCTGTGTGAGCACAGTCGGAGGAACCTCTCGGGAAGAGAAACGCATCGGTGAGCGGCCGTCTTGATGTGCTAGGCTAATAGCTAATGCAATGAGTTAAACCGTTAGCATAGGAGCTAACATCAGAGCACTAGCTCCGGTGCTGATTGGCGCGAGAGAGACACACTACGACACACCACACATTAATGCTGAAGCCCTGATCCGACATTTTAAAGGTGCATTGTGAGACATTTGTTTGCTCCTTTGTTGCACATAGAGCTGTATTATGTGTGTGTTTAGCACCTTATTTGTGCATTCTAAGCTCATCCAGCCATATTTTATTAGCTGTGCACATTACATATTTTTCTTTCTAGATGATTGATATTGTTTTATGTGCTAATTACGATGTAAAGAGCACAGGATATTTTGATACTGTTGATTTGGAGTGAGGAAGATTATTTCAATAACATCATGTGATATTTTGAGTGTTGCTTATTTTATTACTGAACATTGTGATAGCATGTTGCAACAGTAATTGAGTAAAATTGTTATTCTCTATTAGGCCTGGGACGATAACAAATTTTGCTGGACGATATATTGTCCCACGAATTATTGCCGATTAACGATATTATTGCCAACATGATAATATATCATAATAATGCACACCCTTTCAAATACAATAAACTTTTATTTTTCAGTATTTTTTTACCATCGTAATTGTAATTTCAGGAACGTTGAAATATCCTAAATAAATAAAACAAACAAAGAATAAAATGGACTCTCAGTCTCTGTTAGCAAAAACAGCACTCAAATATAAAACCACACACAACCAAGACAATAAATAAAATGGCTTATCAAGTCTCGATTTACAAAATTGCACTTCAATAAATATTGAACATTTAGGCCGTTTGTGACATGTATTTTCTTGCAGGCAATTCGTTTTGTCTGTCTGTCAAACGTTTGCAGCATCTCTCTCAATGCTGGCTTTTCAACTGTACTAAAGGGCAGCATTTCTTTTGCGATGCAGCGAACTACACTTTCTGTGAGCGCACACCATTTTTGCTCCATTTATATTTACTTTGTCGACCAAACGCCTCAGTGAGTGTTGACTTTCGGGACGAAGGCTCTGCATCTTGAGGTGCACTTTTTTTTCCCCAGCTGGGAACACTGGGTTGGGTGGTTGTGCTTTAGGTGGGCATGCAACTTTGTTGTGATGCTTTTTTTTGTTGCCACCACTTTTGAACTGGCTCGTCCGTGTTGATGGGCTCACCTTGCTCATTCGGTTATTACAGATGTGGTAGAAAGACATTTTTTTGTACAATGTTTACTTTTTTTAGTACATCAGTTTGGCTGAAATCTGTGGTGCTTCCACCTGCTGAACACAGAATAAACTATAAGTACCAGTCTTGGCTGCTTAACACAGCTCATATTACATGTATAAAAATTATTGTAGGCTATTGTATTGTACAGTATCTGTAAATAATCGTGTTTCTCCTCTGTTCCTTAATATCTACAGATATGACAATGATTTCAGCATAAAACATCCTTTAACGTGACTTTTTTCATTTCATTACATGAAGCACTGCAACACCTGATGTCCTCTGAATCCACTGTGGCAGCAGCAACAAGGTGGAGATCGGCAGCTTCAGGCTGGTCAACATGTTAATAATATTGAGTCAATTTCTATATCCATTATGGTTGGTAAAATTAACACTGTTATCACAACAATGTTCATCTTTTACTTTCTGATTTGATAAACTTTAGATAAAAAGTCTTTTCTTTTTTGCCATAAGAGACAGAACACGGTCAGCACAGCTGTGTCCCTCAGGTTCGTCCGTCCCTAATAAAATGACAGGAAACATAAAAGTATGGCATTATTGCCGAGATAAGTGTTACTTTCAAACAAAGTCTATGTCCTTATATTCTGTGGATATTCAACTATGTATTTGAATATGGTTTGGGATTAAACAGTGTACTACAATGAATGTGCAGTATGGAGTTCTTTCACATTAAAAGTATTGCATTTATAATGTAATGCATCATGTGCAATCATTTGCTTTAATTGTTAGTAAGTTATGAAAACAGGTCTATACCTGGTAGGTAAACTGTTCATTCATAAATAAAGTCCAGCTCAACAAGTTTCACACTGCAGCAGCTGCACTAACGTTATTTCTGAACCAATAATCTAATAAAACATTATTACTGAAGTTACCCACAGTAACGTAGTCAAGCCAAATAGGTTGGGGAGCTGAACAACTTTACATAACGTTAAATATCTAACTTGGTGGAGCTCATTCACTAAACACACAGTCGCCTTCAGTTTAAAAGATTTATCACCATAAACTCTAACGCTCCTCTCTCCGCTGTGTGAACCGCTTCATGTCATGCCGCTCCAGTTAGCATTGCCATTACTGCTGGTATGTTGCCTGGAGGTTAGCGGAGCTAAGCTAACCAGCTAGGTACAGAGACAATGATACCTGCTCATCACTACTGACACGTAAATAAAAGGCAGTACTTTACACACCACAGACACTTCTCCGTCAGGACAATCAGCCGAACAACAAACGATAATATTCACATGTGAGTGAAAACTCCTCCCCAGACCCGGTCGCGTTCGGTGACGGGAATTAGCCTGTTAGCTCAGGTGAAGCCGAGAAGACCACAGGCTAACCGCCAGAGTGACGAGCTAACGGTGACGTCACGTGTCAATCAAGTGATAATTATTCACAATTTCAAACCTCTGTATTACCCGCCCCAGAGTTGTTACGAAGGAAGAACTTACTGATTGAGACTAAAACCGTATTTTGAACCAGGCTGTAAACAGGTTTAATTCTGCTCTAAAGTCTGGCGTTTTAACATGGAGCCAGCCTCAAGTGGCCACCCAGTGAACTGCAGTTTTTGGCACTTCCGCATTGGCCTCAGCGCTCAGCCCGGGATGTTGCCGCTTGGTGTGGAGCCAATGCTAGCGGCCCTGCCTCCCCCCACAGAGACAAAGAGACTGGATGACTGACAAGAGGGTTCATTCCGCTATGGAACAAACGCCCCCAGGTGCTGAGACCGAGCACAGAGTGAACCCTCTTGTCATTCAGCCTGCTTGGAGGCGAGAGAAGAGGAAAACAAACGCACATGCACATGGCAATAAATCGAGGTCGGAAAAATTATCGAGTTCATTTTAATTTATCGTGCGATTAATTGATTTATTGATTATTGGCCCAGGCCTATTCTCTATTGATAAAGAGTTTATGTAGATTTAACATGATTAATGTACTATAATTCATTTTTTGAGAAAATTAAGATGAATGCTCTGTTCCGAACTTATTTTAGGTCAGGTTTTTTGATGGACCCATTGAGAGTTTGACCTACCTGGATGTTGGAGCCAGTCAAAGTTTGATGGCGAGCCAGACCCCGGAGGATACTTAGAGATACTACGCCGTGGAACCTGAATCCTTTTACACTTTACATACACACACACACCATCCACGCAACAGTGCGGTGGGACTGATTTTCCACCTTCACGGTGTTGACTGAACAGTGACTGAAAACAGGTGAACTGAACTTTAGAAAAAACGCAGCTGTAAAACTTTATTTTATTTTTTATTTTCTATACTTACCCGGGTAAGAGTTGTGATAATTTGTCTGATTGATGTTTTTATTCATCCTTCCCATCCTGTAATAGATAGGGAAGCGTTATTGTTTCTTAAGGAGTATACTGAGTTTGTCTCATTCCTGCGTCATCGTTTGATCAATCCTGGGCTCCATAGTCGATCTTAGAACTTCTGATTTCACTGGTTATTGAACCTAGTTACTATTTTTCAGTACTTTTCTCTTTTCCTCTCAGAAGGGTTACACTTGTATAGTTTTATTTCATAATACATTGGTTCATTCATTTGTATTTATCAGCATGTAAGCTTGTTGCAGTGTCTCAAACCCAGTTTTTCATCAATGTCACAGAAGAACAACAATGAAATGGACGGCTACACACCAGAATTGTATGGACCTGAGGGCAGAAAATGACCTTACTTTGGAGGAGATGGACGACAAGGAGTTGTTGGACATGATCTGGGCAGTGGTCAACAAACTGTCAGAGGACACAAATAACCATCCACTTCCTCAAGATGTCCCTGCTCAGGAATGGCATGACTTGTTCAACTGGACTGGTTCTGATGAGGACCCCCCCCCCCCCAATAGCATCACCTCTCAGCTTGGAGCAGCATCCTCCTGAAACCCAATGGTGAACTGGCTGCTGCCATAAACCACCAGCAGCTAAGTGTCCTGCAGTCAGGCCCTGTGTTCAGCCAGGCAGGGCCTCACATCCAGACACAGGTAAGGTACTAACTATAGGTTAGAGAGCGATTCAGAGGAACTTTATCAATACCTGTATCAAGAAAGATACTTATTAATGGAGGAGGAGGTAATTCATGAGTACTCAGAGTAGTGAACCTGACCGAGTATAGAAACGTTTACATTGGTAGAAACCTCCCGTTTGGCACGAAGAAATTCTTCTTTCATTAAATTGTAAAAACTGTGCATGATTGATTTCTTCTGTGGTTGATTAAAGAATCAGTGGTGTCAGTGATAGTGCTGTGCTTTAGAGTTCTGGGAAACACCACAGAGCAACTACAGGTTACAGATATTATTCATCTTTGGTTCATCATGTTCAGGAGGACAATATTAAGATCAGGACAGAGATTATACAAGGCTGGGTTAGGTATAAATGTGTGTGGTGGTGGTTTTAACTCTCTGACACCAAGGGGACAGATGACACAGAGGATGCAGGTTGTCTTATCTCTTATTTTGTGTCTGTTCTTGTCTCCAGTTCAACAATGTGCCATCAGGGAAGCTGACCAAACACCTGGAGGTGAGGCTGGCTCCTGTTGGATTATTGTAAGTATCGCACACATTAATGCAAACACACACAAACACCTCTGAGCTACTGTTTCTATGTGTCTGATTGTGTTTATGTAGCAAAGGAAAGGGGGTTTACGGGGCTCCAGGAGACAGACTTCCTTTTCCCGTGAACAACCGCCACTCACAGTAAGTCTGCCTGACTAGTTCACAGTCACCTTTTCTGTCATGAATTTATATTTCTTTGATTGAGATGCTTTCATGTTCTTTTCTTTCCTCACAGTTTTAAACATTGGTAATTCATGCTTTCTGTGTTTTTTCTGTTTTTCCACAGAAAGAGAAAATGTGAGAGCTAGCAGGATGATGACATGCCGTATGTCAAGCTTTCGAAGACGGAACAGACACTAAACACTGTTGCTGAGCTCGAAACTCCTGACTGTGCAGTCGTTGACCCCAACGTTGAAAAGAGAGTATGTGTCTTTGCTTTGTAGGTTTGAGACTCTGTGTCACACAAACCTCATCCAGCTGTGTCTATGACCACACTTCTAAAACTGTTCTCTAACTATAATTCTTGACATCATGACACATCTATATATCCAGATTTAACTTGTGCAAAACAAGAAAGACACCAGTTCATTGTTGATATGCATTATGATACATACCAAATAGATATTAGAAATATAATAAAACAAATGATTTACCAAAATAAAATTAAAATCGCATTTATAAAAATACTATATATATATATATATATATATATACATACATACATATACATACATACAGATATACATGCAGATATACATGCATTTATACTTCTGACCAAATGTATTTATGCAAATATTTTAATGACCTATTTTTCTTATAGTAGAGTAGGTTTTAATAATGTGACTTTACTTTTACTTTTGTTAATATAAAGTATTCTGTTACATTTCATCACTGGATGAATAAGAAGTATTTAAGTGGGCAGAGAAGAGACGGGGACTTTGATACTGATTATAAAGGCTCAGTATAGTGTATGACTTGCTTATGGATGAGGCACTGATACAATCCTGAAAACTATTATAACTAACAGGTTGTGGTTTTAACTCTCTGACACCAAGGGGACAGATGACACAGAGGATGCAGGTTGTCTTATCTCTTATTTTGTGTCTGTTCTTGTCTCCAGTTCAACAATGTGCCAGCAGTGAAGCTGACCAAACACCTGGAGGTGAGGCTGGCTCCTGTTGGATTATTGTAAGTATCACACACATTAATGCAAACACACACACACCTCTGAGCCTCCGTTTGTATCTGTCTTCTAATGTGTCTGATTGTGTTCATGTAGCAAAGGAAAGGTGATTTACGGGGCTTCAGGAGACAGAGTTCCTTCTCCCTGTCCAGACACAGGAGGCTCTGGAAGAGATGGCAGCTGACATTGTCGCTGCTGTCCAGACACAGGAGGCTCTGGAAGAGATGGCAGCTGACACTGTCGCTGCTGTCCAGACACAGGAGGCTCTGGAAGAGATGGCAGCTGACACTGTCGCTGCTGTCCAGACACAGGAGGCTCTGGAAGAGATGGCAGCTGCCGTTGCTGTCGAGGCACAGGGGGCTCAGGAGAAGATGGCAATGGAATTGAATGCTGCAAGAAAAAGCTCTCTGTCAGCTCTCCTGTTTTCTACTATGGATTATCCAATGCATCTAGTTGAGGACAATCTGCTTCTCCAAAATTCAGTTAAAATAAAAAAAAAAAAAGATTCCAATGGTACTTCAAGCTCCTGAAGTTTGTTACATTCTCCTATTTGTTTTAACCTGTAATGGAAATTACATTTAATTGCATGAGCGGACAATGGTTGACCAAATTGTTAATCTAAAAAGGGTAACCTTAAGGTTTATGATGGTGGCTTAAGAGACACAGAAATTGCCACCACAATATCCAACCAGATGTTTTTTCATTTATCCGACCACCTCTCGTTTATTCGACCGGACGTCGTTGCTCCGACCAGGTTTCTCATTTATCCAATCACATGTTGTATATCCAACCAGATATTTTGTAATTTATCCAACCACCTTTTGTTTAAAAAAATGAGAAACCTTAGTGAGACAAACAAGGGGTGTTTGGTTAAATTTATGAAGTGGGATGATTCAGATCTGTACGGACATTTTAAGGTCCTCATCAGTGCATAAAAGCAGAAGAGATCATTCTGTGCTTGGTTTCTCCTCAGAAACAGATCTCTGTCTGCTCGACAAGCTTTAAAATGATGGAGTACATGACAGTGGTTGTCCGATGGTGCCGTGTGCCACAGCCTCACATCAATTAAGCCACATCAGGTCTTGGTGGTACATGAGCAGGTGGAACTGTACAGAAAATGAGACCCAGCATTTGAGAGTTATTTGCGCTCACCTATCCAGCGCTGGTGTTTGGAGCTATATAGCCAAACTGTTCTCTACAATGAAGAAGCTATGGGCAGACCCGACGTTTAATCTATTGGGCTCTGGAGCTTTTGAGTTATTGTTGACAGATAAACAACCATTGACTGAAATTGTCAACCAATATAGTGTCACATACACTGAGATTCAGCCAGGAGTTAGCTTGTACGAAAATGTCATGAAGACAGTAGCATTGGTGAAAGCGTGCAGTCGGACCCTAAGAAAAGAGCTGACTGTTGCAGACCATAGGATGATGTTTTTTCTCAAAAAAAAAAAGAAAAGTTTATATACTCCTTTTCCACAAATCGTTTGTTTGTTTCATGTCACCCTGACAGGAACCCCACAGCCTGGTAGTGTTGCCACCTGGGTCTGCCACCAACATGATCACAGTGCGATGCACTGAGCCCCAGACGATATATGACCTTATGCTGAAGCATGGCTTACATTGCTCCTGTAATGGAAATTTTTACATTTGTGTATGTTTAATTGCATGATGTATGTATGTGAATAACTGACCAAAGAGTTGACCAAATTGTTAATCTAAATGGGTAACCTTAAGGTTTATGATGGTGGCTTAAGAGACTTGAGCTTTATGGCCTCGAGAAACCACAACTTTATGGTATCTCTTGGTATCTCTGATTGGGATCTCACACCTGGGGTCTCACAGGGGGGTCATCCACAGAACATGTAAACAAATGGACAGGATATCTCCTCCACTGAGAGAAACTACAGGAGGGTAATAAATACCTTTGCATGCTTAGTGGGAGGGGGCTGCGAGTTATAGGAACACTGATTCTCCTATGTTCTTTGCTCATTTGTGCATGCCATTCAGGTGATGTGTACTGATGAGTCCATCTGCAGATGCTGAATTTAACTTTCAGAAAGAAGTGTTTGACTTTGTGCTTGTTTCACAGAAATTGCCACCACAATTTTGGTGTTGTCGGCAGGATCACTCTTGTGAGAAGACACTCTGGATCTCAGGGCTGAAAGGTAAAACTGCGCAGGGAGTCTGGGACTCTGACCTCAACCTCCCTGACAAAAGAAGGTAGAGACGTGAGGGCCTGATGCCTGAGAACCAAAGAGGGCTCTCACTGCTGTGATCCAGCGGACCAATTAGCACAAAGACACTGTCTTTCTGGGAAGACAAATTCAGAAGGGAAACGGTTCTCTCACAGGGTGAGTGACAGACGTGTCTGCATGGCAAGGTTTGGAACCGATGTAGAATCAAGGAAGCTTCGGGTGTTCTTGGAGATCACGGGTGGTCTTGGAGACCACAGAGTTAATATAGAATAAGCCTGTTGGTGATCTTAGAGAAGGTCACATAGTTAATTGGGAACTAATGAGTATGGTATTAGAATAAGCAGGTTGGTGATCTGAGAGGAGGTCACAGAGTTAAGGAGTATGGATATATACAAGATATAATAATAGGAATATACGGAGTGTTTGTTGATTTTAATACACTTGTTATATTGTGTTCTGACGTCGAGTTCATGATTTAACAAACTATGATATAATATAGTAAATAGAGTTTTGCACTGGAGATGTGACTGGGACTGAAGGACTGAGACCTGAGCCAGGATCATCTCGACACTGCCATGAATCTGCTTTAAGAAGAGAGAGAGAGAAGTTCTCAACCCCCAAAGGTAAGTAAAGGTAAGTACATTTAAGTAAACTTAAGTATATTAGGGGTATAATTGGCTTTTTGAGGTTATTAAGAAAGACTTAAATCCTGAAATTAAAATCCTAACAACAAATTTTTAACAAAAGTAAATTAAAAAGAACGGATTAAAATAAATTAGGGAATTTCTAAATGTCTTTTCCAATATCAGCATAACTTTGGTCCTCCAAATTTTGTATTTTGTTGAACAAATGGGGAGTTTAAATTGATAAATAAGAGTTATGTTAAAACTGATGAGACAACCTATTAGAGAAAAGGGTTTAAACATTGGTAAAGGAAAGAAAGATAAGGATAATGCTAATCCACTTCAACTTTCTTTTCTTAATGTTCAGTATATGTTAATAAGTGATGGTAAGCGTAGAGTTAGAGAGGAAAGAGTTAGAGAGGAACGACTTAGTGAGGACAAATTAGAAGGAAAAAAGAAATGTAGGGATATTTGTACTGGAGCGTGTGAATTTTGGTTAACTGAAGTGAATATCAGGGACAGTTTACAGAAGGTAGGGATTGAACTAATCTCCAAGTCTCAGTGTGTCCGACTAGACCCTGATCTGGACTCAGCTCCACCGAGAGGACAACTACAGCCAGCAGCGGTGCAGTGTGATGACCAGCAGGACACTCAGCTGCTACCGGTGCAGAGGGCGCAGGCGGCAGCTCCAGCTGTCCCTAACCTCCATCCTGACCTCGACCTTGTTGCAGCAGAGGAGGTGGATAGGCCTCCATCATGCACCACTTACATACTCCACGGCGCACCGGGAAGGAGGCAATTTATGATTTGAATGCAACCCTGCAAGCACCGATGGTGGAGGTGGCTGCAGGAGATGGAAACACTCAGCTGATCTACAGACCATGGACATTCACCAATATGAAAGAACCTACCATTTCATCTCTCCCACAAGTGTTAAGTGGGGGAGCGGTATGCAGTGCAACTGGAACCAGCACTGAACAGCAGAGACTGCTGATGACTGAGATGGGGACTCAGTATTCGAAAGTGGCAAGATCCGTCTCTGCACAGGAGTGGAGAATGGTGAATCCACCATGGGGTCATGCTGATCATGCAGAAAAACTCTTGAACAGCAAGAAAAAGAAAAAGGACAGCTGGCAGCATATCAAAACCAAGTCTGCGGGCACAAGAAAGGTCATGGACGGAGAGGAAGGGGACGTGGAAGAACTTACGCTTGTTTCAAATGTGGCAAAATTGGACATTAGATCAGGGATTGTCCTGAGAACCAATACACATAGTGTGATTGAGTAGCGGTGGAGCTGGGGACAGTATATAGAGAGATACACTGTACCATTGTTTTGTTAAAATGAGGTTAAGGAAATTTTAAACATTAATTTTTGTTGTCACCACGCTGGCTGATAGATTTTATTGGTAGAGATTTGATGTGTTCATTGAGTAATATGTTAATTTTAACATCACAAGGCGTAGATGTAACTAGAGGATTTGATACATGCATATCAATGGAAGATTCTTAACTCTTCCCTCACCTCTGTAAGTAACACTTTCTTGTGTGTTCAATCACTGTGTTGTCTCAGTAGCTTAGATTGATTCACTGGAAAGGTATCAAATTCTGATCTCCATGTTCTATTAGGCAAAGGAGAACAAAAACAATTGGTATTGAAAGTTTTGGAACTTTGGACCAAAAGGGGTTATGGGAAGGGAAAAAACATCTGATCCCAATTATAATAATAATTTAATCAGAGGTTTAGAGGTAAATCACAAAAGATTTCTGCAGTGATAAATGCAGTTATCTTAAAACAGTTCTTAAAACAGATCAGATCATTATAGCAGGTGATTTCAATATTCATGTAGATGTTGCCAATGACAGCCTTAGTTCAGCATTTAAATCAATAATAGACTCGATTGGTTTCACTCAACATGTGAATCAACCGACCCACTGCCTGAATCACACTCTTGATCTTGCCCTGACATATGGCATTGACATAGAAAATATAACTATTCCAACAGAACCCTCTTCTGTCTGACCATTTTTTACTTACATTTGAATTCAGAATTGTTAATTACGTCAATTCTGAACGGAAGTTCTACTATAGTTGATGTCTATCTGACAAAACTGTTCACAAATTTAAAGAACTGCTCCCCTCTTCCCTTCCCTCTCAGCCATGTGTCAGTACTATACAAGAAGATTATCAAGACCTTACTCCCACACTTGTTGATAACTTTGTAAATAGTACTGCAGCCTCACTAAAAACAGCACTTGAAGCTGTCGCCCCATTAAAAAAGAAGAATGTAAGTCAGAGGAGATTAGCTCCATGGTATAATTCCCAAACGCGCGTTCTAAAACAGACATCGCGGAAGCTAGAAAGGAAGTGGCGTTCCATCAATCACCAAGACTTCCACCTAGCCTGGAAGAATAGCCTTATAAATTACAAAAAAGCACTTAGAAATGCCCGAACCTCTTATTATTCATTACTAATAGATGAAAATAGGAACAACCCCAGGTTCCTCTTCAGCACTGTAGCCAGGCTGACAGAAAGTCACACCTCTACTGACCCATCTATTCCTCTAGATCTGAGAAGCAATGACTTCATGAGCTTCTTCACTAATAAAATTACAACCATCAGGGATAAAATCCACCACCTCCTCCCAGTGAATAACACTGATACATTGTCTGGTCCTGAAACCATAGCACCAGATTTATGTCTAAACAAATTTTACTCTATTGATCTTCCTGAACTGACCTCGTTAGTTTCATCATCTAAACCAACTACTTGTCAGCTGGGCTCTGTTCCAACTAGACTTTTTAAAGAAGTCCTCCCCCTAATTGACCGTTCCATTTGAAATCAGATTAATATGTCTTTGCTAACCGGCTACGTACCACAGGCTTTTAAGGTAGCCGTTATTAAACCTCTGCTTAAAAAGCCTACGCTTGATCCAGAGGTTTTAGCTAACTATAGACCCATATCCAACCTGCCCTTCATTTCCAAAATCCTAGAAAAAGCCATTGCTAACCAGCTGTGTGGTTACTTAGATAGTAACGGTTTATTGGACAAATTTCAGTCAGGATTTAGAACCCATCACAGCACAGAAACGGCACTATTGAAAGTCACCAATGACCTTCTTATGGCATCAGATGATGGACTTGTCTCTGTCCTCGTCTTGTTGGACCTTAGTGCAGCCTTTGACACAATAGATCATAAGATTCTGCTACAGAGATTAGAACAACATATAGGAATTAAAGGAACAGCACTACACTGGTTTAAATCATATTTATCAGATAGATTCCAATTTGTTAACGTTAACAATGACTCCTCCATGCACATTAGGGCTGGGCGATATGGACCAAAAGTCATATCCCGATATATTTAGGCTGAATATCGATATACGATATATATCCTGATATTTTTATTACAAAGTGACGGCAAATGTTCAGTCAAAGTCAAAGCCAAATATGACATGTCACAGGTAGTTTTATTGAAACCGGCTATTTCAGTGAACAGTTGCAAAATGAAATTAATGAATAAATGCTCAGCTGTTCAAATAACTATAAAATGTAAACAAAAATACTGTATAACAACAGGAGTACCTTTTTTTTTTAAATCAAAGCTCTGTAAAAAAATATCTTAAATAAAAATAGCCTATGAAAAAAAAATGGGCCAATCTTTTATGAGAAAAGTACAATATCAACATTAGCCCTAGTAAGGGCCGCATTTATATATAAAGAAAGAACAAAATAAAGTGCTCAGTTTAAGGAAAATGTTTTTAAACATCTTTTTTTACTTAAAAACAACATAAACAGTAGTGCTGTCTTGAGGTAGACATTACAATACAGACAAGCGTGTCCTCCTTAGTTTACAGATTTTGTGCGAGATTCACCAGCCTGTCAACGGCATCTGGCTTCAGAGATGCTCTTTGGCAGGTCACAATATTGCCACTGCAGCTGAAAACCCTTTCGGAGGGTGAACTGCTAGCTGGTACCAAGAGATACTTTTTTGCCAGGTGGCTCAGAGCTGGAAAGACAAATTCATGATCCTTCCACCACTTGAGGGGATCAGTGTCACTCTCCACACTTGCTGACTGCAAGTAACTTGACAGTTCATTTTCAATAGCCCCCCTCTTGGTTGGTGCAGTGGTGGTTGCTGTGCGCTGCTTGAAGAAGCTTGCCAGTGTCTTCTTAGCTTTTGGTGCCACTGCTGCTGCTTCTCCATCTGCAGGCTCAGGCACAGTAGGCACACGTAAGTAAGGCTGCTGACAGCTGCTCTGATCAGCCAGTAGCGTCTCCACCTCCAAGACAGCTCTGTGCTTCAATGCATCGACCTTTTCACTTGGGATGTAGGTGGTCCTGAACCGTGGATCCACAAATGAAGCCATCTCCAGTAGGTCAGTAGTGGCTGGTTCAGAATACTTACTGTTGAGGTACTCAACAATGCTGGTCTTGATCGATTTGCGAAGCTCGCTATCACCCTCTTCACATGCCAGGAGACTTTCGTTAAAAAGGTGCAGCACAGGTTTCACATATGATAGAGTGATGTACTCCTCACCTGACAAAGCATCGGTAAAGTCCTGGAGAGGTTTCAGGACCTTTTGGACTGCTTCTAGGACCTCTAGGTCCTGCCAGGTAGGGACAAGGTGTCTGGTCTTTATGTCACTAGACAGGACTTTGGCTAGTGCTCCTTCCTGCTCCAGGACTCTCTCTATCATCTGCTGCCTCGATCCCCAGCTTGTGGCAGACTCGGTTATGAGTTTGTGACTTGGCAGACCCAGCTGAATCTGGACTTAAGCAAGATGTCTCCTTTTCTTCCAGCTGTATGAAAAACAGCTTACAACTCTCTTGCACAGAGAAATGGCCCGAGTGACGCGCGTGTCATTCATGCCATGTCCTGTCAGAATCATAAAAAACTATTAATTAAATGGGTTTATGCGAGAAATTCAACTCTGGTTTCACTTTAACACACTCATACAGCCAAGTGCTTTCCAAAATCAAGCTTTAGATTTATTCTACATTAATATTATTTTCTCGTTTCATAGTTTATTTTTTTAATCAACACCAGTCCTAAACATAAATAACAAATATTATATTCATTTATTTTCTGAATTTTAATCCTGTAAGAGATTTTTATGTATTATTATTATTTTTGTAGAATTTATAAATGATGACTTTACTATATGTACATTTACTCATGTTTCGTTCTTGTTGTTCTTAGAATGTATGCTATTTTTTAATGCTACTTCATATTTCTACTCCACTAAAAACTCCACACTGTTTAGGCCTACGTGTGAAAGTTGCAGACAGACACACAGGAAAATAAGGAAAAACTAACATTTTAATATGTGTTTGTTTAAAGTAAAAAATCTGAATACTCCTTAGAACACTGCACTCACCAATAGCCAGGTGTAATCTGTGACCGAAGCACTGCATCCTCAGCCACTTGTTCAGCTCAACCGCTTTGACGATGTTGCTCCCGTTGTCGGTTGTTATAGCAACCAGATGCTTTTCTTGGAGTTTCCAGCTTGCAATTGCGTCCTGTAGGGCCTCAGCTATATGCTCACCAGTGTGATCCTGGGGGAAATAACTTGTCTGGAGACACACTTTTTTTATCTCCCAGTCTTGAATGAAGTGAACTGTCACGCTCATGTACGGCCCACACGTCCTGCTCGACCACATATCGTTGGTCAAAGCAAAATGGGTCACGTTAGCGAGCCGGTCAGCAAGGCTCAGTCTGACTTCATTGTACATTTGTGGCAGTGCTTCTTGTGCAAAGTAGTTGCGACTGGGAAGCTCATATCTCGGGTCCATAGTTTTCAGTAGCTTTTTAAATCTGACTTGTTCCACAGTTGCAATAGGGACCATATCTTTAGCAATGTGATAGGACACCGCTTTAGTTATAGTACACCACATGTCACTTTTCTTTTCATAAGGCACAGTGCGGGAAAATGAAGCTCGCAGTGAGCTTTGTTTCGGGGATGGAGCTTTTTCGGGTTGTGGACGGCTCGCGGCTGGGGCTTCTGCAGCGCGCAGTTTCACACACTCTTCGTACTGCAGTTTGTGCCACTGTTTTAAGTGGTGAAAAAGATTTGTAGTGCTTCCACCCCTGGCTATAACTTGTTTATGGCACTCCCTACATATGATGTGATTTTGTTGCTCATCTGATACCTTGAATCCGAGCCATCTCCATATTACTGAGCCACTGCATTTTCTTTTACAAACCAAGTCCCCCTTCGCATGCTCCGCAGACGTTGTTGCTTCCTCCATGTTTTTTTAAGAGTGCCGGAGTGTCTGTTCCGGCCCCTCCCCTCTGTGTGCATGAAACAGGAGGGGTGGGGGCGCGGGGAGCAGTGCAGAGAGCTCCGGGTGAGCAGCTTGCCTGGAGCAAGGATCACAGCGCAAATTTGAACTATATCGATATGGTCTAATTCCATATCGCATTTAAAAATATATCGATATATATTTTATATCGATATATTGCCCAGCCCTAATGCACATGCAAGCTAATCATCATCACAAGGTTCTGTCCTTGGACCAATACTCTTCACCTTATATATGCTCCCCTTAGGCAACATTATTAGACAGCACCACAGCAGACAGCTGGGGGAACTCCCATCATGCACTGAGCACTTCATCACTTCCCTCTGTCTCTCTGCCCCCCCACACCTGTTTATTTATTTATTTTAACATGTCATCATGTCAAAGTGTCACTTTGTCCTCCCATAGTCCCTCTGGCTCTTCTCTCTCTCTCGTTTCGGATAACTTTGGCTGCAGGACAAAAACGAATACCATCACCATTGTTATCATTAATTACAATAACTCAGTAATTCATTAATATATATAATCCTGTTGTAGATCACTACATTGTTATTGTTATAGTCAGCCTTGATACTGATGGTGCCCAATTGTTCCCGGTCTCTCTCTCTTTCCACCTCATTTCTCTCTTGGCTCCCCCGCTTTCCACCCATCTCTCCTTTCCTCCCCCTTCCTTTTCTTTCCTCACCCCAACCGGTCGAGGCAGATGACCGCCCACATTGAGCCTGGTTCTGCCAGAGGTTTCTCCCTGTTAATGAGGGAGTTTTTCCACTCCACAGTCGCCTGTGCTTGCTCATTGTGGGAACTGTTGGGTTTCTCTACGTTAATATTGTTTTAAGGCCTTGACCTTTAAATGTAAGTGCCTTGAGATAATGTAAATTATGAATTGGCGCTATATAAATAAAATTGAATTGAATTGAATTGAATTCATGTCCCACGGAAATAACATTAACTTTATAACCTTACAGTAAAGTTTTTTCGCGGTGTTGCTAAGTTAAGCTCACTCTACTTTATACTGTATATGCAGTAGGAACAGAAAAGCACAGATATCAATGTTATTCTATATAAAATGCAAAGACTTTCCCTAAGACAACGTGACATACATATCTGTCAATTATGTTACTATGCTTCCCTGCAGACTCTTCACTTCCTGGCCCTTACCGAGACCTGGATCACTCCAGAAAACACTGCCACTCCAGCTGCCCTCTAATCTGCCTACTCCTTTTCACACTCCCCGAGACAAACAGGTCGAGAAGGAGGAACTGGTCTCCTCCTCTCCCCCATGTGGTCCTGCCAGGTCCTTCCCCTGGACCACCTTCCCAGATCTGCTTTTGAATTCCAGGCTGTCTCTGTCACACTTCCTTTCAAACTCAACATTGTGGTGATCTATCGCCCTCCTGGTCCCTTCCGTGACTTCTTTGATGAGATGGATGCCCTCCTGAGCTGCTCCCCTGACGATGGCACACCGCTCGTTGTCCTGCGCTCCTCTGAATTCATTGACTTCTTCTCCACATTTGACCTCACCCTCTTCCCCTCTCCACCGACCCACCGGGCTGGGAACCAACTCGATCTTGTCTTCACAAGATCCTGTAGTACCTCGGCACCACTCACTGTGTCTGACCAACACGCTGTCACTTTCTCTCTCCCCTTAAAATTCACCACCTCCCTCGCCCCCAGGCCTCACACGGTCACCACCCGCTGCAATCTGAAATCCCTCTCTCCCTCTGCTCTCTCCTCTACTGTTCTTTCCTCACTACCATCTACAGACAAATTTTCACTAATGTCTACTGAGGAAGCCTCCTCCACTATGCTATCCTTCTCTTGTCCTCTTTAGATGCTCTATATCCTCTCACCTACCTACCGGCACGATCAGCCCCCCCCGCCCCTTCCCTGGCTGTCTGAATCTCTGCGAACCAATAGATCGGTGCTACGAGCAGCAGAGAGAAAATGGAGAAAATCACATCATCCTGATGACCTTGCCCATTAGCACCACATCCTCTCTGACTTCACCTCAACAGTATCAGCAGCTAAATCTGCCTTCTACCTGTCAAAGATCAACTCCTCTGCCTCCAACCCCAGGAAACTATTCTCCTTATTCTCTTCTCTCCTCACCCCTCCTACTCCTCCCCCTCCTTCCTCCCTCACTGCTGATGACTTTCCAACTTACTTTACCAAGAAAGTAAAAGACATCAGCTCCTCATTTACTCCTATGCCCATCCAGAAGGCACCTCCCCCAAACCTCACCTCTGATGGCCTTACCTGCTTCAGCCCTCTCTCCTCTGAAGATGTTCTCACGCTAGTGACGTCTAACCGTGCCACCACCTGTTCCCTTGACCCGATTCCCTCCTCCCTTATCCAAGACATCTCTCATGACATCCTGCCATTCCTCACCACTCCGATCAACTCCTCCCTCACTTCAGGCATTATTCCAGCTCCTTTCAAGACAGCCATGGTAAAGCCACTCCTAAAGAAACCCACCCTAGACTCAGCTGACATCTGAAACTACAGACCTGTATCTCTTCTTTCATTCCTCTCTAAAACACTGGAACGTGCAGTCTAAGACCAACTGTCCTCCTATCTTTCAGAAAATGACTTCCTTTACCCTAATCAGTCAGGCTTCAGGACTGGTCACTCCACTAAGACGGCCCGCCTCACAGTGACTGAGTTTCTCGGTGCCGCCAGAGCCTCGTCCGACTCGTCAGTCCTCATTCTCCTTGACTTATCCTTTGTGTTTGACTCAGTCAACTACCAAATCCTCCTCTCCACTCTGGCTGAACTTGGCATTGCTGACTCTGCTCTGACCTGGTTCACATCATACCTGACAAATCGCACCTTTCAGGTCACATGGAATGGCTCCTTGTCCAATCCCTGCCTTCTGGAAACTGGTGTCCCTCAAAGCTCAGTATTAGGACCACTTCTGTTTTCACTATACACTAGATCGCTAGGCTCTGCAATCACATCGCATGGATTCTCTTACCACTGTTATGCTGACGACACCCAACTGTTCCTCTCTCTTCCCACATCCTCCTCCAGCACCCACGTTGTGACGTGCATCTTGGAATGTCTGGCAGACATCTCCGCTTGGACAGCTACGCATCACCTCAAACTCAACCTTAGAAAACTGAACTGCTCTTCATCGCGGGGAAATACTGCCCTCATATGGACCTGTAAGTCACTGTCGAGGATGTCACGGTACCATCTTCGTCGACGGCAAGGAACCTGGGCGTAATCCTAGACGATGGACTGTCCTGCGCCCCCCAACATCACTGCTGTGGCCCGATCCTGCAGGTCTGCCCTCTACAATATCCGCAGGATCCGGTCTTTCTTCACAAAAGACGCAACGCAACTCCTGGTCCAAGCGCTGGTCATCTCCCGCCTGGACTACTGCAACTCCCTCTTGGCTGGACTCCCAGCCTCTGCAGCTAAACCGTTGCAGCGCATCCAGAACGCTGCAGCGCGCCTCGTTTACAATCTTCCCAAATTGTCCCATGTGACCCCCCTCCTCCGTGACCTCCACTGGCTTCCTGTTGGGGCCAGCATCCGATTCAAGATGATGGTGCTGGCCTTTAAGGCCGTCAATGGAACTGCACCTGTCTACCTCCAAACACTAGTCAGACCACATGCCCCAGCGAGAGCACTTTGCTCATCTACATCAGCTGGCTGACTAGTACCCCCATCACTGAGAGCAAGCAAAGCCCGCTCAGCGAAGTCAGAATCAGAATCAGAATCAGAATTCTTTTATTTGCCAAGTATGTTTGCACATACAGGAAATTGCCTTGGTGTCGTTGGTGCACTACTTATGTACATAAAACAACAATATAAAAAACAACAATATGTAAGAAATTGAATAAAATAAAATAGAATAAAATAAAATAAAATAAAATAAAGAATATACATATATACATTAACAGATTAACAGGGTTATGGGCACGTGCTGTGCGAAGGTGCAGAGATTGGTGATAGTGCCAGTAGTATATAAGTAATAAATTATAAATTATGTGCAGGGGGTGGGGTGTGGTGGGGTAGAGTCAGTGCGGTGCAGAGTCAGTGTGATGCAGGGGGCTTGTTTGTGAGCCCCACTGCCACGGGGAAAAAACTGTTCAGATGGCGAGAGGTTTTAGTCCTGATGGCCCGGAACCTTTTTCCGGAGGGAAGTCTCTGGAACAGGTGGTGACCGGGATGTGAAGGATCAGCAATGATCTTGCCTGCTCTCCTACTGGTCCTGGAGTGGAACAGGTCTAGGAGGGCCGGCAGGTCACAGCCGATGACCTTCTCAGCTGACCTTATGATCCGCTGCAGTCTGCCCTTGTCCTTGGCAGTGGAGGCAGCGAACCAGACGGTGATTGATGAGGTGAGGATGGACTCAATGATGGCTGTGTAGAATTCAACCATCACTTTCTGGGGCATGTTGAATTTCCTCAGTTGCCGCAGGAAGAACATCCTCTGCTGGGCCTTCTTGGTGATGGAGGTGATGTTCTCCGCCCACCTCAAGTCCTGTGCAATGATGGTCCCCAGGAATCTGAAGGACTCCACTGTTTTAACTGGGGAGTTGCACAGGCTGAGGGGGGCAGTTTGGGCTGGGCTCCTCCTGAAGTCTGCCACCATCTCTACAGTTTTCAAAGCGTTCAGCTCCAGGTGGTTCTGGCTGCACCAGGAAGCCAGGCTGTTAACTTCCTCTCTGTAGGCGGCTTCGTCCCCATTGGTGATTAATCCGATGAGGGTCGTGTCGTCTGCAAACTTCAGGAGTTTGACAGAGGGATGGCTGGAGGTGCAGTTGTTGGTGTAGAGGGGAGAGCACACAACCTTGTGGGGCTCCAGTGCTGATGGTCCGGGACTCAGAGACAAGCTTGCCCAGCCTCACGCGCTGCTTCCTGTCAGTCAGGAAGTTAGAGATCCACCTACAGGTGGGCTCAGGCACGCTCAGCTGTGTCAGCTTGTCACGGAGAAGAGCTGGGGCGATGGTGTTGAATGCGGAGCTGAAGTCCACAAACAGGATCCTGGCGTAGGTGCTGGGGGAGTCGAGGTGCTGGAGGATGAAGTGGAGTCCCATGTTGACTGCGTCGTCTACGGACCTGTTGGCTCTGTAGGCAAACTGCAGTGGGTCGAGGAGGTGGTTGGTTATTGTCTTGAGGTGGGTCAGCACGAGGCGCTCAAAGGTCTTCATTACTACAGAGGTCAGGGCGACAGGTCTGTAGTCATTAAGGCCTGTGATCCTCTGCTTCTTGGGAACGGGGATGATGGTGGATGTTTTGAGACAGGCGGGTACAACACATTCAGCCAGTGAGGTGTTAAAAATGTTCGTGAACACTGGAGAAAGCTGGTCTGCACAGTGCCTCAGTGTGGAGGGGGAGACAGCGTCGGGTCCAGGTGCCTTGCGGGGGTTCAACTTCTTCAGAAGCTTGTTTACATCCCTCTCCTGAATAGAGAGAGGTGTGATGGGGGGGAGGGGGGTTGAGTCTTTGTCCAGGCTGGGGTGAAGAGGTGTAATAGCTATGTGGGGGGCTGGGAGTCTGGGTTAGAACTGGTCCATTGTCTTTCAAATCTACAGTAAAAGTCATTCAGTTCGTTTGCAAGTTTCAGGTCTTCCACAGAGTGGGGGGATTTGGTTTTGCAGCCGGTGATCACTCGCAGCCCCTTCCAGACTGACGAGGAGTCGTTGGCTGCAAACTGTTGTTCCAGCTTCTTTGAGTACTGTCGTTTGGCCTCCTTAATCTCCTTGCCAAACGAGTATTTTGCCAGTCTGAAACTATCCATGTCCCCAATTTTGAAGGCCGCCTCCTTCTCCAAACGAAGCTGTTTGAGTTTTGCAGTGAACCAGGGCTTGTCGTTGTTATAGCTCACCCTGGTGCGTGTTGGGATACATCTGTCTTCACAGAAGCTGATGTATGACGTCACTGCATCTGTGTATTCATCGAGGCTGTTGGAAGCAGTTCTAAAAATTTCCCAGTCAGTGTTATCCAGACAGTCACGCAGCTCCTCCACAGCTTCTCTGTTGCTCCAGTTCTTGGATCTCAGCACAGCAGGTTTAGAAAGTTTGAGTTTCTGCCTGTAAGCTGGGATCAGGTGAATAAGAGCGTGGTCGGACAGGTCCAGAGCAGCGCGGGTAACTGCATGATACGCCTTGGTGATGGTGCTGTAGCAGTGATCAAGAGTGTTCTCCCCCCTGGTCGGGCATTTGATCAACTGTTTATATTTCGGGAGTTCCTGAGATAAGTTCCCCTTATTAAAGTCCCCGAGGACAATAACAGGGGAATAAGTGTTCTCTCTCCTCCTCTCCACCCCCAGTACCTGCTCGGCGAGTTGTCGTTGTGCTTCGCGCACGTCAGCTTGCGGGGGGATGTACACGCCGGCCAGGGTGAAAGAGGTGAACTCACGGGGAGAGTAGAACGGTCGGCAGGTAATGAAAAAAGTTTCCAGGTCCGGAGAACAGGACTGTAAAATGACTTTCACGTCGCTGCACCAGCCCTGGTTTATATAAAAACAAACCCTCCGCCTTTTGCCTTGTGTGAGAGGATCGGGTCGCGGTCCGCGTGTAACAGCTGGAAGCCGGTCATCTGTGCGGCGGAGTCCGGTGTGGCTTCAGTCAGCCACGATTCCGTGAAACACAAGACAGAAGTAAGGGAAAAGTCTCTATTTGTCCGGATGAGGAGGCGCAGTTCGTCAATCTTATTGCACAACGAGCGGACATTGGAGAGGAGGATGCTCGGGAGAGGTGAGCGTAATCCCCGCTCCCTGAAGCGCACCAGGGCCCCAGCGCGCTTCCCTCGTCGTCTCCGCCGGAGTCTCACTGTGTGTCCGAGGACCACCGCACCTTTGATGAGTAAGTCCACCAAATCCACGGAAGAGGCGATAAAGTTGGGACATAAATCGGATGGTGTTGTGTCCCTGATGGAAAGAAGCTCGTCCATCGTGAAAGTAATCCGAGTAGGGTCGCAGTAAACAGAATTAAATACTAAAAACAAACACAAAAGTGCGCACCAACACACCGAGGCGACCGTTTGTGGCGCCATCTTGGTGTGTTTAGTCTTAAGTTGTGACTCTTCTCTGTTTTAGCACATCAGTGGTGGAACATCAGTGGTGGAACAAACTCCCGACCAATGTCAGGACAGCGGAATCGCACTCCATCTTCCGCAAAAGACTCAAGACTCATTTGTTCAGACTTCACCTCGACCCTGCAGAGCATGACTCCCGAGAACCGGAGATGAAGCTGAAACAGCGCCAAAATTTTCAGTGGCCGGGAGGGGCATTACGTCTATAGTAGTTTAGCACTACCATAGACAATGAATGGGAATGTGTTTAGGGCCGTTTAGCTAAACAATCCACGGCTGCTGCGTGGGAGACCAGGGTCGATTCCCAGATGGAGAGGAACATATTTTTTACATAAAATGTCGAGAATTTCCTGTGAAAGTGAAAAAAATAAAAAAAACTGAATCCACACCTGCATCCACATTAAATGGGTTCCTCCCCTTCCATTCATCAAGTTTGGTAGAAAAAGGTTAATTAATTTTTTTAGTAATCTGGCAAACAAATAAACCAATAAACAAACAGAGGTAATAAATGGATCTTTCCAGTTATCTTCATCTGGTGAAACACCTTTTGTCACCACCAGTTCAACCAGCGAAACACAGTTTAAGACTGGTCGATGTTTTCAGCAGAGGATCTAGAAAAGAGGGATTGTAGAGGAGGAAAAGATGTTCTCCATCTCATACATTATTATTTATTTGCTCAGGGTACTTTGTAAAAGACGAATAGAAGAAATATCATCTGAAAGAGGACAACAGTTTTGCTCTACTTCCACTGAATGTTGCTTGGACAGAACCACTTCTTCCAACTGTCTGATCAAAGTTTTCATGACTTGTTCAGCATATTTTATATAAATAATATATTGATATAGATATATAAATTGTATAGATAATATCAATATACCTCTAGTAGCTGGGTTGAAGAAGATTGTGACTGTGTTGCTCCTCTTCATTGGAGGGATGAACACAAGAACAGCGAGATACTGTAGTGTGTTGGAAATGATGTTTACAATAAAACTCGAGGAACCTGTTGTTCACAATAAATTAAACAAATTAATAATTTCTTTTAAAGTCACACTGTCCCGTTGACCAAATAATTGACACACTTTTCAGTGGAACTACTTTCTACCAAGAAATGTTCTCTTTCCAGCATCACAGGGGTCGGACACTCACTGATGAGAGGCGTCCCCCTGGTGATGGGCAGCAGGTTGTTCATGATGAGCAGGATGAGGGTCAGCTTGAAGGAGGAGCGGTTTGGGGCCCAATAATACTCAAGATTAGCCGTATGATACATCTTACTGTGTGGTTGTTCAGGTATATGAGGGGCAGAGGAGATCTCAGCATGTAGATTCCTGAAAAGATCAATGGTTCAGTTACAACCAGTATACTACTGTTTACTTCCTCTATTTACTTTGTATTCCATTTACATGCTGAAAAACACATATGGGTCACAGTGTAGAAATTGTTAAATAAAACTTTTGGGGGCTGAGGCCTTAAGACAACAAGACAACAAAATACTTTATTTGTACACATTCACATGGATAGATATAATCTTTTTTTTTTTTTTTTAGAGTTTATTAGTCTAAGCCAAGAAATATATCCTATATATCATCAAAAATCATGTACAAATACAGTAACAGAAAATCACAGAGATGGATGTAATTTAATATAAAAAACAAAGAGACACTGTGACACATACATCTGCCCGTCATTTATCTGGTCTTTAGTCAAACAGTCTCTTACCTTTGCTGTATAAAACACCTCACATGTGTAAAGTAGTTGTAGAGCAACATCTGCTGTAGTTTGTTGTTCTTCAGTCACGGAAGTTAAAGGAAAAGTCAAGTAAGAAAGACAGAGATGAAGCTGAAACAGCGCCATAATGTTCAGTCGCCGGGACGGGCATTACCTCCATAGTGATTTAACACTACCATAGAGAATGAATGGGAACGTGTTAGGGACGTTTAGCGCAGAAGGCCTGTGTTCGATTCCCGGCAATAGACTATTTTTGGCCAATTTTTTGTATTTCGAAAGTTGAGCAGATGAAATGTCAACATGTACTTCTGGAATTGGTTTATTTGTGTAACAGACAATGAAAACCATTTGAAACTTTTTTCTTGAAATATCACTTTTGTAATAATAAGATAGTTAAGTGGGCCTTTTCATGTTTTGAAAAATTTGTGGCAATGACATTGACTTGAAATTGAGAGCAGGCATTGCAAGTCAGAACTGTTCATCAATAGGAAACACAAGCAAAGCATTCTATTTACACGGTATATTTTAGAAGCTCATAGAATCAAGACTGTTCCCTTCAAGTCTAAATCACTTTTGTATTGGGTCTGTTGTTTGCATTAGGGGGCAGCTGGGCTTTTAGCACCACTCTGCCCGAAGTGTGAGTTGTTGGGCCATGAAGAGGTATATTGGTATCGTGGTAAAATGCTCAAAGTTAACTAGAAAGTGATTCTGAGATTTACACACTTCCAGCACTACCAGTAAATCTTTCAAAATGACTTTACAAGCGTGGATACGTCATGAGCCATAGTCATCCATAGTTATGCTGCTATAGGCCTAGACGGCGGGGAGATCACCCATCAGGCACCAGAAACCAGCACCTTCTCTCTTCTCTCTCTGCCTTGTTTATTTTATTGTATCTTATTACATGTCTCTAATTCCTTGGGTCTTCTCCTCCCCTCCTTGGTCCATGCTGTGCGGCTCTCCGGAACCCATCCTGGCCCGGGTCCTGATGAGGGATGGACCTAGTGAGGTCACCGGTTTGTCGCAGGGCTAACGTGGAGGGTCATGCAACCACCAGCACTCTCACCTGAGGACCTCTCACCTTTGGAGCCATGTTCACTACTACTACTGCACATGTTGGACCATGAGGGAGGTAGGAGTGCCCGGAGGGACCAACGCGCCCTTGGAAGACCATGCCAACATCCAGGTGGTGATTCCCGGGCTGGATTCAAGCCCATGACCAGAGACTGTGACTCCACCCCCCCTTTATTTCCTTTTTTCCCCTATATATATTTTTTTTCTCCACTCACCCCAACCAGTCCTGGCAGAGGCCGTTGATAGATACATGGAGGGAAAGTAGATTTAGTTCTCATGGCCAATGTGTTTGATGTGCAAGTGCTGCCAAATATATACAGAATATATCCTTGCTGGCCCATCCACTGCAGACAGAGAGGGGAAAGCTGACAGGAGCTCCGGGATCCCCTCCGTCTCCTGTTTATAATGCATGAAAATCCAACTTAACTGATTAAAGCTTTTGACAAGACCAGTTGATGCAGTCGTATTTTTTATTATATATAAAAATATATTTTTATTTCTCGCCGGAGTAGTCCTGGTTTGGGGAGATTATTACAGCTGGAGGTGCAGCGTGCAGGGAGAAGAGGCATGATAACCTGTGTTATGTTATTGCTCATAGTTGTTTTAGCTTTATGGTGTATTTAGTGTTAGTCGTTCAGTTTTGATTGCTTTTTTGTCATAGGGTTAAATATTAAAAACCTATGTTGGAGCTAGTGAAATAGGAAGTATATTCTGGGGATGTATAGTACGAGACCTGAGGAGGTCTTTCTGAGCTTGCTCCACAGAGCGCTGTGTGAGCTTGGGGTTCAGGGGTTTTTTTGTTTTTTTTTTGTTTTCCCCCTGCGGAGCTACTCACTCTATTCTTTCTGCAAGTGTTCTAAATGAAAGGTAATTGTAACTTCATTAGCTGGAATGTTAAGGGGTTAAATCACCCAGTCTTCTCACACCTAAAGAAGCTCAGGGCTGGGGTAGCCTTTCTTCAGGAAACCCACTTGCATGATTCTGACCAATGGCGATTAGGTAAATGCTGGGCAGGACAGTTTTTCCATTCTAACTTTAAAGGAAAGCCAGGGGTGTGGCCATCCTTGCTGATAGAAACATTCCTTTTGAGCCCTGCAACATTACAGCAGATAAATTTGGACATATTACCCATGTTTCAGGCAAGCTTTACAATAAGCAAATGGTCTTGGCCAATGTGCATGCGCCTAATGTTGATGACGTACAGTTTTTCAATAGATTTTTCTCTGAACTCCCTGATCTAAATTCTAAATTTTTAATTCTCGGGGGAGATTTCAATTGTTATTTGGATGCAGTATTAGACCGCTCCTCACCTAAACCTACCACTCTCAGCAAATCCGCCAGTTACATTAAAGCATTTCTTGATGATTTTAGCCTTTCTGATCCCTGGCGGTTCTTGTATCCTAGAGGAAGAGAATATTCCTTCTTTTCCCATGTCCACCACACTTACACTCGAATTGATTATTTTTTTATAGATAATAAATTCATCTCAAACCTTAAGTCATGTAAAATACGAAAGTATTGTTATTTCTGATCACGCTCCCCTGGTTCTGGTACTAGCTTTTCCAGATGCTGACTATACAAGGAGACACTGGAGACTAAATCCATTGTTACTCTCCGACGAGAGCTTTCTCTCACACATCTCTACACATATTAAAACTTTTTTAAGCATCAATAGAACACCTGATGTGTCTAATAAACCAATTTGGGAAGCTATGAAAGCGTACTTAAGAGGAGAAATTATATCATTCTCAGCATATAAAAACAAGCAGACTGACATTGCTAATCAGATTTTAAACATAGATAAACAACATGTAAATTCACCTTCACCTGATCTGTACAAGGAGCGCTTGAAACTTCAGGCCGAATTTAACGTTCTTTCATCTCATGAAGTCGAAAGTCTCTTACTTCGGAGTAAAAGTAACTATTATGAGCACGGTGGAAAAACTGGCAAACTCCTGGCTACTCAGCTGCGTGGGTTGAGAATGAACCAACTTATTGCTGGAGTACAGACTGATAATGGATGTATAACATCTGACCAGAAAGAGATTAATGACAAGTTTAGAACTTTCTACTCAAATTTATACTCTTCAGATTGTACAGCAGACTTTAATATTATGGAAAACGTCTTTAATAACCTTGACTCACCGTCCCTTTCTCAAGACCTGAGAAATAACCTGGATGCGCCCATCACCCAGGAGGAAATTTCAGCAGCTATATCTTCTATGCAATCAGGTTAATCCCCTGGCCCAGATGGGCTTCCATCAGATTTCTTTTTTAAAAATTCTGCTGATCTAGTCCCCGTCCTGTGCTCAGTGTTCTCTGATTCCTTAAACTCAGGTGCACTCCCTCCCTCGTTCAATCAGGCCTGTATCTCCTTGTTGCTGAAAAAAGGCAAAGACCCACTAGATTGTGCTTCATACAGACCAATTTCATTGCTAAACACGGATGTAAAGATCCTCGCCAAAGTTTTGGCCCACAGACTGGAGGATATCCTTCCTTCTGTAATATCGCCAGATCAAACTGGTTTTATTAAAAGACGCCAGCTATTTAATATTCTGTACTCCCCCAAACGTGGATTCAGAGTGCCTTGCCTCTATGGATGCTGAGAAGGCATTTGATATAGTAGAGTGGAACTATCTTTTTTTTACACTTGGAAAATTTGGTTTCGGTTCTGTCTTTTTGTCCTGGATCAAAACATTGTATAAATATCCTTCAGCCTCTGTTTTGACCAATAGTCATTACTCTGAATACTTTGATTTACACCGTGGGACCCGGCAGGGTTGCCCACTAAGCCCACTCCTTTTCGGAATTGCCATTGAGCCTCTTGCAATTGCCTTACGTAGCAATGGGCGGGTACAGGGAATATGGAGGGGAGGAGTCGAACATAAAGTCTCGCTGTATGCAGGCGACCTACTTCTGTTTGTTTCAAAACCAACCACTTCTCTACCAGAAGCCCTCACGATCTTAGATAATTTCAGTCAATTTAAATAAAAGCGAACCATTCCCAATTAATAAGGAAGCTCTTAAACTTAACTATACCCATCTCCCATTAAGGTGGTGAAAGATCAATTTAATTACCTCGGAATTTGTGTCACCAGAGAATTCAAAAACTTGTTGAAATCAAATTTTCTCACTTCAATCAAAACAGATTTTGTCTCTGTCCCTTATTGGAAGAATAAACTCGATTAAAATGACATTGCTTCCAAAGTTCCTCTACTTGTTTCAATGTCTTCCTGTTCTCATCCCCAAATAATTTTTTAGAGCCCTTGACTCATTATTGATATTTTACATTTGGAATGGTAAACACCCTCGGCTGCGGAAAGCATTTCTCCAAAGATCCAAGCAGGCAGGGGGAATGGCTCTGCCTAATTTCCAGTACTACTACTGGGCAGTGAATATTGGGTGTTTGTTATTTTGGAGACATTTCCATCTCGAACCCACTTCCCCGGCCTGGGTTACAATGGAGGTCTGTGCCAGTAACCCTGTTTCCTTACCTGCCCTCTTAGGTGCCGCACTTCCACTTGCTTCGGATATTCCCAAGAGCAACCCAGTAGTTAAACACTCCCTGTTAATCTGGGGCCAATTTAGGAAAAGTTTTGGACTACAGCTTTTTTCACTTAAAAGCCCAATTGCTGCTAACCATCTATTTGCTCCTTCAATGGCTGATGGCGCATTCAATATTTGGCACAGAAAAGGTTTGAGATGCTTTGAAGATCTATACATTGATAATTGTTTTGCGAGCTTTTCTCAACTAACAGAAACTTTTTGGCATTGCCAAAACCCACTTTTTTAGATTTTTACAAATTAGGACTTTTATACAGCGCTTAACGACCCAATTTCCTTATAAACCCCCAGTTACCCCTGTTGATATATTTCTTTCTGTTAACCCCACCTCTAAAGGTATCATGTCCAATCTATATAACCTTATTTCCAAACTGCACTGCTCTTCAGTGGCAACTATAAGAACTGCTTGGGAGCAAGACCTAAATTACACCTTTACAGAGGACACATGGGACTTGGTGCTTGATCGGATACACTCCTCTTCTATGTGTTCTTGACATGCACTTTTACAATTTAAAGTAGTGCATCGAATCCACATATCAAAAACCAAATTAGCGCGAATGTATCCTGATGTCGACCCTACATGTGATAAATGTAAAGGCGCACCTGCCTCACTCTACCACATGTATTGGACATGTCCCTCTTTAGGTAACTTTTGGACATTGGTTATCCATGCGTTATCAGATATCCTCCATCATCGAATTGAGCCAAATCCCTTGACTGGTATTTTTGGCATTGCTCCAGATTTGAACTTACATAAAGCTATGCTCAACTTTCTTGCTTTTGCCTCTTTACTAGCCCGACGAGCTATTTCACTTAAGTGGAAGGACCCAGCTCCTCCTTGCTGTTCACATTGGCTCACAGACATGATATCCTGCATGAATCTAGAGAAGATTAGATACACTATTCGGGGATCAGAAAACAAATTCTACAGAATATGGCGCCCCTTCTTGGTATTTTATGAAAAACCTTCAACAATAATTTTTGAGTAGCCCCCCCCCCCCCCCCCCCCCCCTTTTATTTATTTTATTTTTGTTATTTTTAAATAACAAAAAATAATTTTTAAAAATTTTTATTATCTATTTTATTTATGTATCTATTTTTTATGTATTTCACCTTTTTTTGGTGGTGTCTGTGCTGTGCTTTTTTCAGTTATTAAATCTTATTAATCTTTTATCTTTCCAAGCGTGGTTGTAATTTTTTTATTTTTTATTATTATTATTATTATTCTGTCTATTTACATTTTTTTGTCAGTAGATGTTTAAGTATGTCCATGTCCGGATGTTTTGACAAGGGATTGTTTTGTGTTATGGATGTTGTACGAAAAATCAAAAAAACTTTTTTCCTGTGCATTGATTGTCTTATATGTATTTTATCATTAATAAAAAGACCATTGAAAGAAAAGTAGTTTGTAAAGAATTGTTTTGCTGTATTGAGAGACCTGCCTGAGATTAACTGATAATTTACTCAAGCTGAAAAGTGCACCACCAGTGATGATGATTCTCAGACTGAGTGAGGTTGTGACGATATGTAATTACTTGCCAAAAAGTCCTTTTTTATGAAGTTACAACTAATTAAACACATTCCTGCACATGCCTAAACATGTTTAAACACATTAGCAGTTGTAACATTGTAAGTGAAAGAAGTGTGACTTCTGACCCAGCTCCGAAAGCTGCCTGAAATGGACCACACTAAATGTCTGATTACTAGCAGCCAGTTTGTGCTAGGGTGGAAAGCTGATATTGTTGGGAAGAGGAGAGTCTAATCTTTAATTTGGTGTATAAAGGCAAAATTAAGCAAAATGTTTCTACTTGTCAGCGCCAGTGTACCACGCGATGTATGAGTACTTACCCCTTTTGCAAAATAACTTCCGCAAAATCCCACCCCCCCAACTGAACTCCACTCCCCGCCCGCTCTCCGCTTCCCCAACGGGCGCTGACCTTCGGGGACGTGTGCATTTATCAGACCCGTGGTGCCCCGGCTGCTTTGGTGACACTAGATGACCTCGAACTGATCGCTGGCCCTCGTGGTGGCGACGTCTCATTTGAATGTCTGCCCTATCAACTTTCAATGGTACTTTTTGTGCCAACAATGACCACAGGTAACGGGGATTCAGGGTTCGATTCCAGAGAGGGAGCCTGAGATCAATTATTATTAGATTATTGATGACCATATACGACAAAGAATGACATAATGTGCCACACTCACGGCTGATGAAGGGCTGGATGCTGAGGGTCAATGAATTGTGTGAGATGTGTCAAATCTGTTGGTTATTATTTTTGTTCATTATCATATGTAAACAAATTTAAGCAAGATTTTTAAAATATATTTTGCATTGAAGATATAATTGTCTGCATTCAGATTGAGCTCTATATCATCAAATCAGTAATGATTGGATGACTAATGTGCATAACAAAGACATAAATATTACATAAACCAATCCTTTTAGCCCAGTATTAAGTGGAACATAGTAAATTAAATTAAATGGAAACAGTCAAACACATCTGCAGAAGCATTGACAATTGTATTGATTTAATATACACACATACAAATATTAATAATATGCATTTTCATTAATATTTTATGCCAGTGACAGTATTCGACCAACACTCACAAAGCACTGCTCAATAGCCATGAATCTATGAATGAAATTAAAATATGAAACCTTTATCTGCAGTGTAAAATCACATTGAACACATGAACAACACACAACAATACAATACTTAATCACAGAATGTCAGTGCCTGTGTTGTGCATCAATAGCTCTCACACACTAAAATCACATAGATCAACATGTAAATATGCATCCTCTCAATTATTTCGCATCAGTTTTAGAAACCAGCCAGCATCAAGGTCCACACTTTCCTGACACACACACACACACACATTTTTTTACAAACACGCATCCAAACATGCTGCAGAAATGCACAATTCCCCATGCTCTCAGTGACACACAATGCAACAATTAGTTTGCAAAAATGTACCCACTTCCCGGTGATGGTAAAGTAGTTGACTACAGCTGCTCTACAGTGTTTTCCATTTTCATTATTTTATTTTCATCCTACTACATTTATTTTATAATGCTTGTGCTGTTAAGATTTCACACTATGTACTTACTGACACATAGACTTATATTTTGTTGATGCTTATGTACATATCTACATACTTAATTTAACACTTCATAGCATATTTAATTAATTCCCTCAAGCATATCACACATTATCTAATGGATCTGAAATCCTTGATTGATTTTCTTCATTTGGTCAAGAGACTAACCGCAGTCTCAGACAGGGATCACTTAGCTATCAGTGCAACATGTGTATAGTAGCCGCCTAGCTCAGGATTTGTGTATGCTCCGCAGTGATGTGCATCATATAGAAGTCAACCTGATAAACCCCCAGGGGCCGCCATGTTGTGCAGTTATAAAAATTGCCATGGAAACGGTTGCTTCTTAAAAATCTTCTTTGATAATTGATGTGGCGGCAACCATCAAAGGGATTGCTGGCCTGCAAATCCTTATCAAATCCAATCAAAGAACCA
The DNA here is from genome assembly GCF_024713975.1 of Paralichthys olivaceus. NCBI lineage: Eukaryota > Metazoa > Chordata > Actinopteri > Pleuronectiformes > Paralichthyidae > Paralichthys > Paralichthys olivaceus. The sequence goes on along the minus strand of NC_091097.1, from coordinate 20,991,541 downwards.
AAAACTCTAGACATTAAAGGATATTTCTTTGGTCCTCTGAACTACCAAACATAAATAACAAGTTCCCTTGCTTCAAGTTATTAGCTTGTGAAAATAATAGACCGTCAACTGAGAAGACCACAGTCCTCATTAGTGAAGACAACAATCCTGCCTACGGAGACAACCGCTGATTTGTTCATTAAATATTCATCAAGAAGACACTGCTCTCATAACTACAAATCCCCCTTTACCAAAATGGACATCCTGGTAAGAATTATTTTTTTTTAGAAATGTATGTTCAGGTTGTGTTGAGTGGACTTTTAATAATTAATTCCATGTTTCTATTTCAGAATTCAGAATCAGAATCAGAATTCTTTTATTTGCCAGGTATGTTTGCACATACAGGAAATTGCCTTGGTGTAATGGGTGCACTACTTATGTACATAAAACAACAATGTAGAAAAACAACAATATATAAGAAATTGTATAAAATAAAATAGAATAAAATAAAATAAAATAAAGTAAAGTATATACATATATGCAGTAACAGAGTAGTAATAAATTATAAATTATGTGCAGGTGGTGGGGTGTGGTGGGGTAGAGTCAGTGCGGTGCAGAGTCAGTGTGATGCAGGGGGCTTGTTTGTGAGCCCCACTGCCACGGGGAAAAAACTGTTCAGATGGCGAGAGGTTTTAGTTCTGATGGCCCGAAACCTTTTTCCGGAGGGAAGTCTCTGGAACAGGTGGTGACCGGGATGTGAGGGATCAGCAATGATCTTGCCTGCTCTCCTACTGGTCCTGGAGTGGAACAGGTCTAGGAGGGCCGGCAGGTCACAGCCGATGACCTTCTCAGCTGACCTTATGATCCGCTGCAGTCTGCCCTTGTCCTTGGCAGTGGAGGCAGCGAACCAGACGGTGATTGATGAGGTGAGGATGGACTCAATGATGGCTGTGTAGAATTCAACCATCACTTTCTGCGGCATGTTGAATTTCCTCAGTTGCCGCAGGAAGAACATCCTCTGCTGGGCCTTCTTGGTGATGGAGGTGATGTTCTCCGCCCACCTCAAGTCCTGTGCAATGATGGTCCCCAGGAATCTGAAGGACTCCACTGTTTTAACTGGGGAGTTGCACAGGCTGAGGGGGGCAGTTTGGGCTGGGCTCCTCCTGAAGTCTGCCACCATCTCTACAGTTTTTAGAGCGTTCAGCTCCAGGTGGTTCTGGCTGCACCAGGAAGCCAGGCTGTTAACTTCCTCTCTGTAGGCGGCTTCGTCCCCATTGGTGATTAATCCGATGAGGGTCGTGTCGTCTGCAAACTTCAGGAGTTTGACAGAGGGATGGCTGGAGGTGCAGTTGTTGGTGTAGAGGGAGAACAGTAGAGGGGAGAGCACACAACCTTGTGGGGCTCCAGTGCTGATGGTCCGGGACTCAGAGACAAGCTTGCCCAGCCTCACACGCTGCTTCCTGTCAGTCAGGAAGTTAGAGATCCACCTACAGGTGGGCTCAGGCACGCTCAGCTGTGTCAGCTTGTCACGGAGAAGAGCTGGGGCGATGGTGTTGAATGCGGAGCTGAAGTCCACAAACAGGATCCTGGCGTAGGTGCTGGGGGAGTCGAGGTGCTGGAGGATGAAGTGGAGTCCCATGTTGACTGCGTCGTCTACGGAACTGTTGGCTCTGTAGGCAAACTGCAGTGGGTCGAGGAGGTGGTTGGTTATTGTCTTGAGGTGGGTCAGCACGAGGCGCTCAAAGGTCTTCATTACTACAGAGGTCAGGGCGACAGGTCTGTAGTCATTAAGGCCTGTGATCCTCTGCTTCTTTGGAACGGGGATGATGGTGGATGTTTTGAGACAGGCGGGTACAGCACATTCAGCCAGTGAGGTGTTAAAGATGTCCGTGAACACTGGCGAAAGCTGGTCTGCACAGTGCCTCAGTGTGGAGGTGGAGACAGCGTCGGGTCCAGGTGCCTTGCGGGGGTTCAACTTCTTCAGAAGCTTGTTTACATCTCTCTCCTGAATAGAGAGAGGTGTGAGCGGGGGGAGGGGGGTTGAGTCTTCGTCCAGGCTGGGGTGAAGAGGTGTAATAGCTGTGTGGGGGGGCTGGGAGTCTGGGTTAGAACTGGTCCATTGTCTTTCAAATCTACAGTAAAAGTCATTCAGTTCGTTTGCAAGTTTCAGGTCTTCCACAGAGTGGGGGGATTTGGTTTTGCAGCCGGTGATCACTCGCAGCCCCTTCCAGACTGACGAGGAGTCGTTGGCTGCAAACTGTTGTTCCAGCTTCTTTGAGTACTGTCGTTTGGCCTCCTTAATCTCCTTGCCAAACGAGTATTTTGCCAGTCTGAAACTATCCATGTCCCCACTCTTGAAGGCCGCCTCCTTCTCCAAACGAAGCTGTTTGAGTTTTGCAGTGAACCAGGGCTTGTCGTTGTTATAGCTCACCCTGGTGCGTGTTGGGATACATCTGTCTTCACAGAAGCTGATGTATGACGTCACTGCATCTGTGTATTCATCAAGGCTGTTGGAAGCAGTTCTAAAAATGTCCCAGTCAGTGTTATCCAGGCAATCACGCAGCTCCTCCACAGCTTCTCTGTTGCTCCAATTCTTGGATCTCAGCACAGCAGGTTTAGAAAGTTTGAGTTTCTGCCTGTAGGCTGGGATCAGGTGAATAAGAGCGTGGTCGGACAGGCCCAGAGCAGCGCGGGTAACTGCATGATACGCCTTGGTGATGGTGCTGTAGCAGTGATCAAGAGTGTTCTCCCCCCTGGTCGGGCATTTGATCAACTGTTTGTATTTCGGGAGTTCCTGAGATAAGTTCCCCTTATTAAAGTCCCCGAGGACAATAACAGGGGAATAAGTGTTCTCTCTCCTCCTCTCCACCCCCAGTACCTGCTCCGCGAGTTGTCGTTGTGCTTCGCGCACGTCAGCTTGCGGGGGGATGTACACGCCGGCCAGGGTGAAAGAGGTGAACTCACGGGGAGAGTAGAACGGTCGGCAGGTAATGAAAAAAGTTTCCAGGTCCGGAGAACAGGACTGTAAAATGACTTTCACGTCGCTGCACCAGCCCTGGTTTATATAAAAACAAATCCCTCCGCCTTTTGCCTTGTGTGAGAGGATCGGGTCGCGGTCCGCGCGTAACAGCTGGAAGCCGGTCAGCTGTGCGGCGGAGTCCGGTGTGGCTTCAGTCAACCACGATTCCGTGAAACACAAGACAGAAGTAAGGGAAAAGTCTCTATTTGTCCGGATGAGGAGGCGCAGTTCGTCCATCTTATTGCACAGCGAGCGGACATTGGAGAGGAGGATGCTCGGGAGAGGTGAGCGTAATCCCCGCTCCCTGAAGCGCACCAGGGCCCCAGCGCGCTTCCCTCGTCGTCTCCGCCGAAGTCTCACTGCGTGTCCGAGGACCACCGCACCTTTGATGAGTAAGTCCACTAAATCCACGGAAGAGGCGATAAAGTTGGGACATAAATTGGATGGTGTTGTGTCCCTGATGGAAAGAAGCTCGTCCATCGTGAAAGTAATCCGTGTAGGGTCGCAGTAAACAGAATTAAATACTAAAAACAAACACAAAAGTGCGCACCAACACACCGAGGCGACCGTTCGTGGCGCCATCTTGGTGTCAAATTTTTCAGGCATGTGGAACAATGCAGTCTGAGATTAAGGCTCTGAAAGAGAAGCTCAAACTGAATGATGAGCTTCTGATAAGGGAGCAGGAGAAAATGACAGCTCGCTCTAAAGCCCACATTGGTGTCCTGGCTGAACTAGCTGTACAGAGCAACAAGGTGAAGGCTCTGGAAGAGAAGCTCAAACAGAACGATGAGCTTCTGATGAGGGAGAAGGAGAAAATGACAGCTCACTCTAAAGCCCACAATGGCAAACTGGCTGAACTGGCTGTACAGAGCAACAAGGTGAAGGCTCTGGAAGAGAAGCTCAAACAGAACGATGAGCTTCTGATGAGGGAGAAGGAGAAAATGACAGCTCACTCTAAAGCCCACAATGGCAAACTGGCTGAACTGGCTGTACAGAGCAACAAGGTGAAGGCTCTGGAAGAGAAGCTCAAACAGAACGATGAGCTTCTGATGAGGGAGAAGGAGAAAATGACAGCTCACTCTAAAGCCCACAATGGATAACTGGCTGAACTGGCTGTACAGAGCAACAAGGTGAAGGCTCTGGAAGAGAAGCTCAAACAGAACGATGAGCTTCTGATTAGGGAGAAGGAGAAAATGACAGCTCACTCTAAAGCCCACAATGGCAAACTGGCAGTACAAAGCAACAAGGTGAAGGCTCTGGAAGAGATCAATGTGGCTCTGAAGGAGAAGGTGGCCCTTTTGAAAAGGGATTTGAGCAGGCTTGAGCTTGTGGTGACAGAGATGGAGGAAAGGCAAGCTCACAGCCAAAAGATTGACTCCATGGACAAGGAGACTCAAACCAGCGATCTGCTTCAGGATGAGAATAATGCTCTTCAAGAAGAGCTGATGAAGCTCAGAGCTTCTTATCATGAGGTCTGTCTGAATCAGACTACCAACCAGGAGAAGTTCGACACTGAGCTCCAGGAGGAGAAGCAGGAAAAGAACATTCTCCAAGAAGAGCTGATGAAGCTCAGAGATTCTTATCATGAGGTCTGTCAAAATCAGACTACCAACCAGGAGAAGTTCAACACTGAGCTCCAGGAGAAGAAGGTTCTCCAAGAAGAGCTGATGAAGCTCAAAGCTTCTTACAATGTGGTCTGCCACTGTCATGAAGCTGATGTTTCCAGTCGGGAGCTCAATGGAGAGAGTAAGGATGATGTCACTGAGGAGAAGTCTCTCTCCAGTGTTCTCCCTGAGAAACCAAAGAAGACTTCACTCTGGAAGAGAATCCGCCACGCTCTGGGGTTGAGAAAACCACAGTGTTGGAAGTAGTCAGCAGCGCCCATCCAACAGCACCTGAGCTGACCTTACCCAGTGTTGTAATGTAAAGAAGTACAAATACTTCTTTACATTTCTACTTAAGTAGAAATTTCACATATCTGTCCTTTACTTTGTTATTTTTATTTCTGACAACTTTCACTTTTACTCCACTATATTTCCTAAGTAAAATGTGTACTTTTACTCCAATACATTTCTCCCAACCATCTTCGTTACTCATTACTACAAATTAAAATCAGAAGAAATTTGAGTTGGTGACGTAATGCCGTAAACATTTTGTGGTATATACGTGTGCCTGCAATATATATTATGCCAGTGGGTGGCAGTGTCACTCGATGTACCCCATGAAGAAGAGAGTGACTGTGACTGGTACCTGAATAAGAAAGAGTAAAGTTTGTTCCTCTGAGTTAGCTTGCCTGTTAGCTTCTTTTTTCATATACACTACACAACACATTCATTGTCATGTCAACCGCCAAGCACGAAGAAGAAGAAGTCCCGCTTGTCTGGGTGTTGTGGTGAAAAAGTTCCACTCGTGGTCCAAAAGTCCAAAAATTCAGTCATTTAAAAAAGCAGTAGAAGTCAACTTAAAAGCCGCAGAGTTTTATTGTCGACAACAAAACCTGAGAGCATTCAGTAGCGAGCCGGAGCTGCACCAGAAGACCTCTGACTAACAGTGGTGTTGCTCCGCTTTATCTATCCTTAAGGGCCACACCTGTTACGACCTTCCCCCTGGAAAGTCTCCAAGCACCGGGGTTACTTTGGCCTTGGAGCTGGGACTTTCCCTCTGGAGAGCCCCTACCGTACCATGATGAGTCTCTTTTTCTTTTACACAGTTTTTCTTTCACTTAACACCATTATATCTGTCCAAACCATTTACTATTTTTTAAAAGATATTTGTCTCTGATTTTACACCATTATATTTCATTCTTGTCAGACTGCCTTTAAAAAAAAAAAAAGATTATCATTTCTTCACACAAGTTATACATACACTACATACTGATTGTTACACATAGAGTATATTGTTTGATTCGTTTGATGATTCGTAATATCTGTCTTAAACTTATTGTAATCATTAGCAATTTATGTTATAATCACTCCTCAGTTTGCAGTGCAGATTAAAGGTACATAGTGACATTCATATGTGACACAGTGTAATGAACAGAAATTTTACTACACGGGCATGTCACATTATTGATGCCATCATGGAAGCACTTGCTGCTCTGCTGCTAACGTTAATGCTCCGGTAGCAGATGACGAGCATCTCGACTAAAGTGGCGAACTTGGTGAACTCCGTGGTGGTGATGAAGATAACGTTACACCGGCCGTATTTTCAATAAATATTTTCTTACGTTGGAGTGAAAGATTCTTCCTACCGGATTAAGTGCCTGTTATGCCTACAGAGAGAGACTGAAATATTGGCATTCAAAAACTCCCCGTCCAACCTGAAGAAGCACATGGAGATAGGTTAAATACATTTTCATTCAATGAAGCCATAATGTCATGTTTGGACCTGGTATCTGTGAACCATAGTTGGGCCTACATGTGTAGTCAAAAGCCTGACCACATGTTTCCTTTGCTCTGGAGACAAAGGAGAGCTTGCAGAACTCAGTCTCCCAGGGTGCTTCATCTTCACATATAGGTGGTAAAACTGCTCCTGAAGACAACTCTCAACCACTATTGGTCACTGTGTGCCCCATGACCCATGAGGTCACAAGGCCAATATAAGCCGAGTTTCCTAGCTCTCTTCTCTGTTCTGCCTCTTCCCCTGCTGACCGCTCCTGGTGGAGTAGGTTCTGGCCCTGCTCTCCCAGCCAGGGAGACTTCCTCCCTACACAAGCTCCTCAACTTCCAGCAGGCCTGCCTGGAGCAGACTGCTAAAACCTTCCAAAGGCAGCGACGCGAGAGCCTGCCTAAGAACTTCAGCACAATTGGCCACGACACAAGGTCTGACCAGCAGATGCACAACAGGAGCCACAAACCAACAAGACCACTTCACTCGACTTCAAACAGCACATCCAAAAAGGACCTTTCCCTCTTTTTCATGGACGGGTAACACAACTGGGCTCTATTATTATGCTAGGCTAAGCAAAGGACTGTTTAGTCCTATTTCAATTCCATGTGATGTTTATAAGTTTGAATTGCGTTGTTGTGATATTTGGTAATATGTTATTTGAAAGTTAATGTTAGTTCTGTTATACTGATCAGTTTCTTTGCATGCATCTAACTACTTTCTTTAACCTGGAACCAACACCTCACACACTCATTTCCACAAACTTAACACATACATGTGATCTCAGCCACATGGTCTCACAACTCCATCTTCATTAATGTTGCATAAGTGTGAATTTTACCAATCTCTAAACTGTCAAGAACTCCATATCCTTCCACTTTGCTAGCTATTGATGTGGTAATTTTGGTTATAGTTATTTATTTAATTATTAATCAGAGTTCCAAATTTGTAGTCAGTAAGACTTATTCCTTAAATTGGCTATCTCTTCCCTTCCTTTGAAGGGTGGTGCCCCGATTTATCCTTTATCAGTTTAATATTAATATTTTTAATATTAATATTTAATATTTCTCTGATAGCCACATTTATTGAATGCCCAAAAGCAAACCATTTAATGGTGCCCCGCATGAAGGAAAGTACAAAATCGTACCCTGCGCAAGGGAAAGTACATAATCACAACATTTTTGGTGCTCTGTGTGAGGCAAAGTCATTAATAATAGCATTATTTTTGACTCCTCGTGGAGCACAGCACAACAGTCAACGTCATTTAAGTGATCGCTGCTGATGACGGGCTCTCCATCTCCTCTTTAGTCGCATCCATTTTTTTTGCCTAAATATTGATTTATCCTCACCCAAAAGGCAGAGCATATTCTCCAGTCCCTGCAAAGGCTTTGTTCTCACATGTGAACTGGTCCACACACCCCTCCAGCCAGCCACGTCAGATGAAGATTCAGAAAGACTGCATGGAGAGGACACTGTGATGGGAGAATCTCCAAGAGTAGTCACACCACTGGGGCTGTGAGGTGGCCACCTTTTGTGTTTTCCTCCTGTGGATGACTGCTCTTCAGGGTAGGACAATGTCTCTTCCAGGAGTCTTTGGAGCTATTATATATGGATTGTTGGACAGAGCTGGAATTAGTGATACTGTGGCTTAATTGTTCATTTCTTCTTTGTTCCACAGGCACAGCAGCAGTGCAGCATGGCTAATCTCCAAGTGGGACATGATGTTGCAACTTATCACCTAATTAATACTATTTCCAATAATGTGACTATGCCACGGAAATAATTCAGAAAAGAAAGGAGTACGCGGGAATTAAGAAAGTTTTAAAAGAGAGAGAAATCCGTTTCCAAACACCAATGGCCAGAATGAGGATACACTGGGACACTGGCCCGTGGCCATGGCAACAGGTAGGAAACAAAGAGGACACCGCAACACGAGCAAAACATAAACTACAGAAATACCGAGGAATGGACAAATAAAGTATGTAAGTGCATCTAAATGAATAAGTAAGTGAAAGATAACACATGTTAGACACTGAAGACAAATAATCTAAGAGATTGTATATAGGTCTTCAGTCTTCACTGTTAGGACTGATCGGACACTGTATGTGTGAGCTATAATGATCACTTCGTTCCCAAAACACAGGCTCTCTAGTGGTTCCAAGAGTCTGTAAGAGTAGAGCAGGAGGTAGAACATTTAGCTATCAGGCTCCTCTCCTATGGAACCAGCTCCCACTCTGGGTTCGGGAGGCAGACACTGTCCCAGCATTTAAAGTCAAACTAAAAACCTCCCTCTTTGACAAAGCTTATAGTTAGGGCTGGATCAGGTGAGTCCTGAACCATCCCTTAGTTGTGCTGCTATAGGTTTAGACTGCTGGGGGAACTCCCATTATGCACTGAGCACTTCATCACTTCCCTCTGTCTCTCTGTCTCTCTGCCCCCCCACACTTGTTTATTTATTTATTTAGTTATTTTAACATGTCATCATGTCAAAGTGTCACTTTGTCCTCCCATAGTCCCTCTGGCTCTTCTCTCTCTCTCGTTTCAGATAACTCTGGCACCGGGACTGCAGGATAACAACGACTACCATCACCATTGTTATCATTAATTACAATAACTCAGTAATTCATTAATATATATAATCCTGTTGTAGATCACTACATTGTTATTGTTATAGTCAGCCCAATTATTCCTGGTCTCTCTCTCTCCACCTCATCTCTCTCTTCTCTCCCCCCGCTTTCCACCCATCTCTCCTTTCCTCCCCCCTTTCTTTTCTTTCCTCACCCCAACCGGCCGAGGCAGATGACCGCCCACATTGAGCTTGGTTCTGCCAGAGGTTTCTCCCTGTTAATGAGGGAGTTTTTCCTCTTTACAGTCGCCTGTGCTTGCTCATTGTGGGAACTGTTGGGTTTCTTTATGTTAATATTGTTTTAAGGTCTTGACCTTTAAATGTAAAGTGCCTTGAGATAATGTAAATTATGAATTGGCGCTATATAAATAAAATTGAATTGAATTGAATTAATGAGACAGATGCTCAAGAGAATCTGGATAACAAGAATGGACCTCACTAAGGAGGGGCCCCCATATTTCATCTGAATTTCCCCTCAACCCACGGGGGAAACGTGGTGGGCAAGTGCCTACTGTTGTATTCTTAGTTAGATTTTTTTTTTTATTGCTGAGTTGCTGAATGTTCTTTGGGCTATTGTTTGTTCTCATGGTATATAATATATATATATATATATATCATGGAGTATAATGCCATTTTCCAAAGCTATAAATGAACAGCATATCATTAGTGTCGTTAAATGTTAATGGGTTAAATAATCCAATTAAAAGGACTAAGATCATTTTGAAAATGAGAAAACTTCAGGCTCAAGTTATCTTCATGCAGGAAACACACCTTTCCCAGGAAGAGCATGAAAAGCTGAAGAAATGTGGTTTTAGAAACACCTATTACAGTACTTGTAAACAAAGGAACAAAAGAGGTGTGGCAATACTTATACAAAACTCAACTAAATTTGAATGTCTAAAAGAAATCAAGAAGGACGATATATTATAGTGAAGGGGAAACTACAGGAAGAGATGGTTACGTTAATTAATGTATATGCCCCTCCAGAGAGTACTAAACAATTCTTTAAATCATTATTCCCAGTCATGGCCTTAGAATCTGAAGGTATAGTGATATGTGCTGGTGATTTTAATATGATAATGGATCATAGGGTAGACACAACAAGTATAAAAAGAAATAAGACACATATATCTAAATTTGTAAACATGTCGTTGAAGGAACATGGACTGGTTGATGTATGGCGTGAACTGCATCCGAAGGAAAAAGACTATACACATAACTCTACTTTATATAACACCCCTCGTCCGGGGAGTAACTCAATGTAGAACCGCCACTGCCCTTAAGGAAGGTAGATTGCCACCCTCATGTAATGAAGCAATCATATCTGTAATCCCCAAGAGGGTAAAGACGCAGAATATTGTAACAATTACAGACCCATTTCTATGCTCAATGTAGATTACAACATATAAACATCCATTATAGCAAGGAGAGATCATAATTTCATGAAAGAATTAATTGACGAGGACCAAACTGGATTTACTACGGGACGACAAACATTAGCGAACATAAGAAGGACCCTGCAAATAGTAAACTCGATACAAATGAAGGAAACTAAGGCTATATTGCTGAGTCTTGATGGCGAAAAGGCTTTCGCCATTAAATGCAGCAATACAATAAACCAGAATGCTATAGCTAGAATAAAAATGAATGGTAGTCTAACAAAAAGCATAAAGCTACAGAGGGGAACACGCCAAGGATGTTGCCTGTCCCCTCTCCTCTTTGACTTATACATTGAACCTCTGGCGCAGGCTATAAGACAATGTGAGGAAATAAAGGGAATACATATTAAAAAACAAAAACATGTAATAAGTCTGTTTGCAGATGATGTAATAATATATTTAGAAAGACCTGATACAAGCCTAACACATTTAAGTATATAAGGATATACAGAGACCACTCATTATATAAAACAAATGTGAATAAAACACAGATTCTGGCTTTTAATTATACCCCTTCCCAAGAAATTACAAATGCTTATAAATGGAAATGGAAGTCAGAAAGCATAAAATATCTTGGGGTAACCCTAACAAAACAGATAAGCCATCTTCAGAAGATAATTCCAGCCATGTTTTCATTGTGATCAGATTCATATACAAATTAAGAGGATATTGAGAAATGGTCGACCATATCACTGGAGTTCAGTTCAAAGATTGACATTATTAAAATGAACATTTTCCTGAGGCTATTGTATTTCTTCCAATCCCTTACTGTCAAGATACAGTTAGAAAGATTTAAAACCTGGGACAAATTGATATCGAGGTTCATTTGGAGTGGTAAAAAACCAAGAATAAAATATAGCATGCTCCAACTGGCTAAGAATCGGGGGGGTATGGCACTCCCAAATTTAAAGGATTATTATGAGGCAGCACAACTTGGTCAAGTGGTGTGACAAGCATTATAACTCCAAATGGAAAGAGATTGAGATGAGGGTGGCTAGCAAACCAGTGCAATCCCTTTTGGGCAACATTACATTGATAAAAACTACTCAAAGGTTCAATAGATCCAATAACCTCCCACACACTGACTATCTGGGCTGATTTCAATAAAAGGCATAGATTGGAAAAGAAAGTGAGATTGTTGAGCTGGATTGCATATGATGAAAGATTCAAGCCAGACTTGAGTGACCTGACATACAGGAACTGGGAGAGGAAGGGAATCACTGCCATGTGTACAATACTAAAGAATGGAAATGTCTTTTCAGGACCTTAGAGAAATGTATGGATTAAAAAATTAGGATATTTTTTTAGATAACTACAGCTAAGGGATTATATCATAAGGGAAATAGGGAGTGCAAAAATATTAAACGGAGTGATAGATGTACTAATGCGAGTATATAATGGGTCAAAAATCAAGGTGGTATCTGTGTTATATGAAAACCTCAGAGACTGTACGAGTGCTTCAACTGATTACATTAGGGCTAGATGGGAGACGGAGCTGGTCCTGCAGTCAGGCCCCGTGTTCAGCCAGGCAGGGCCTCACAACCAGACACAGGTAAGGTACTAACTATAGGTTAGAGAGCGATTCAGAGGAACTTTATCAATACCTGTATCAAGAAAGATACTTATTAATTGAGGAGGTCGTAATTCATGATTACTCAGAGTAGTGAACCTGACTGAGTATAGAGACGTTTACATTGGTAGAAACCTCCCGTTTGGCACGAAGAAATTCTTCTTTCATTAAATTGTAAAAACTGTGCATGATTGATTTCTTCTGTGGTTGTTTAAAGAATCAGTGGTGTCAGTGATAGTGCTGTGCTTTAGAGTTCTGGGAAACACCACAGGGCAACTACAGGTTACAGATATTATTCATCTTTGGTTCATCATGTTCAGGAGGACAATATTAAGATCAGGACAGAGATTATACAAGGCTGGGTTAGGTATAAATGTGTGTGGTAAAGTATATGAGTTGCTTATAGACGAGGCAGTTATGTGATCCTGTAAGATAACTATAGAATAGATTTTTTTATTTGTATCTGAAAAAACATAGTTCCAAAGAAATCAGGTGTAATCATGACAGTGGATGTATAGTATATAGTATATAGTGTATAGAAGCATAGGAAGTGTCCATATCTCCATTTAGCTCAAAATCACAGTGAAAAAATATCACAACAAAACAGCTTCTAAATAAAAGTATTAGATTCTTGTGTAACCCAGGTTAAAAATCTGTATTAAAAACAATAAATTAGTTGATTGAATGAAGAAAAGTGAAATTCATGGTGGATAAATCAATTCATTAATACTACGTTTTGGTTAATAATAAAAAACAGATGTTTATCTAAAAGGAGAGATAGAACCATAATAAAATAATTTATAGAGAGTTTTAGTTTGAAGGAGACGGGTTGGAGACGGTCTGTCACCCAATCAGAAAAGAAGCCCCGCCCATTGAGCTGATCGGAGCAGGTTCACTTCCTCTGAAGTTGCCGGGAAGAGAGAGAGCAAGGCGCATTAAGCAGGCACTCACCATAGGAAGATAAAACAAGAAAAGTGGATCAGACTCGGAAAAGCTGCCGAAGAAATCTCCCGGGACGACCAGGACCTGTGTGAGCACAGTCGGAGGAACCTCTCGGGAAGAGAAACGCATCGGTGAGCGGCCGTCTTGATGTGCTAGGCTAATAGCTAATGCAATGAGTTAAACCGTTAGCATAGGAGCTAACATCAGAGCACTAGCTCCGGTGCTGATTGGCGCGAGAGAGACACACTACGACACACCACACATTAATGCTGAAGCCCTGATCCGACATTTTAAAGGTGCATTGTGAGACATTTGTTTGCTCCTTTGTTGCACATAGAGCTGTATTATGTGTGTGTTTAGCACCTTATTTGTGCATTCTAAGCTCATCCAGCCATATTTTATTAGCTGTGCACATTACATATTTTTCTTTCTAGATGATTGATATTGTTTTATGTGCTAATTACGATGTAAAGAGCACAGGATATTTTGATACTGTTGATTTGGAGTGAGGAAGATTATTTCAATAACATCATGTGATATTTTGAGTGTTGCTTATTTTATTACTGAACATTGTGATAGCATGTTGCAACAGTAATTGAGTAAAATTGTTATTCTCTATTAGGCCTGGGACGATAACAAATTTTGCTGGTCCCACGAATTATTGCCGATTAACGATATTATTGCCAACATGATAATATATCATAATAATGCACACCCTTTCAAATACAATAAACTTTTATTTTTCAGTAATTTTTTACCATCGTAATTGTAATTTCAGGAACGTTGAAATATCCTAAATAAATAAAACAAACAAAGAATAAAATGGACTCTCAGTCTCTGTTAGCAAAAACAGCACTCAAATATAAAACCACACACAACCAAGACAATAAATAAAATGGCTTATCAAGTCTCGATTTACAAAATTGCACTTCAATAAATATTGAACATTTAGGCCGTTTGTGACATGTATTTTCTTGCAGGCAATTCGTTTTGTCTGTCTGTCAAACGTTTGCAGCATCTCTCTCAATGCTGGCTTTTCAACTGTACTAAAGGGCAGCATTTCTTTTGCGATGCAGCGAACTACACTTTCTGTGAGCGCACACCATTTTTGCTCCATTTATATTTACTTTGTCGACCAAACGCCTCAGTGAGTGTTGACTTTCGGGACGAAGGCTCTGCATCTTGAGGTGCACTTTTTTTTCCCCAGCTGGGAACACTGGGTTGGGTGGTTGTGCTTTAGGTGGGCATGCAACTTTGTTGTGATGCTTTTTTTTGTTGCCACCACTTTTGAACTGGCTCGTCCGTGTTGATGGGCTCACCTTGCTCATTCGGTTATTACAGATGTGGTAGAAAGACATTTTTTTGTACAATGTTTACTTTTTTTAGTACATCAGTTTGGCTGAAATCTGTGGTGCTTCCACCTGCTGAACACAGAATAAACTATAAGTACCAGTCTTGGCTGCTTAACACAGCTCATATTACATGTATAAAAATTATTGTAGGCTATTGTATTGTACAGTATCTGTAAATAATCGTGTTTCTCCTCTGTTCCTTAATATCTACAGATATGACAATGATTTCAGCATAAAACATCCTTTAACGTGACTTTTTTCATTTCATTACATGAAGCACTGCAACACCTGATGTCCTCTGAATCCACTGTGGCAGCAGCAACAAGGTGGAGATCGGCAGCTTCAGGCTGGTCAACATGTTAATAATATTGAGTCAATTTCTATATCCATTATGGTTGGTAAAATTAACACTGTTATCACAACAATGTTCATCTTTTACTTTCTGATTTGATAAACTTTAGATAAAAAGTCTTTTCTTTTTTGCCATAAGAGACAGAACACGGTCAGCACAGCTGTGTCCCTCAGGTTCGTCCGTCCCTAATAAAATGACAGGAAACATAAAAGTATGGCATTATTGCCGAGATAAGTGTTACTTTCAAACAAAGTCTATGTCCTTATATTCTGTGGATATTCAACTATGTATTTGAATATGGTTTGGGATTAAACAGTGTACTACAATGAATGTGCAGTATGGAGTTCTTTCACATTAAAAGTATTGCATTTATAATGTAATGCATCATGTGCAATCATTTGCTTTAATTGTTAGTAAGTTATGAAAACAGGTCTATACCTGGTAGGTAAACTGTTCATTCATAAATAAAGTCCAGCTCAACAAGTTTCACACTGCAGCAGCTGCACTAACGTTATTTCTGAACCAATAATCTAATAAAACATTATTACTGAAGTTACCCACAGTAACGTAGTCAAGCCAAATAGGTTGGGGAGCTGAACAACTTTACATAACGTTAAATATCTAACTTGGTGGAGCTCATTCACTAAACACACAGTCGCCTTCAGTTTAAAAGATTTATCACCATAAACTCTAACGCTCCTCTCTCCGCTGTGTGAACCGCTTCATGTCATGCCGCTCCAGTTAGCATTGCCATTACTGCTGGTATGTTGCCTGGAGGTTAGCGGAGCTAAGCTAACCAGCTAGGTACAGAGACAATGATACCTGCTCATCACTACTGACACGTAAATAAAAGGCAGTACTTTACACACCACAGACACTTCTCCGTCAGGACAATCAGCCGAACAACAAACGATAATATTCACATGTGAGTGAAAACTCCTCCCCAGACCCGGTCGCGTTCGGTGACGGGAATTAGCCTGTTAGCTCAGGTGAAGCCGAGAAGACCACAGGCTAACCGCCAGAGTGACGAGCTAACGGTGACGTCACGTGTCAATCAAGTGATAATTATTCACAATTTCAAACCTCTGTATTACCCGCCCCAGAGTTGTTACGAAGGAAGAACTTACTGATTGAGACTAAAACCGTATTTTGAACCAGGCTGTAAACAGGTTTAATTCTGCTCTAAAGTCTGGCGTTTTAACATGGAGCCAGCCTCAAGTGGCCACCCAGTGAACTGCAGTTTTTGGCACTTCCGCATTGGCCTCAGCGCTCAGCCCGGGATGTTGCCGCTTGGTGTGGAGCCAATGCTAGCGGCCCTGCCTCCCCCCACAGAGACAAAGAGACTGGATGACTGACAAGAGGGTTCATTCCGCTATGGAACAAACGCCCCCAGGTGCTGAGATCGAGCACAGAGTGAACCCTCTTGTCATTCAGCCTGCTTGGAGGCGAGAGAAGAGGAAAACAAACGCACATGCACATGGCAATAAATCGAGGTCGGAAAAATTATCGAGTTCATTTTAATTTATCGTGCGATTAATTGATTTATTGATTATTGGCCCAGGCCTATTCTCTATTGATAAAGAGTTTATGTAGATTTAACATGATTAATGTACTATAATTCATTTTTTGAGAAAATTAAGATGAATGCTCTGTTCCGAACTTATTTTAGGTCAGGTTTTTTGATGGACCCATTGAGAGTTTGACCTACCTGGATGTTGGAGCCAGTCAAAGTTTGATGGCGAGCCAGACCCCGGAGGATACTTAGAGATACTACGCCGTGGAACCTGAATCCTTTTACACTTTACATACACACACACACCATCCACGCAACAGTGCGGTGGGACTGATTTTCCACCTTCACGGTGTTGACTGAACAGTGACTGAAAACAGGTGAACTGAACTTTAGAAAAAACGCAGCTGTAAAACTTTATTTTATTTTTTATTTTCTATACTTACCCGGGTAAGAGTTGTGATAATTTGTCTGATTGATGTTTTTATTCATCCTTCCCATCCTGTAATAGATAGGGAAGCGTTATTGTTTCTTAAGGAGTATACTGAGTTTGTCTCATTCCTGCGTCATCGTTTGATCAATCCTGGGCTCCATAGTCGATCTTAGAACTTCTGATTTCACTGGTTATTGAACCTAGTTACTATTTTTCAGTACTTTTCTCTTTTCCTCTCAGAAGGGTTACACTTGTATAGTTTTATTTCATAATACATTGGTTCATTCATTTGTATTTATCAGCATGTAAGCTTGTTGCAGTGTCTCAAACCCAGTTTTTCATCAATGTCACAGAAGAACAACAATGAAATGGACGGCTACACACCAGAATTGTATGGACCTGAGGGCAGAAAATGACCTTACTTTGGAGGAGATGGACGACAAGGAGTTGTTGGACATGATCTGGGCAGTGGTCAACAAACTGTCAGAGGACACAAATAACCATCCACTTCCTCAAGATGTCCCTGCTCAGGAATGGCATGACTTGTTCAACTGGACTGGTTCTGATGAGGACCCCCCCCCCCCAATAGCATCACCTCTCAGCTTGGAGCAGCATCCTCCTGAAACCCAATGGTGAACTGGCTGCTGCCATAAACCACCAGCAGCTAAGTGTCCTGCAGTCAGGCCCTGTGTTCAGCCAGGCAGGGCCTCACATCCAGACACAGGTAAGGTACTAACTATAGGTTAGAGAGCGATTCAGAGGAACTTTATCAATACCTGTATCAAGAAAGATACTTATTAATGGAGGAGGAGGTAATTCATGAGTACTCAGAGTAGTGAACCTGACCGAGTATAGAAACGTTTACATTGGTAGAAACCTCCCGTTTGGCACGAAGAAATTCTTCTTTCATTAAATTGTAAAAACTGTGCATGATTGATTTCTTCTGTGGTTGATTAAAGAATCAGTGGTGTCAGTGATAGTGCTGTGCTTTAGAGTTCTGGGAAACACCACAGAGCAACTACAGGTTACAGATATTATTCATCTTTGGTTCATCATGTTCAGGAGGACAATATTAAGATCAGGACAGAGATTATACAAGGCTGGGTTAGGTATAAATGTGTGTGGTGGTGGTTTTAACTCTCTGACACCAAGGGGACAGATGACACAGAGGATGCAGGTTGTCTTATCTCTTATTTTGTGTCTGTTCTTGTCTCCAGTTCAACAATGTGCCATCAGGGAAGCTGACCAAACACCTGGAGGTGAGGCTGGCTCCTGTTGGATTATTGTAAGTATCGCACACATTAATGCAAACACACACAAACACCTCTGAGCTACTGTTTCTATGTGTCTGATTGTGTTTATGTAGCAAAGGAAAGGGGGTTTACGGGGCTCCAGGAGACAGACTTCCTTTTCCCGTGAACAACCGCCACTCACAGTAAGTCTGCCTGACTAGTTCACAGTCACCTTTTCTGTCATGAATTTATATTTCTTTGATTGAGATGCTTTCATGTTCTTTTCTTTCCTCACAGTTTTAAACATTGGTAATTCATGCTTTCTGTGTTTTTTCTGTTTTTCCACAGAAAGAGAAAATGTGAGAGCTAGCAGGATGATGACATGCCGTATGTCAAGCTTTCGAAGACGGAACAGACACTAAACACTGTTGCTGAGCTCGAAACTCCTGACTGTGCAGTCGTTGACCCCAACGTTGAAAAGAGAGTATGTGTCTTTGCTTTGTAGGTTTGAGACTCTGTGTCACACAAACCTCATCCAGCTGTGTCTATGACCACACTTCTAAAACTGTTCTCTTACTATAATGACATCATGACACATCTATATACCCAGATTTAACTTGTGCAAAACAAGAAAGACACCAGTTCATTGTTGATTATGATACATACCAAATAGATATTAGAAATATAATAAAACAAATGATTTACCGAAATAAAATTAAAATCGCATTTATAAAAATACTATATATACAGTATATATACATACATATACATACATACAGATATACATGCAGATATACATGCATTTATACTTCTGACCAAATGTATTTATGCAAATATTTTAATGACCTATTTTTCTTATAGTAGAGTAGGTTTTAATAATGTGACTTTACTTTTACTTTTGTTAATATAAAGTATTCTGTTACATTTCATCACTGGATGAATAAGAAGTATTTAAGTGGGCAGAGAAGAGACGGGGACTTTGATACTGATTATAAAGGCTCAGTATAGTGTATGACTTGCTTATGGATGAGGCACTGATACAATCCTGAAAACTATTATAACTAACAGGTTGTGGTTTTAACTCTCTGACACCAAGGGGACAGATGACACAGATGATGCAGGTTGTCTTATCTCTTATTTTGTGTCTCTTCTTGTCTCCAGTTCAACAATGTGCCAGCAGTGAAGCTGACCAAACACCTGGAGGTGAGGCTGGCTCCTGTTGGATTATTGTAAGTATCACACACATTAATGCAAACACACACACACCTCTGAGCCTCCGTTTGTATCTGTCTTCTAATGTGTCTGATTGTGTTCATGTAGCAAAGGGAAGGTGATTTACGGGGCTCCAGGTGACAGAGTTCCTTCTCCCTGTCCAGACACAGGAGGCTCTGGAAGAGATGGCAGCTGACACTGTCGCTGCTGTCCAGACACAGGAGGCTCTGGAAGAGATGGCAGCTGACACTGTCGCTGCTGTCCAGACACAGGAGGCTCTGGAAGAGATGGCAGCTGCCGTTGCTGTCGAGGCACAGGGGGCTCAGGAGAAGATGGCAATGGAATTGAATGCTGCAAGAAAAAGCTCTCTGTCAGCTCTCCTGTTTTCTACTATGGATTATCCAATGCATCTAGTTGAGGACAATCTTCTTCTCCAAAATTCAGTTAAAATAAAAAAAAAAAGATTACAATGGTACTTCAAGCTCCTGAAGTTTGTTACATTCTCCTATTTGTTTTAACCTGTAATGGAAATTACATTTAATTGCATGAGCGGACAATGGTTGACCAAATTGTTAATCTAAAAAGGGTAACCTTAAGGTTTATGATGGTGGCTTAAGAGACACAGAAATTGCCACCACAATATCCAACCAGATGTTTTTTCATTTATCCGACCACCTCTCGTTTATTCGACCGGACGTCGTTGCTCCGACCAGGTTTCTCATTTATCCAATCACATGTTGTATATCCAACCAGATATTTTGTAATTTATCCAACCACCTTTTGTTTAAAAAAATGAGAAACCTTGGTGAGACAAACAAGGGGTGTTTGGTTAAATTTATGAAGTGGGATGATTCAGATCTGTACGGACATTTTAAGGTCCTCATCATAAAAGCAGAAGAGATCATTCTGTGCTTGGTTTCTCCTCAGAAACAGATCTCTGTCTGCTCGACAAGCTTTAAAATGATGGAGTACATGACAGTGGTTGTCCGATGGTGCCGTGTGCCACAGCCTCACATCAATTAAGCCACATCAGGTCTTGGTGGTACATGAGCAGGTGGAACTGTACAGAAAATGAGACCCAGCATTTGAGAGTTATTTGCGCTCACCTATCCAGCGCTGGTGTTTGGAGCTATATAGCCAAACTGTTCTCTACAATGAAGAAGCTATGGGCAGACCCGACGTTTAATCTATTGGGCTCTGGAGCTTTTGAGTTATTGTTGACAGATAAACAACCATTGACTGAAATTGTCAACCAATATAGTGTCACATACACTGAGATTCAGCCAGGAGTTAGCTTGTACGAAAATGTCATGAAGACAGTAGCATTGGTGAAAGCGTGCAGTCGGACCCTAAGAAAAGAGCTGACTGTTGCAGACCATAGGATGATGTTTAAGCTATCCTGCAGACATGTAAGTACTGAGCACATCCTCTCTTAAACTTTTTTTTTCTCAAAAAAAAAAAGAAAAGTTTATATACTCCTTTTCCACAAATCGTTTGTTTGTTTCATGTCACCCTGACAGGAACCCCACAGCCTGGTAGTGTTGCCACCTGGGTCTGCCACCAACATGATCACAGTGCGATGCACTGAGCCCCAGACGATATATGACCTTATGCTGAAGCATGGCTTACATTGCTCCTGTAATGGAAATTTTTACATTTGTGTATGTTTAATTGCATGATGTATGTATGCGAATAACTGACCAAAGAGTTGACCAAATTGTTAATCTAAATGGGTAACCTTAAGGTTTATGATGGTGGCTTAAGAGACTTGAGCTTTATGGCCTCGAGAAACCACAACTTTATGGTATCTCTTGGTATCTCTGATTGGGATCTCACACCTGGGGTCTCACAGGGGGGTCATCCACAGAACATGTAAACAAATGGACAGGATATCTCCTCCACTGAGAGAAACTACAGGAGGGTAATAAATACCTTTGCATGCTTAGTGGGAGGGGGCTGCGAGTTATAGGAACACTGATTCTCCTATGTTCTTTGCTCATTTGTGCATGCCATTCAGGTGATGTGTACTGATGAGTCCATCTGCAGATGCTGAATTTAACTTTCAGAAAGAAGTGTTTGACTTTGTGCTTGTTTCACAGAAATTGCCACCACAATTTTGGTGTTGTCGGCAGGATCACTCTTGTGAGAAGACACTCTGGATCTCAGGGCTGAAAGGTAAAACTGCGCAGGGAGTCTGGGACTCTGACCTCAACCTCCCTGACAAAAGAAGGTAGAGACGTGAGGGCCTGATGCCTGAGAACCAAAGAGGGCTCTCACTGCTGTGATCCAGCGGACCAATTAGCACAAAGACACTGTCTTTCTGGGAAGACAAATTCAGAAGGGAAACGGTTCTCTCACAGGGTGAGTGACAGACGTGTCTGCATGGCAAGGTTTGGAACCGATGTAGAATCAAGGAAGCTTCGGGTGTTCTTGGAGATCACGGGTGGTCTTGGAGACCACAGAGTTAATATAGAATAAGCCTGTTGGTGATCTTAGAGAAGGTCACATAGTTAATTGGGAACTAATGAGTATGGTATTAGAATAAGCAGGTTGGTGATCTGAGAGGAGGTCACAGAGTTAAGGAGTATGGATATATACAAGATATAATAATAGGAATATACGGAGTGTTTGTTGATTTTAATACACTTGTTATATTGTGTTCTGACGTCGAGTTCATGATTTAACAAACTATGATATAATATAGTAAATAGAGTTTTGCACTGGAGATGTGACTGGGACTGAAGGACTGAGACCTGAGCCAGGATCATCTCGACACTGCCATGAATCTGCTTTAAGAAGAGAGAGAGAGAAGTTCTCAACCTCCAAAGGTAAGTAAAGGTAAGTACATTTAAGTAAACTTAAGTATATTAGGGGTATAATTGGCTTTTTGAGGTTATTAAGAAAGACTTAAATCCTGAAATTAAAATCCTAACAACAAATTGTTAACAAAACTAAATTAAAAAGAACGGATTAAAATAAATTAGGGAATTTCTAAATGTCTTTTCCAATATCAGCATAACTTTGGTCCTCCAAATTTTGTATTTTGTTGAACAAATGGGGAGTTTAAATTGATAAATAAGAGTTATGTTAAAACTGATGAGACAACCTATTAGAGAAATGGGTTTAAACATTGGTAAAGGAAAGAAAGATAAGGATAATGCTAATCCACTTCAACTTTCTTTTCTTAATGTTCAGTATATGTTAATAAGTGATGGTAAGCGTAGAGTTAGAGAGGAAAGAGTTAGAGAGGAACGACTTAGTGAGGACAAATTAGAAGGAAAAAAGAAATGTAGGGATATTTGTACTGGAGCGTGTGAATTTTGGTTAACTGAAGTGAATATCAGGGACAGTTTACAGAAGGTAGGGATTGAACTAATCTCCAAGTCTCAGTGTGTCCGACTAGACCCTGATCTGGACTCAGCTCCACCGAGAGGACAACTACAGCCAGCAGCGGTGCAGTGTGATGACCAGCAGGACACTCAGCTGCTACCGGTGCAGAGGGCGCAGGCGGCAGCTCCAGCTGTCCCTAACCTCCATCCTGACCTCGACCTTGTTGCAGCAGAGGAGGTGGATAGGCCTCCATCATGCACCACTTACATACTCCATGGCGCACCGGGAAGGAGGCAATTTATGATTTGAATGCAACCCTGCAAGCACCGATGGTGGAGGTGGCTGCAGGAGATGGAAACACTCAGCTGATCTACAGACCATGGACATTCACCAATATGAAAGAACCTACCATTTCATCTCTCCCACAAGTGTTAAGTGGGGGAACGGTATGCAGTGCAACTGGAACCAGCACTGAACAGCAGAGACTGCTGATGACTGAGATGGGGACTCAGTATTCGAAAGTGGCAAGATCCGTCTCTGCACAGGAGTGGAGAATGGTGAATCCACCATGGGGTCATGCTGATCATGCAGAAAAACTCTTGAACAGCAAGACAAAGAAAAAGGACAGCTGGCAGCATATCAAAACCAAGTCTGCGGGCACAAGAAAGGTCATGGACGGAGAGGAAGGGGACGTGGAAGAACTTACGCTTGTTTCAAATGTGGCAAAATTGGACATTAGATCAGGGATTGTCCTGAGAACCAATACACATAGTGTGATTGAGTAGCGGTGGAGCTGGGGACAGTATATAGAGAGATACACTGTACCATTGTTTTGTTAAAATGAGGTTAAGGAAATTTTAAACATTAATTTTTGTTGTCACCACGCTGGCTGATAGATTTTATAGGTAGAGATTTGGTGTGTTCATTGAGTAATATGCTAATTTTAACATCACAAGGCGTAGATGTAACTAGAGGATTTGATACATGCATATCAATGGAAGATTCTTAACTCTTCCCTCACCTCTGTAAGTAACACTTTCTTGTGTGTTCAATCACTGTGTTGTCTCAGTAGCTTAGATTGATTCACTGGAAAGGTATCAAATTCTGATCTCCATGTTCTATTAGGCAAAGGAGAACAAAAACAATTGGTATTGAAAGTTTTGGAACTTTGGACCAAAAGGGGTTATGGGAAGGGAAAAAACATCTGATCCCAATTATAATAATAATTTAATCAGAGGTTTAGAGGTAAATCACAAAAGATTTCTGCAGTGATAAATGCAGTTATCTTAAAACAGTTCTTAAAACAGATCAGATCATTATAGCAGGTGATTTCAATATTCATGTAGATGTTGCCAATGACAGCCTTAGTTCAGCATTTAAATCAATAATAGACTCGATTGGTTTCACTCAACATGTGAATCAACCGACCCACTGCCTGAATCACACTCTTGATCTTGCCCTGACATATGGCATTGACATAGAAAATATAACTATTCCAACAGAACCCTCTTCTGTCTGACCATTTTTTACTTACATTTGAATTCAGAATTGTTAATTACGTCAATTCTGAACGGAAGTTCTACTATAGTTGATGTCTATCTGACAAAACTGTTCACAAATTTAAAGAACTGCTCCCCTCTTCCCTTCCCTCTCAGCCATGTGTCAGTACTATACAAGAAGATTATCAAGACCTTACTCCCACACTTGTTGATAACTTTGTAAATAGTACTGCAGCCTCACTAAAAACAGCACTTGAAGCTGTCGCCCCATTAAAAAAGAAGAATGTAAGTCAGAGGAGATTAGCTCCATGGTATAATTCCCAAACGCGCGTTCTAAAACAGACATCGCGGAAGCTAGAAAGGAAGTGGCGTTCCATCAATCACCAAGACTTCCACCTAGCCTGGAAGAATAGCCTTATAAATTACAAAAAAGCACTTAGAAATGCCCGAACCTCTTATTATTCATTACTAATAGATGAAAATAGGAACAACCCCAGGTTCCTCTTCAGCACTGTAGCCAGGCTGACAGAAAGTCACACCTCTACTCTAGATCTGAGAAGCAATGACTTCATGAGCTTCTTCACTAATAAAATTACAACCATCAGGGATAAAATCCACCACCTCCTCCCAGTGAATAACACTGATACATTGTCTGGTCCTGAAACCATAGCACCAGATATATGTCTAAACAAATTTTACTCTATTGATCTTCCTGAACTGACCTCGTTAGTTTCATCATCTAAACCAACTACTTGTCAGCTGGGCTCTGTTCCAACTAGACTTTTTAAAGAAGTCCTCCCCCTAATTGACCGTTCCATTTGAAATCAGATTAATATGTCTTTGCTAACCGGCTACGTACCACAGGCTTTTAAGGTAGCCGTTATTAAACCTCTGCTTAAAAAGCCTACGCTTGATCCAGAGGTTTTAGCTAACTATAGACCCATATCCAACCTGCCCTTCATTTCCAAAATCCTAGAAAAAGCCATTGCTAACCAGCTGTGTGGTTACTTAGATAGTAACGGTTTATTGGACAAATTTCAGTCAGGATTTAGAACCCATCACAGCACAGAAACGGCACTATTGAAAGTCACCAATGACCTTCTTATGGCATCAGATGATGGACTTGTCTCTGTCCTCGTCTTGTTGGACCTTAGTGCAGCCTTTGACACAATAGATCATAAGATTCTGCTACAGAGATTAGAACAACATATAGGAATTAAAGGAACAGCACTACACTGGTTTAAATCATATTTATCAGATAGATTCCAATTTGTTAACGTTAACAGTGACTCCTCCATGCACATTAGGGCTGGGCGATATGGACCAAAAGTCATATCCCGATATATTTAGGCTGAATATCGATATACGATATATATCCTGATATTTTTATTACAAAGTGACGGCAAATGTTCAGTCAAAGTCAAAGCCAAATATGACATGTCACAGGTAGTTTTATTGAAACCGGCTATTTCAGTGAACAGTTGCAAAATGAAATTAATGAATAAATGCTCAGCTGTTCAAATAACTATAAAATGTAAACAAAAATACTGTATAACAACAGGAGTACCTTTTTTTTTTTAAATCAAAGCTCTGTAAAAAAATATCTTAAATAAAAATAGCCTATGAAAAAAAAATGGGCCAATCTTTTATGAGAAAAGTACAATATCAACATTAGCCCTAGTAAGGGCAGCATTTATATATAAAGAAAGAACAAAATAAAGTGCTCAGTTTAAGGAAAATGTTTTTAAACATCTTTTTTTACTTAAAAACAACATAAACAGTAGTGCTGTCTTGAGGTAGACATTACAATACAGACAAGCGTGTCCTCCTTAGTTTACAGATTTTGTGCGAGATTCACCAGCCTGTCAACGGCATCTGGCTTCAGAGATGCTCTTTGGCAGGTCACAATATTGCCACTGCAGCTGAAAACCCTTTCGGAGGGTGAACTGCTAGCTGGTACCAAGAGATACTTTTTTGCCAGGTGGCTCAGAGCTGGAAAGACAAATTCATGATCCTTCCACCACTTGAGGGGATCAGTGTCACTCTCCACACTTGCTGACTGCAAGTAACTTGACAGTTCATTTTCAATAGCCCCCCTCTTGGTTGGTGCAGTGGTGGTTGCTGTGCGCTGCTTGAAGAAGCTTGCCAGTGTCTTCTTAGCTTTTGGTGCCACTGCTGCTGCTTCTCCATCTGCAGGCTCAGGCACAGTAGGCACACGTAAGTAAGGCTGCTGACAGCTGCTCTGATCAGCCAGTAGCGTCTCCACCTCCAAGACAGCTCTGTGCTTCAATGCATCGACCTTTTCACTTGGGATGTAGGTGGTCCTGAACCGTGGATCCACAAATGAAGCCATCTCCAGTAGGTCAGTAGTGGCTGGTTCAGAATACTTACTGTTGAGGTACTCAACAATGCTGGTCTTGATCGATTTGCGAAGCTCGCTATCACCCTCTTCACATGCCAGGAGACTTTCGTTAAAAAGGTGCAGCACAGGTTTCACATATGATAGAGTGATGTACTCCTCACCTGACAAAGCATCGGTAAAGTCCTGGAGAGGTTTCAGGACCTTTTGGACTGCTTCTAGGACCTCTAGGTCCTGCCAGGTAGGGACAAGGTGTCTGGTCTTTATGTCACTAGACAGGACTTTGGCTAGTGCTCCTTCCTGCTCCAGGACTCTCTCTATCATCTGCTGCCTCGATCCCCAGCTTGTGGCAGACTCGGTTATGAGTTTGTGACTTGGCAGACCCAGCTGAATCTGGACTTAAGCAAGATGTCTCCTTTTCTTCCAGCTGTATGAAAAACAGCTTACAACTCTCTTGCACAGAGAAATGGCCCGAGTGACGCGCGTGTCATTCATGCCATGTCCTGTCAGAATCATAAAAAACTATTAATTAAATGGGTTTATGCGAGAAATTCAACTCTGGTTTCACTTTAACACACTCATACAGCCAAGTGCTTTCCAAAATCAAGCTTTAGATTTATTCTACATTAATATTATTTTCTCGTTTCATAGTTTATTTTTTTAATCAACACCAGTCCTAAACATAAATAACAAATATTATATTCATTTATTTTCTGAATTTTAATCCTGTAAGAGATTTTTATGTATTATTATTATTTTTGTAGAATTTATAAATGATGACTTTACTATATGTACATTTACTCATGTTTCGTTCTTGTTGTTCTTAGAATGTATGCTATTTTTTAATGCTACTTCATATTTCTACTCCACTAAAAACTCCACACTGTTTAGGCCTACTTGTGAAAGTTGCAGACAGACACACAGGAAAATAAGGAAAAACTAACATTTTAATATGTTTTTGTTTAAAGTAAAAAATCTGAATACTCCTTAGAACACTGCACTCACCAATAGCCAGGTGTAATCTGTGACCGAAGCACTGCATCCTCAGCCACTTGTTCAGCTCAACCGCTTTGACGATGTTGCTCCCGTTGTCGGTTGTTATAGCAACCAGATGCTTTTCTTGGAGTTTCCAGCTTGCAATTGCGTCCTGTAGGGCCTCAGCTATATGCTCACCAGTGTGATCCTGGGGGAAATAACTTGTCTGGAGACACACTTTTTTTATCTCCCAGTCTTGAATGAAGTGAACTGTCACGCTCATGTACGGCCCACACGTCCTGCTCGACCACATATCGTTGGTCAAAGCAAAATGGGTCACGTTAGCGAGCCGGTCAGCAAGGCTCAGTCTGACTTCATTGTACATTTGTGGCAGTGCTTCTTGTGCAAAGTAGTTGCGACTGGGAAGCTCATATCTCGGGTCCATAGTTTTCAGTAGCTTTTTAAATCTGACTTGTTCCACAGTTGCAATAGGGACCATATCTTTAGCAATGTGATAGGACACCGCTTTAGTTATAGTACACCACATGTCACTTTTCTTTTCATAAGGCACAGTGCGGGAAAATGAAGCTCGCAGTGAGCTTTGTTTCGGGGATGGAGCTTTTTCGGGTTGTGGACGGCTCGCGGCTGGGGCTTCTGCAGCGCGCAGTTTCACACACTCTTCGTACTGCAGTTTGTGCCCCTGTTTTAAGTGGTGAAAAAGATTTGTAGTGCTTCCACCCCTGGCTATAACTTGTTTATGGCACTCCCTACATATGATGTGATTTTGTTGCTCATCTGATACCTTGAATCCGAGCCATCTCCATATTACTGAGCCACTGCATTTTCTTTTACAAACCAAGTCCCCCTTCGCATGCTCCGCAGACGTTGTTGCTTCCTCCATGTTTTTTTAAGAGTGCCGGAGTGTCTGTTCCGGCCCCTCCCCTCTGTGTGCATGAAACAGGAGGGGCGGGGGCGCGGGGAGCAGTGCAGAGAGCTCCGGGTGAGCAGCTTGCCTGGAGCAAGGATCACAGCGCAAATTTGAACTATATCGATATGGTCTAATTCCATATCGCATTTAAAAATATATCGATATATATTTTATATCGATATATTGCCCAGCCCTAATGCACATGCAAGCTAATCATCATCACAAGGTTCTGTCCTTGGACCAATACTCTTCACCTTATATATGCTCCCCTTAGGCAACATTATTAGACAGCACCACAGCAGACAGCTGGGGGAACTCCCATCATGCACTGAGCACTTCATCACTTCCCTCTGTCTCTCTGCCCCCCCACACCTGTTTATTTATTTATTTTAACATGTCACATCTCTTCTTTCATTCCTCTCTAAAACACTGGAACGTGCAGTCTAAGACCAACTGTCCTCCTATCTTTCAGAAAATGACTTCCTTTACCCTAATCAGTCAGGCTTCAGGACTGGTCACTCCACTAAGACGGCCCGCCTCACAGTGACTGAGTTTCTCGGTGCCGCCAGAGCCTCGTCCGACTCGTCAGTCCTCATTCTCCTTGACTTATCCTTTGTGTTTGACTCAGTCAACTACCAAATCCTCCTCTCCACTCTGGCTGAACTTGGCATTGCTGACTCTGCTCTGACCTGGTTCACATCATACCTGACAAATCGCACCTTTCAGGTCACATGGAATGGCTCCTTGTCCAATCCCTGCCTTCTGGAAACTGGTGTCCCTCAAAGCTCAGTATTAGGACCACTTCTGTTTTCACTATACACTAGATCGCTAGGCTCTGCAATCACATCGCATGGATTCTCTTACCACTGTTATGCTGACGACACCCAACTGTTCCTCTCTCTTCCCACATCCTCCTCCAGCACCCACGTTGTGACGTGCATCTTGGAATGTCTGGCAGACATCTCCGCTTGGACAGCTACGCATCACCTCAAACTCAACCTTAGAAAACTGAACTGCTCTTCATCGCGGGGAAATACTGCCCTCATATGGACCTGTAAGTCACTGTCGAGGATGTCACGGTACCATCTTCGTCGACGGCAAGGAACCTGGGCGTAATCCTAGACGATGGACTGTCCTGCGCCCCCCAACATCACTGCTGTGGCCCGATCCTGCAGGTCTGCCCTCTACAATATCCGCAGGATCCGGTCTTTCTTCACAAAAGACGCAACGCAACTCCTGGTCCAAGCGCTGGTCATCTCCCGCCTGGACTACTGCAACTCCCTGTTGGCTGGACTCCCAGCCTCTGCAGCTAAACCGTTGCAGCGCATCCAGAACGCTGCAGCGCGCCTCGTTTACAATCTTCCCAAATTGTCCCATGTGACCCCCCTCCTCCGTGACCTCCACTGGCTTCCTGTTGGGGCCAGCATCCGATTCAAGATGATGGTGCTGGCCTTTAAGGCCGTCAATGGAACTGCACCTGTCTACCTCCAAACACTAGTCAGACCACATGCCCCAGCGAGAGCACTTTGCTCATCTACATCAGCTGGCTGACTAGTACCCCCATCACTGAGAGCAAGCAAAGCCCGCTCAGCGAAGTCAGAATCAGAATCAGAATCAGAATTCTTTTATTTGCCAAGTATGTTTGCACATACAGGAAATTGCCTTGGTGTCGTTGGTGCACTACTTATGTACATAAAACAACAATATAAAAAACAACAATATGTAAGAAATTGAATAAAATAAAATAGAATAAAATAAAATAAAATAAAATAAAGAATATACATATATACATTAACAGATTAACAGGGTTATGGGCACGTGCTGTGCGAAGGTGCAGAGATTGGTGATAGTGCCAGTAGTATATAAGTAATAAATTATAAATTATGTGCAGGGGGTGGGGTGTGGTGGGGTAGAGTCAGTGCGGTGCAGAGTCAGTGTGATGCAGGGGGCTTGTTTGTGAGCCCCACTGCCACGGGGAAAAAACTGTTCAGATGGCGAGAGGTTTTAGTCCTGATGGCCCGGAACCTTTTTCCGGAGGGAAGTCTCTGGAACAGGTGGTGACCGGGATGTGAAGGATCAGCAATGATCTTGCCTGCTCTCCTACTGGTCCTGGAGTGGAACAGGTCTAGGAGGGCCGGCAGGTCACAGCCGATGACCTTCTCAGCTGACCTTATGATCCGCTGCAGTCTGCCCTTGTCCTTGGCAGTGGAGGCAGCGAACCAGACGGTGATTGATGAGGTGAGGATGGACTCAATGATGGCTGTGTAGAATTCAACCATCACTTTCTGGGGCATGTTGAATTTCCTCAGTTGCCGCAGGAAGAACATCCTCTGCTGGGCCTTCTTGGTGATGGAGGTGATGTTCTCCGCCCACCTCAAGTCCTGTGCAATGATGGTCCCCAGGAATCTGAAGGACTCCACTGTTTTAACTGGGGAGTTGCACAGGCTGAGGGGGGCAGTTTGGGCTGGGCTCCTCCTGAAGTCTGCCACCATCTCTACAGTTTTCAAAGCGTTCAGCTCCAGGTGGTTCTGGCTGCACCAGGAAGCCAGGCTGTTAACTTCCTCTCTGTAGGCGGCTTCGTCCCCATTGGTGATTAATCCGATGAGGGTCGTGTCGTCTGCAAACTTCAGGAGTTTGACAGAGGGATGGCTGGAGGTGCAGTTGTTGGTGTAGAGGGGAGAGCACACAACCTTGTGGGGCTCCAGTGCTGATGGTCCGGGACTCAGAGACAAGCTTGCCCAGCCTCACGCGCTGCTTCCTGTCAGTCAGGAAGTTAGAGATCCACCTACAGGTGGGCTCAGGCACGCTCAGCTGTGTCAGCTTGTCACGGAGAAGAGCTGGGGCGATGGTGTTGAATGCGGAGCTGAAGTCCACAAACAGGATCCTGGCGTAGGTGCTGGGGGAGTCGAGGTGCTGGAGGATGAAGTGGAGTCCCATGTTGACTGCGTCGTCTACAGACCTGTTGGCTCTGTAGGCAAACTGCAGTGGGTCGAGGAGGTGGTTGGTTATTGTCTTGAGGTGGGTCAGCACGAGGCGCTCAAAGGTCTTCATTACTACAGAGGTCAGGGCGACAGGTCTGTAGTCATTAAGGCCTGTGATCCTCTGCTTCTTGGGAACGGGGATGATGGTGGATGTTTTGAGACAGGCGGGTACAACACATTCAGCCAGTGAGGTGTTAAAAATGTTCGTGAACACTGGAGAAAGCTGGTCTGCACAGTGCCTCAGTGTGGAGGGGGAGACAGCGTCGGGTCCAGGTGCCTTGCGGGGGTTCAACTTCTTCAGAAGCTTGTTTACATCCCTCTCCTGAATAGAGAGAGGTGTGATGGGGGGGAGGGGGGTTGAGTCTTTGTCCAGGCTGGGGTGAAGAGGTGTAATAGCTATGTGGGGGGCTGGGAGTCTGGGTTAGAACTGGTCCATTGTCTTTCAAATCTACAGTAAAAGTCATTCAGTTCGTTTGCAAGTTTCAGGTCTTCCACAGAGTGGGGGGATTTGGTTTTGCAGCCGGTGATCACTCGCAGCCCCTTCCAGACTGACGAGGAGTCGTTGGCTGCAAACTGTTGTTCCAGCTTCTTTGAGTACTGTCGTTTGGCCTCCTTAATCTCCTTGCCAAACGAGTATTTTGCCAGTCTGAAACTATCCATGTCCCCAATTTTGAAGGCCGCCTCCTTCTCCAAACGAAGCTGTTTGAGTTTTGCAGTGAACCAGGGCTTGTCGTTGTTATAGCTCACCCTGGTGCGTGTTGGGATACATCTGTCTTCACAGAAGCTGATGTATGACGTCACTGCATCTGTGTATTCATCGAGGCTGTTGGAAGCAGTTCTAAAAATTTCCCAGTCAGTGTTATCCAGACAGTCACGCAGCTCCTCCACAGCTTCTCTGTTGCTCCAGTTCTTGGATCTCAGCACAGCAGGTTTAGAAAGTTTGAGTTTCTGCCTGTAAGCTGGGATCAGGTGAATAAGAGCGTGGTCGGACAGGTCCAGAGCAGCGCGGGTAACTGCATGATACGCCTTGGTGATGGTGCTGTAGCAGTGATCAAGAGTGTTCTCCCCCCTGGTCGGGCATTTGATCAACTGTTTATATTTCGGGAGTTCCTGAGATAAGTTCCCCTTATTAAAGTCCCCGAGGACAATAACAGGGGAATAAGTGTTCTCTCTCCTCCTCTCCACCCCCAGTACCTGCTCGGCGAGTTGTCGTTGTGCTTCGCGCACGTCAGCTTGCGGGGGGATGTACACGCCGGCCAGGGTGAAAGAGGTGAACTCACGGGGAGAGTAGAACGGTCGGCAGGTAATGAAAAAAGTTTCCAGGTCCGGAGAACAGGACTGTAAAATGACTTTCACGTCGCTGCACCAGCCCTGGTTTATATAAAAACAAACCCTCCGCCTTTTGCCTTGTGTGAGAGGATCGGGTCGCGGTCCGCGTGTAACAGCTGGAAGCCGGTCATCTGTGCGGCGGAGTCCGGTGTGGCTTCAGTCAGCCACGATTCCGTGAAACACAAGACAGAAGTAAGGGAAAAGTCTCTATTTGTCCGGATGAGGAGGCGCAGTTCGTCAATCTTATTGCACAACGAGCGGACATTGGAGAGGAGGATGCTCGGGAGAGGTGAGCGTAATCCCCGCTCCCTGAAGCGCACCAGGGCCCCAGCGCGCTTCCCTCGTCGTCTCCGCCGGAGTCTCACTGTGTGTCCGAGGACCACCGCACCTTTGATGAGTAAGTCCACCAAATCCACGGAAGAGGCGATAAAGTTGGGACATAAATCGGATGGTGTTGTGTCCCTGATGGAAAGAAGCTCGTCCATCGTGAAAGTAATCCGAGTAGGGTCGCAGTAAACAGAATTAAATACTAAAAACAAACACAAAAGTGCGCACCAACACACCGAGGCGACCGTTTGTGGCGCCATCTTGGTGTGTTTAGTCTTAAGTTGTGACTCTTCTCTGTTTTAGCACATCAGTGGTGGAACATCAGTGGTGGAACAAACTCCCGACCAATGTCAGGACAGCGGAATCGCACTCCATCTTCCGCAAAAGACTCAAGACTCATTTGTTCAGACTTCACCTCGACCCTGCAGAGCATGACTCCCGAGAACCGGAGATGAAGCTGAAACAGCGCCAAAATTTTCAGTGGCCGGGAGGGGCATTACGTCTATAGTAGTTTAGCACTACCATAGACAATGAATGGGAATGTGTTTAGGGCCGTTTAGCTAAACAATCCACGGCTGCTGCGTGGGAGACCAGGGTCGATTCCCAGATGGAGAGGAACATATTTTTTACATAAAATGTCGAGAATTTCCTGTGAAAGTGAAAAAAATAAAAAAAACTGAATCCACACCTGCATCCACATTAAATGGGTTCCTCCCCTTCCATTCATCAAGTTTGGTAGAAAAAGGTTAATTAATTTTTTTAGTAATCTGGCAAACAAATAAACCAATAAACAAACAGAGGTAATAAATGGATCTTTCCAGTTATCTTCATCTGGTGAAACACCTTTTGTCACCACCAGTTCAACCAGCGAAACACAGTTTAAGACTGGTCGATGTTTTCAGCAGAGGATCTAGAAAAGAGGGATTGTAGAGGAGGAAAAGATGTTCTCCATCTCATACATTATTATTTATTTGCTCAGGGTACTTTGTAAAAGACGAATAGAAGAAATATCATCTGAAAGAGGACAACAGTTTTGCTCTACTTCCACTGAATGTTGCTTGGACAGAACCACTTCTTCCAACTGTCTGATCAAAGTTTTCATGACTTGTTCAGCATATTTTATATAAATAATATATTGATATAGATATATAAATTGTATAGATAATATCAATATACCTCTAGTAGCTGGGTTGAAGAAGATTGTGACTGTGTTGCTCCTCTTCATTGGAGGGATGAACACAAGAACAGCGAGATACTGTAGTGTGTTGGAAATGATGTTTACAATAAAACTCGAGGAACCTGTTGTTCACAATAAATTAAACAAATTAATAATTTCTTTTAAAGTCACACTGTCCCGTTGACCAAATAATTGACACACTTTTCAGTGGAACTACTTTCTACCAAGAAATGTTCTCTTTCCAGCATCACAGGGGTCGGACACTCACTGATGAGAGGCGTCCCCCTGGTGATGGGCAGCAGGTTGTTCATGATGAGCAGGATGAGGGTCAGCTTGAAGGAGGAGCGGTTTGGGGCCCAATAATACTCAAGATTAGCCGTATGATACATCTTACTGTGTGGTTGTTCAGGTATATGAGGGGCAGAGGAGATCTCAGCATGTAGATTCCTGAAAAGATCAATGGTTCAGTTACAACCAGTATACTACTGTTTACTTCCTCTATTTACTTTGTATTCCATTTACATGCTGAAAAACACATATGGGTCACAGTGTAGAAATTGTTAAATAAAACTTTTGGGGGCTGAGGCCTTAAGACAACAAGACAACAAAATACTTTATTTGTACACATTCACATGGATAGATATAATCTTTTTTTTTTTTTTTTAGAGTTTATTAGTCTAAGCCAAGAAATATATCCTATATATCATCAAAAATCATGTACAAATACAGTAACAGAAAATCACAGAGATGGATGTAATTTAATATAAAAAACAAAGAGACACTGTGACACATACATCTGCCCGTCATTTATCTGGTCTTTAGTCAAACAGTCTCTTACCTTTGCTGTATAAAACACCTCACATGTGTAAAGTAGTTGTAGAGCAACATCTGCTGTAGTTTGTTGTTCTTCAGTCACGGAAGTTAAAGGAAAAGTCAAGTAAGAAAGACAGAGATGAAGCTGAAACAGCGCCATAATGTTCAGTCGCCGGGACGGGCATTACCTCCATAGTGATTTAACACTACCATAGAGAATGAATGGGAACGTGTTAGGGACGTTTAGCGCAGAAGGCCTGTGTTCGATTCCCGGCAATAGACTATTTTTGGCCAATTTTTTGTATTTCGAAAGTTGAGCAGATGAAATGTCAACATGTACTTCTGGAATTGGTTTATTTGTGTAACAGACAATGAAAACCATTTGAAACTTTTTTCTTGAAATATCACTTTTGTAATAATAAGATAGTTAAGTGGGCCTTTTCATGTTTTGAAAAATTTGTGGCAATGACATTGACTTGAAATTGAGAGCAGGCATTGCAAGTCAGAACTGTTCATCAATAGGAAACACAAGCAAAGCATTCTATTTACACGGTATATTTTAGAAGCTCATAGAATCAAGACTGTTCCCTTCAAGTCTAAATCACTTTTGTATTGGGTCTGTTGTTTGCATTAGGGGGCAGCTGGGCTTTTAGCACCACTCTGCCCGAAGTGTGAGTTGTTGGGCCATGAAGAGGTATATTGGTATCGTGGTAAAATGCTCAAAGTTAACTAGAAAGTGATTCTGAGATTTACACACTTCCAGCACTACCAGTAATTCTTTCAAAATGACTTTACAAGCGTGGATACGTCATGAGCCATAGTCATCCATAGTTATGCTGCTATAGGCCTAGACGGCGGGGGGATCACCCATCAGGCACCAGAAACCAGCACCTTCTCTCTTCTCTCTCTGCCTTGTTTATTTTATTGTATCTTATTACATGTCTCTAATTCCTTGGGTCTTCTCCTCCCCTCCTTGGTCCATGCTGTGCGGCTCTCCGGAACCCATCCTGGCCCGGGTCCTGATGAGGGATGGACCTAGTGAGGTCACCGGTTTGTCGCAGGGCTAACGTGGAGGGTCATGCAACCACCAGCACTCTCACCTGAGGACCTCTCACCTTTGGAGCCATGTTCACTACTACTACTGCACATGTTGGACCATGAGGGAGGTAGGAGTGCCCGGAGGGACCAACGCGCCCTTGGAAGACCATGCCAACATCCAGGTGGTGATTCCCGGGCTGGATTCAAGCCCATGACCAGAGACTGTGACTCCACCCCCCCTTTATTTCCTTTTTTCCCCTATATATATTTTTTTTCTCCACTCACCCCAACCAGTCCTGGCAGAGGCCGTTGATAGATACATGGAGGGAAAGTAGATTTAGTTCTCATGGCCAATGTGTTTGATGTGCAAGTGCTGCCAAATATATACAGAATATATCCTTGCTGGCCCATCCACTGCAGACAGAGAGGGGAAAGCTGACAGGAGCTCCGGGATCCCCTCCGTCTCCTGTTTATAATGCATGAAAATCCAACTTAACTGATTAAAGCTTTTGACAAGACCAGTTGATGCAGTCGTATTTTTTATTATATATAAAAATATATTTTTATTTCTCGCCGGAGTAGTCCTGGTTTGGGGAGATTATTACAGCTGGAGGTGCAGCGTGCAGGGAGAAGAGGCATGATAACCTGTGTTATGTTATTGCTCATAGTTGTTTTAGCTTTATGGTGTATTTAGTGTTAGTCGTTCAGTTTTGATTGCTTTTTTGTCATAGGGTTAAATATTAAAAACCTATGTTGGAGCTAGTGAAATAGGAAGTATATTCTGGGGATGTATAGTACGAGACCTGAGGAGGTCTTTCTGAGCTTGCTCCACAGAGCGCTGTGTGAGCTTGGGGTTCAGGGGTTTTTTTGTTTTTTTTTTGTTTTCCCCCTGCGGAGCTACTCACTCTATTCTTTCTGCAAGTGTTCTAAATGAAAGGTAATTGTAACTTCATTAGCTGGAATGTTAAGGGGTTAAATCACCCAGTCTTCTCACACCTAAAGAAGCTCAGGGCTGGGGTAGCCTTTCTTCAGGAAACCCACTTGCATGATTCTGACCAATGGCGATTAGGTAAATGCTGGGCAGGACAGTTTTTCCATTCTAACTTTAAAGGAAAGCCAGGGGTGTGGCCATCCTTGCTGATAGAAACATTCCTTTTGAGCCCTGCAACATTACAGCAGATAAATTTGGACATATTACCCATGTTTCAGGCAAGCTTTACAATAAGCAAGTGGTCTTGGCCAATGTGCATGCGCCTAATGTTGATGACGTACAGTTTTTCAATAGATTTTTCTCTGAACTCCCTGATCTAAATTCTAAATTTTTAATTCTCGGGGGAGATTTCAATTGTTATTTGGATGCAGTATTAGACCGCTCCTCACCTAAAC
The DNA here is from genome assembly GCF_024713975.1 of Paralichthys olivaceus. Taxonomy (NCBI): domain Eukaryota; kingdom Metazoa; phylum Chordata; class Actinopteri; order Pleuronectiformes; family Paralichthyidae; genus Paralichthys; species Paralichthys olivaceus. The sequence goes on along the minus strand of NC_091097.1, from coordinate 20,954,346 downwards.
CTACCACTCTCAGCAAATCCGCCAGTTACATTAAAGCATTTCTTGATGATTTTAGCCTTTCTGATCCCTGGCGGTTCTTGTATCCTAGAGGAAGAGAATATTCCTTCTTTTCCCATGTCCACCACACTTACACTCGAATTGATTATTTTTTTATAGATAATAAATTCATCTCAAACCTTAAGTCATGTAAAATACGAAAGTATTGTTATTTCTGATCACGCTCCCCTGGTTCTGGTACTAGCTTTTCCAGATGCTGACTATACAAGGAGACACTGGAGACTAAATCCATTGTTACTCTCCGACGAGAGCTTTCTCTCACACATCTCTACACATATTAAAACTTTTTTAAGCATCAATAGAACACCTGATGTGTCTAATAAACCAATTTGGGAAGCTATGAAAGCGTACTTAAGAGGAGAAATTATATCATTCTCAGCATATAAAAACAAGCAGACTGACATTGCTAATCAGATTTTAAACATAGATAAACAACATGTAAATTCACCTTCACCTGATCTGTACAAGGAGCGCTTGAAACTTCAGGCCGAATTTAACGTTCTTTCATCTCATGAAGTCGAAAGTCTCTTACTTCGGAGTAAAAGTAACTATTATGAGCACGGTGGAAAAACTGGCAAACTCCTGGCTACTCAGCTGCGTGGGTTGAGAATGAACCAACTTATTGCTGGAGTACAGACTGATAATGGATGTATAACATCTGACCAGAAAGAGATTAATGACAAGTTTAGAACTTTCTACTCAAATTTATACTCTTCAGATTGTACAGCAGACTTTAATATTATGGAAAACGTCTTTAATAACCTTGACTCACCGTCCCTTTCTCAAGACCTGAGAAATAACCTGGATGCGCCCATCACCCAGGAGGAAATTTCAGCAGCTATATCTTCTATGCAATCAGGTTAATCCCCTGGCCCAGATGGGCTTCCATCAGATTTCTTTTTTAAAAATTCTGCTGATCTAGTCCCCGTCCTGTGCTCAGTGTTCTCTGATTCCTTAAACTCAGGTGCACTCCCTCCCTCGTTCAATCAGGCCTGTATCTCCTTGTTGCTGAAAAAAGGCAAAGACCCACTAGATTGTGCTTCATACAGACCAATTTCATTGCTAAACACGGATGTAAAGATCCTCGCCAAAGTTTTGGCCCACAGACTGGAGGATATCCTTCCTTCTGTAATATCGCCAGATCAAACTGGTTTTATTAAAAGACGCCATTCGTTTTACAATATTCGTCGGCTATTTAATATTCTGTACTCCCCCAAACGTGGATTCAGAGTGCCTTGCCTCTATGGATGCTGAGAAGGCATTTGATATAGTAGAGTGGAACTATCTTTTTTTTACACTTGGAAAATTTGGTTTCGGTTCTGTCTTTTTGTCCTGGATCAAAACATTGTATAAATATCCTTCAGCCTCTGTTTTGACCAATAGTCATTACTCTGAATACTTTGATTTACACCGTGGGACCCGGCAGGGTTGCCCACTAAGCCCACTCCTTTTCGGAATTGCCATTGAGCCTCTTGCAATTGCCTTACGTAGCAATGGGCGGGTACAGGGAATATGGAGGGGAGGAGTCGAACATAAAGTCTCGCTGTATGCAGGCGACCTACTTCTGTTTGTTTCAAAACCAACCACTTCTCTACCAGAAGCCCTCACGATCTTAGATAATTTCAGTCAATTTAAATAAAAGCGAACCATTCCCAATTAATAAGGAAGCTCTTAAACTTAACTATACCCATCTCCCATTAAGGTGGTGAAAGATCAATTTAATTACCTCGGAATTTGTGTCACCAGAGAATTCAAAAACTTGTTGAAATCAAATTTTCTCACTTTATTTGATCAGGCAAAACAGATTTTGTCTCTGTCCCTTATTGGAAGAATAAACTCGATTAAAATGACATTGCTTCCAAAGTTCCTCTACTTGTTTCAATGTCTTCCTGTTCTCATCCCCAAATAATTTTTTAGAGCCCTTGACTCATTATTGATATTTTACATTTGGAATGGTAAACACCCTCGGCTGCGGAAAGCATTTCTCCAAAGATCCAAGCAGGCAGGGGGAATGGCTCTGCCTAATTTCCAGTACTACTACTGGGCAGTGAATATTGGGTGTTTGTTATTTTGGAGACATTTCCATCTCGAACCCACTTCCCCGGCCTGGGTTACAATGGAGGTCTGTGCCAGTAACCCTGTTTCCTTACCTGCCCTCTTAGGTGCCGCACTTCCACTTGCTTCGGATATTCCCAAGAGCAACCCAGTAGTTAAACACTCCCTGTTAATCTGGGGCCAATTTAGGAAAAGTTTTGGACTACAGCTTTTTTCACTTAAAAGCCCAATTGCTGCTAACCATCTATTTGCTCCTTCAATGGCTGATGGCGCATTCAATATTTGGCACAGAAAAGGTTTGAGATGCTTTGAAGATCTATACATTGATAATTGTTTTGCGAGCTTTTCTCAACTAACAGAAACTTTTTGGCATTGCCAAAACCCACTTTTTTAGATTTTTACAAATTAGGACTTTTATACAGCGCTTAACGACCCAATTTCCTTATAAACCCCCAGTTACCCCTGTTGATATATTTCTTTCTGTTAACCCCACCTCTAAAGGTATCATGTCCAATCTATATAACCTTATTTCCAAACTGCACTGCTCTTCAGTGGCAACTATAAGAACTGCTTGGGAGCAAGACCTAAATTACACCTTTACAGAGGACACATGGGACTTGGTGCTTGATCGGATACACTCCTCTTCTATGTGTTCTTGACATGCACTTTTACAATTTAAAGTAGTGCATCGAATCCACATATCAAAAACCAAATTAGCGCGAATGTATCCTGATGTCGACCCTACATGTGATAAATGTAAAGGCGCACCTGCCTCACTCTACCACATGTATTGGACATGTCCCTCTTTAGGTAACTTTTGGACATTGGTTATCCATGCGTTATCAGATATCCTCCATCATCGAATTGAGCCAAATCCCTTGACTGGTATTTTTGGCATTGCTCCAGATTTGAACTTACATAAAGCTATGCTCAACTTTCTTGCTTTTGCCTCTTTACTAGCCCGACGAGCTATTTCACTTAAGTGGAAGGACCCAGCTCCTCCTTGCTGTTCACATTGGCTCAGAGACATGATATCCTGCATGAATCTAGAGAAGATTAGATACACTATTCGGGGATCAGAAAACAAATTCTACAGAATATGGCGCCCCTTCTTGGTATTTTATGAAAAACCTTCAACAATAATTTTTGAGTCTGATTTTTATTATCTATTTTATTTATGTATCTATTTTTTATGTATTTCACCTTTTTTTGGTGGTGTCTGTGCTGTGCTTTTTTCAGTTATTAAATCTTATTAATCTTTTATCTTTCCAAGCGTGGTTGTAATTTTTTTATTTTTTATTATTATTATTATTATTCTGTCTATTTACATTTTTTTGTCAGTAGATGTTTAAGTATGTCCATGTCCGGATGTTTTGACAAGGGATTGTTTTGTGTTATGGATGTTGTACGAAAAATCAAAAAAACTTTTTTCCTGTGCATTGATTGTCTTATATGTATTTTATCATTAATAAAAAGACCATTGAAAGAAAAGTAGTTTGTAAAGAATTGTTTTGCTGTATTGAGAGACCTGCCTGAGATTAACTGATAATTTACTCAAGCTGAAAAGTGCACCACCAGTGATGATGATTCTCAGACTGAGTGAGGTTGTGACGATATGTAATTACTTGCCAAAAAGTCCTTTTTTATGAAGTTACAACTAATTAAACACATTCCTGCACATGCCTAAACATGTTTAAACACATTAGCAGTTGTAACATTGTAAGTGAAAGAAGTGTGACTTCTGACCCAGCTCCGAAAGCTGCCTGAAATGGACCACACTAAATGTCTGATTACTAGCAGCCAGTTTGTGCTAGGGTGGAAAGCTGATATTGTTGGGAAGAGGAGAGTCTAATCTTTAATTTGGTGTATAAAGGCAAAATTAAGCAAAATGTTTCTACTTGTCAGCGCCAGTGTACCACGCGATGTATGAGTACTTACCCCTTTTGCAAAATAACTTCCGCAAAATCCCACCCCCCCAACTGAACTCCACTCCCCGCCCGCTCTCCGCTTCCCCAACGGGCGCTGACCTTCGGGGACGTGTGCATTTATCAGACCCGTGGTGCCCCGGCTGCTTTGGTGACACTAGATGACCTCGAACTGATCGCTGGCCCTCGTGGTGGCGACGTCTCATTTGAATGTCTGCCCTATCAACTTTCAATGGTACTTTTTGTGCCAACAATGACCACAGGTAACGGGGATTCAGGGTTCGATTCCAGAGAGGGAGCCTGAGATCAATTATTATTAGATTATTGATGACCATATACGACAAAGAATGACATAATGTGCCACACTCACGGCTGATGAAGGGCTGGATGCTGAGGGTCAATGAATTGTGTGAGATGTGTCAAATCTGTTGGTTATTATTTTTGTTCATTATCATATGTAAACAAATTTAAGCAAGATTTTTAAAATATATTTTGCATTGAAGATATAATTGTCTGCATTCAGATTGAGCTCTATATCATCAAATCAGTAATGATTGGATGACTAATGTGCATAACAAAGACATAAATATTACATAAACCAATCCTTTTAGCCCAGTATTAAGTGGAACATAGTAAATTAAATTAAATGGAAACAGTCAAACACATCTGCAGAAGCATTGACAATTGTATTGATTTAATATACACACATACAAATATTAATAATATGCATTTTCATTAATATTTTATGCCAGTGACAGTATTCGACCAACACTCACAAAGCACTGCTCAATAGCCATGAATCTATGAATGAAATTAAAATATGAAACCTTTATCTGCAGTGTAAAATCACATTGAACACATGAACAACACACAACAATACAATACTTAATCACAGAATGTCAGTGCCTGTGTTGTGCATCAATAGCTCTCACACACTAAAATCACATAGATCAACATGTAAATATGCATCCTCTCAATTATTTCGCATCAGTTTTAGAAACCAGCCAGCATCAAGGTCCACACTTTCCTGACACACACACACACACACATTTTTTTACAAACACGCATCCAAACATGCTGCAGAAATGCACAATTCCCCATGCTCTCAGTGACACACAATGCAACAATTAGTTTGCAAAAATGTACCCACTTCCCGGTGATGGTAAAGTAGTTGACTACAGCTGCTCTACAGTGTTTTCCATTTTCATTATTTTATTTTCATCCTACTACATTTATTTTATAATGCTTGTGCTGTTAAGATTTCACACTATGTACTTACTGACACATAGACTTATATTTTGTTGATGCTTATGTACATATCTACATACTTAATTTAACACTTCATAGCATATTTAATTAATTCCCTCAAGCATATCACACATTATCTAATGGATCTGAAATCCTTGATTGATTTTCTTCATTTGGTCAAGAGACTAACCGCAGTCTCAGACAGGGATCACTTAGCTATCAGTGCAACATGTGTATAGTAGCCGCCTAGCTCAGGATTTGTGTATGCTCCGCAGTGATGTGCATCATATAGAAGTCAACCTGATAAACCCCCAGGGGCCGCCATGTTGTGCAGTTATAAAAATTGCCATGGAAACGGTTGCTTCTTAAAAATCTTCTTTGATAATTGATGTGGCGGCAACCATCAAAGGGATTGCTGGCCTGCAAATCCTTATCAAATCCAATCAAAGAACCAAAAACTCTAGACATTAAAGGATATTTCTTTGGTCCTCTGAACTACCAAACATAAATAACAAGTTCCCTTGCTTCAAGTTATTAGCTTGTGAAAATAATAGACCGTCAACTGAGAAGACCACAGTCCTCATTAGTGAAGACAACAATCCTGCCTACGGAGACAACCGCTGATTTGTTCATTAAATATTCATCAAGAAGACACTGCTCTCATAACTACAAATCCCCCTTTACCAAAATGGACATCCTGGTAAGAATTATTTTTTTTTAGAAATGTATGTTCAGGTTGTGTTGAGTGGACTTTTAATAATTAATTCCATGTTTCTATTTCAGAATTCAGAATCAGAATCAGAATTCTTTTATTTGCCAGGTATGTTTGCACATACAGGAAATTGCCTTGGTGTAATGGGTGCACTACTTATGTACATAAAACAACAATGTAGAAAAACAACAATATATAAGAAATTGTATAAAATAAAATAGAATAAAATAAAATAAAATAAAGTAAAGTATATACATATATGCAGTAACAGAGTAGTAATAAATTATAAATTATGTGCAGGTGGTGGGGTGTGGTGGGGTAGAGTCAGTGCGGTGCAGAGTCAGTGTGATGCAGGGGGCTTGTTTGTGAGCCCCACTGCCACGGGGAAAAAACTGTTCAGATGGCGAGAGGTTTTAGTTCTGATGGCCCGAAACCTTTTTCCGGAGGGAAGTCTCTGGAACAGGTGGTGACCGGGATGTGAGGGATCAGCAATGATCTTGCCTGCTCTCCTACTGGTCCTGGAGTGGAACAGGTCTAGGAGGGCCGGCAGGTCACAGCCGATGACCTTCTCAGCTGACCTTATGATCCGCTGCAGTCTGCCCTTGTCCTTGGCAGTGGAGGCAGCGAACCAGACGGTGATTGATGAGGTGAGGATGGACTCAATGATGGCTGTGTAGAATTCAACCATCACTTTCTGCGGCATGTTGAATTTCCTCAGTTGCCGCAGGAAGAACATCCTCTGCTGGGCCTTCTTGGTGATGGAGGTGATGTTCTCCGCCCACCTCAAGTCCTGTGCAATGATGGTCCCCAGGAATCTGAAGGACTCCACTGTTTTAACTGGGGAGTTGCACAGGCTGAGGGGGGCAGTTTGGGCTGGGCTCCTCCTGAAGTCTGCCACCATCTCTACAGTTTTTAGAGCGTTCAGCTCCAGGTGGTTCTGGCTGCACCAGGAAGCCAGGCTGTTAACTTCCTCTCTGTAGGCGGCTTCGTCCCCATTGGTGATTAATCCGATGAGGGTCGTGTCGTCTGCAAACTTCAGGAGTTTGACAGAGGGATGGCTGGAGGTGCAGTTGTTGGTGTAGAGGGAGAACAGTAGAGGGGAGAGCACACAACCTTGTGGGGCTCCAGTGCTGATGGTCCGGGACTCAGAGACAAGCTTGCCCAGCCTCACACGCTGCTTCCTGTCAGTCAGGAAGTTAGAGATCCACCTACAGGTGGGCTCAGGCACGCTCAGCTGTGTCAGCTTGTCACGGAGAAGAGCTGGGGCGATGGTGTTGAATGCGGAGCTGAAGTCCACAAACAGGATCCTGGCGTAGGTGCTGGGGGAGTCGAGGTGCTGGAGGATGAAGTGGAGTCCCATGTTGACTGCGTCGTCTACGGAACTGTTGGCTCTGTAGGCAAACTGCAGTGGGTCGAGGAGGTGGTTGGTTATTGTCTTGAGGTGGGTCAGCACGAGGCGCTCAAAGGTCTTCATTACTACAGAGGTCAGGGCGACAGGTCTGTAGTCATTAAGGCCTGTGATCCTCTGCTTCTTTGGAACGGGGATGATGGTGGATGTTTTGAGACAGGCGGGTACAGCACATTCAGCCAGTGAGGTGTTAAAGATGTCCGTGAACACTGGCGAAAGCTGGTCTGCACAGTGCCTCAGTGTGGAGGTGGAGACAGCGTCGGGTCCAGGTGCCTTGCGGGGGTTCAACTTCTTCAGAAGCTTGTTTACATCTCTCTCCTGAATAGAGAGAGGTGTGAGCGGGGGGAGGGGGGTTGAGTCTTCGTCCAGGCTGGGGTGAAGAGGTGTAATAGCTGTGTGGGGGGGCTGGGAGTCTGGGTTAGAACTGGTCCATTGTCTTTCAAATCTACAGTAAAAGTCATTCAGTTCGTTTGCAAGTTTCAGGTCTTCCACAGAGTGGGGGGATTTGGTTTTGCAGCCGGTGATCACTCGCAGCCCCTTCCAGACTGACGAGGAGTCGTTGGCTGCAAACTGTTGTTCCAGCTTCTTTGAGTACTGTCGTTTGGCCTCCTTAATCTCCTTGCCAAACGAGTATTTTGCCAGTCTGAAACTATCCATGTCCCCACTCTTGAAGGCCGCCTCCTTCTCCAAACGAAGCTGTTTGAGTTTTGCAGTGAACCAGGGCTTGTCGTTGTTATAGCTCACCCTGGTGCGTGTTGGGATACATCTGTCTTCACAGAAGCTGATGTATGACGTCACTGCATCTGTGTATTCATCAAGGCTGTTGGAAGCAGTTCTAAAAATGTCCCAGTCAGTGTTATCCAGGCAATCACGCAGCTCCTCCACAGCTTCTCTGTTGCTCCAATTCTTGGATCTCAGCACAGCAGGTTTAGAAAGTTTGAGTTTCTGCCTGTAGGCTGGGATCAGGTGAATAAGAGCGTGGTCGGACAGGCCCAGAGCAGCGCGGGTAACTGCATGATACGCCTTGGTGATGGTGCTGTAGCAGTGATCAAGAGTGTTCTCCCCCCTGGTCGGGCATTTGATCAACTGTTTGTATTTCGGGAGTTCCTGAGATAAGTTCCCCTTATTAAAGTCCCCGAGGACAATAACAGGGGAATAAGTGTTCTCTCTCCTCCTCTCCACCCCCAGTACCTGCTCCGCGAGTTGTCGTTGTGCTTCGCGCACGTCAGCTTGCGGGGGGATGTACACGCCGGCCAGGGTGAAAGAGGTGAACTCACGGGGAGAGTAGAACGGTCGGCAGGTAATGAAAAAAGTTTCCAGGTCCGGAGAACAGGACTGTAAAATGACTTTCACGTCGCTGCACCAGCCCTGGTTTATATAAAAACAAATCCCTCCGCCTTTTGCCTTGTGTGAGAGGATCGGGTCGCGGTCCGCGCGTAACAGCTGGAAGCCGGTCAGCTGTGCGGCGGAGTCCGGTGTGGCTTCAGTCAACCACGATTCCGTGAAACACAAGACAGAAGTAAGGGAAAAGTCTCTATTTGTCCGGATGAGGAGGCGCAGTTCGTCCATCTTATTGCACAGCGAGCGGACATTGGAGAGGAGGATGCTCGGGAGAGGTGAGCGTAATCCCCGCTCCCTGAAGCGCACCAGGGCCCCAGCGCGCTTCCCTCGTCGTCTCCGCCGAAGTCTCACTGCGTGTCCGAGGACCACCGCACCTTTGATGAGTAAGTCCACTAAATCCACGGAAGAGGCGATAAAGTTGGGACATAAATTGGATGGTGTTGTGTCCCTGATGGAAAGAAGCTCGTCCATCGTGAAAGTAATCCGTGTAGGGTCGCAGTAAACAGAATTAAATACTAAAAACAAACACAAAAGTGCGCACCAACACACCGAGGCGACCGTTCGTGGCGCCATCTTGGTGTCAAATTTTTCAGGCATGTGGAACAATGCAGTCTGAGATTAAGGCTCTGAAAGAGAAGCTCAAACTGAATGATGAGCTTCTGATAAGGGAGCAGGAGAAAATGACAGCTCGCTCTAAAGCCCACATTGGTGTCCTGGCTGAACTAGCTGTACAGAGCAACAAGGTGAAGGCTCTGGAAGAGAAGCTCAAACAGAACGATGAGCTTCTGATGAGGGAGAAGGAGAAAATGACAGCTCACTCTAAAGCCCACAATGGCAAACTGGCTGAACTGGCTGTACAGAGCAACAAGGTGAAGGCTCTGGAAGAGAAGCTCAAACAGAACGATGAGCTTCTGATGAGGGAGAAGGAGAAAATGACAGCTCACTCTAAAGCCCACAATGGATAACTGGCTGAACTGGCTGTACAGAGCAACAAGGTGAAGGCTCTGGAAGAGAAGCTCAAACAGAACGATGAGCTTCTGATTAGGGAGAAGGAGAAAATGACAGCTCACTCTAAAGCCCACAATGGCAAACTGGCAGTACAAAGCAACAAGGTGAAGGCTCTGGAAGAGATCAATGTGGCTCTGAAGGAGAAGGTGGCCCTTTTGAAAAGGGATTTGAGCAGGCTTGAGCTTGTGGTGACAGAGATGGAGGAAAGGCAAGCTCACAGCCAAAAGATTGACTCCATGGACAAGGAGACTCAAACCAGCGATCTGCTTCAGGATGAGAATAATGCTCTTCAAGAAGAGCTGATGAAGCTCAGAGCTTCTTATCATGAGGTCTGTCTGAATCAGACTACCAACCAGGAGAAGTTCGACACTGAGCTCCAGGAGGAGAAGCAGGAAAAGAACATTCTCCAAGAAGAGCTGATGAAGCTCAGAGATTCTTATCATGAGGTCTGTCAAAATCAGACTACCAACCAGGAGAAGTTCAACACTGAGCTCCAGGAGAAGAAGGTTCTCCAAGAAGAGCTGATGAAGCTCAAAGCTTCTTACAATGTGGTCTGCCACTGTCATGAAGCTGATGTTTCCAGTCGGGAGCTCAATGGAGAGAGTAAGGATGATGTCACTGAGGAGAAGTCTCTCTCCAGTGTTCTCCCTGAGAAACCAAAGAAGACTTCACTCTGGAAGAGAATCCGCCACGCTCTGGGGTTGAGAAAACCACAGTGTTGGAAGTAGTCAGCAGCGCCCATCCAACAGCACCTGAGCTGACCTTACCCAGTGTTGTAATGTAAAGAAGTACAAATACTTCTTTACATTTCTACTTAAGTAGAAATTTCACATATCTGTCCTTTACTTTGTTATTTTTATTTCTGACAACTTTCACTTTTACTCCACTATATTTCCTAAGTAAAATGTGTACTTTTACTCCAATACATTTCTCCCAACCATCTTCGTTACTCATTACTACAAATTAAAATCAGAAGAAATTTGAGTTGGTGACGTAATGCCGTAAACATTTTGTGGTATATACGTGTGCCTGCAATATATATTATGCCAGTGGGTGGCAGTGTCACTCGATGTACCCCATGAAGAAGAGAGTGACTGTGACTGGTACCTGAATAAGAAAGAGTAAAGTTTGTTCCTCTGAGTTAGCTTGCCTGTTAGCTTCTTTTTTCATATACACTACACAACACATTCATTGTCATGTCAACCGCCAAGCACGAAGAAGAAGAAGTCCCGCTTGTCTGGGTGTTGTGGTGAAAAAGTTCCACTCGTGGTCCAAAAGTCCAAAAATTCAGTCATTTAAAAAAGCAGTAGAAGTCAACTTAAAAGCCGCAGAGTTTTATTGTCGACAACAAAACCTGAGAGCATTCAGTAGCGAGCCGGAGCTGCACCAGAAGACCTCTGACTAACAGTGGTGTTGCTCCGCTTTATCTATCCTTAAGGGCCACACCTGTTACGACCTTCCCCCTGGAAAGTCTCCAAGCACCGGGGTTACTTTGGCCTTGGAGCTGGGACTTTCCCTCTGGAGAGCCCCTACCGTACCATGATGAGTCTCTTTTTCTTTTACACAGTTTTTCTTTCACTTAACACCATTATATCTGTCCAAACCATTTACTATTTTTTAAAAGATATTTGTCTCTGATTTTACACCATTATATTTCATTCTTGTCAGACTGCCTTTAAAAAAAAAAAAAGATTATCATTTCTTCACACAAGTTATACATACACTACATACTGATTGTTACACATAGAGTATATTGTTTGATTCGTTTGATGATTCGTAATATCTGTCTTAAACTTATTGTAATCATTAGCAATTTATGTTATAATCACTCCTCAGTTTGCAGTGCAGATTAAAGGTACATAGTGACATTCATATGTGACACAGTGTAATGAACAGAAATTTTACTACACGGGCATGTCACATTATTGATGCCATCATGGAAGTAGCGGTAGCAGATGACGAGCATCTCGACTAAAGTGGCGAACTTGGTGAACTCCGTGGTGGTGATGAAGATAACGTTACACCGGCCGTATTTTCAATAAATATTTTCTTACGTTGGAGTGAAAGATTCTTCCTACCGGATTAAGTGCCTGTTATGCCTACAGAGAGAGACTGAAATATTGGCATTCAAAAACTCCCCGTCCAACCTGAAGAAGCACATGGAGATAGGTTAAATACATTTTCATTCAATGAAGCCATAATGTCATGTTTGGACCTGGTATCTGTGAACCATAGTTGGGCCTACATGTGTAGTCAAAAGCCTGACCACATGTTTCCTTTGCTCTGGAGACAAAGGAGAGCTTGCAGAACTCAGTCTCCCAGGGTGCTTCATCTTCACATATAGGTGGTAAAACTGCTCCTGAAGACAACTCTCAACCACTATTGGTCACTGTGTGCCCCATGACCCATGAGGTCACAAGGCCAATATAAGCCGAGTTTCCTAGCTCTCTTCTCTGTTCTGCCTCTTCCCCTGCTGACCGCTCCTGGTGGAGTAGGTTCTGGCCCTGCTCTCCCAGCCAGGGAGACTTCCTCCCTACACAAGCTCCTCAACTTCCAGCAGGCCTGCCTGGAGCAGACTGCTAAAACCTTCCAAAGGCAGCGACGCGAGAGCCTGCCTAAGAACTTCAGCACAATTGGCCACGACACAAGGTCTGACCAGCAGATGCACAACAGGAGCCACAAACCAACAAGACCACTTCACTCGACTTCAAACAGCACATCCAAAAAGGACCTTTCCCTCTTTTTCTATTATTATGCTAGGCTAAGCAAAGGACTGTTTAGTCCTATTTCAATTCCATGTGATGTTTATAAGTTTGAATTGCGTTGTTGTGATATTTGGTAATATGTTATTTGAAAGTTAATGTTAGTTCTGTTATACTGATCAGTTTCTTTGCATGCATCTAACTACTTTCTTTAACCTGGAACCAACACCTCACACACTCATTTCCACAAACTTAACACATACATGTGATCTCAGCCACATGGTCTCACAACTCCATCTTCATTAATGTTGCATAAGTGTGAATTTTACCAATCTCTAAACTGTCAAGAACTCCATATCCTTCCACTTTGCTAGCTATTGATGTGGTAATTTTGGTTATAGTTATTTATTTAATTATTAATCAGAGTTCCAAATTTGTAGTCAGTAAGACTTATTCCTTAAATTGGCTATCTCTTCCCTTCCTTTGAAGGGTGGTGCCCCGATTTATCCTTTATCAGTTTAATATTAATATTTTTAATATTAATATTTAATATTTCTCTGATAGCCACATTTATTGAATGCCCAAAAGCAAACCATTTAATGGTGCCCCGCATGAAGGAAAGTACAAAATCGTACCCTGCGCAAGGGAAAGTACATAATCACAACATTTTTGGTGCTCTGTGTGAGGCAAAGTCATTAATAATAGCATTATTTTTGACTCCTCGTGGAGCACAGCACAACAGTCAACGTCATTTAAGTGATCGCTGCTGATGACGGGCTCTCCATCTCCTCTTTAGTCGCATCCATTTTTTTTGCCTAAATATTGATTTATCCTCACCCAAAAGGCAGAGCATATTCTCCAGTCCCTGCAAAGGCTTTGTTCTCACATGTGAACTGGTCCACACACCCCTCCAGCCAGCCACGTCAGATGAAGATTCAGAAAGACTGCATGGAGAGGACACTGTGATGGGAGAATCTCCAAGAGTAGTCACACCACTGGGGCTGTGAGGTGGCCACCTTTTGTGTTTTCCTCCTGTGGATGACTGCTCTTCAGGGTAGGACAATGTCTCTTCCAGGAGTCTTTGGAGCTATTATATATGGATTGTTGGACAGAGCTGGAATTAGTGATACTGTGGCTTAATTGTTCATTTCTTCTTTGTTCCACAGGCACAGCAGCAGTGCAGCATGGCTAATCTCCAAGTGGGACATGATGTTGCAACTTATCACCTAATTAATACTATTTCCAATAATGTGACTATGCCACGGAAATAATTCAGAAAAGAAAGGAGTACGCGGGAATTAAGAAAGTTTTAAAAGAGAGAGAAATCCGTTTCCAAACACCAATGGCCAGAATGAGGATACACTGGGACACTGGCCCGTGGCCATGGCAACAGGTAGGAAACAAAGAGGACACCGCAACACGAGCAAAACATAAACTACAGAAATACCGAGGAATGGACAAATAAAGTATGTAAGTGCATCTAAATGAATAAGTAAGTGAAAGATAACACATGTTAGACACTGAAGACAAATAATCTAAGAGATTGTATATAGGTCTTCAGTCTTCACTGTTAGGACTGATCGGACACTGTATGTGTGAGCTATAATGATCACTTCGTTCCCAAAACACAGGCTCTCTAGTGGTTCCAAGAGTCTGTAAGAGTAGAGCAGGAGGTAGAACATTTAGCTATCAGGCTCCTCTCCTATGGAACCAGCTCCCACTCTGGGTTCGGGAGGCAGACACTGTCCCAGCATTTAAAGTCAAACTAAAAACCTCCCTCTTTGACAAAGCTTATAGTTAGGGCTGGATCAGGTGAGTCCTGAACCATCCCTTAGTTGTGCTGCTATAGGTTTAGACTGCTGGGGGAACTCCCATTATGCACTGAGCACTTCATCACTTCCCTCTGTCTCTCTGTCTCTCTGCCCCCCCACACTTGTTTATTTATTTATTTAGTTATTTTAACATGTCATCATGTCAAAGTGTCACTTTGTCCTCCCATAGTCCCTCTGGCTCTTCTCTCTCTCTCGTTTCAGATAACTCTGGCACCGGGACTGCAGGATAACAACGACTACCATCACCATTGTTATCATTAATTACAATAACTCAGTAATTCATTAATATATATAATCCTGTTGTAGATCACTACATTGTTATTGTTATAGTCAGCCCAATTATTCCTGGTCTCTCTCTCTCCACCTCATCTCTCTCTTCTCTCCCCCCGCTTTCCACCCATCTCTCCTTTCCTCCCCCCTTTCTTTTCTTTCCTCACCCCAACCGACCGAGGCAGATGACCGCCCACATTGAGCTTGGTTCTGCCAGAGGTTTCTCCCTGTTAATGAGGGAGTTTTTCCTCTTTACAGTCGCCTGTGCTTGCTCATTGTGGGAACTGTTGGGTTTCTTTATGTTAATATTGTTTTAAGGTCTTGACCTTTAAATGTAAAGTGCCTTGAGATAATGTAAATTATGAATTGGCGCTATATAAATAAAATTGAATTGAATTGAATTAATGAGACAGATGCTCAAGAGAATCTGGATAACAAGAATGGACCTCACTAAGGAGGGGCCCCCATATTTCATCTGAATTTCCCCTCAACCCACGGGGGAAACGTGGTGGGCAAGTGCCTACTGTTGTATTCTTAGTTAGATTTTTTTTTTTATTGCTGAGTTGCTGAATGTTCTTTGGGCTATTGTTTGTTCTCATGGTATATAATATATATATATATATATATATCATGGAGTATAATGCCATTTTCCAAAGCTATAAATGAACAGCATATCATTAGTGTCGTTAAATGTTAATGGGTTAAATAATCCAATTAAAAGGACTAAGATCATTTTGAAAATGAGAAAACTTCAGGCTCAAGTTATCTTCATGCAGGAAACACACCTTTCCCAGGAAGAGCATGAAAAGCTGAAGAAATGTGGTTTTAGAAACACCTATTACAGTACTTGTAAACAAAGGAACAAAAGAGGTGTGGCAATACTTATACAAAACTCAACTAAATTTGAATGTCTAAAAGAAATCAAGAAGGACGATATATTATAGTGAAGGGGAAACTACAGGAAGAGATGGTTACGTTAATTAATGTATATGCCCCTCCAGAGAGTACTAAACAATTCTTTAAATCATTATTCCCAGTCATGGCCTTAGAATCTGAAGGTATAGTGATATGTGCTGGTGATTTTAATATGATAATGGATCATAGGGTAGACACAACAAGTATAAAAAGAAATAAGACACATATATCTAAATTTGTAAACATGTCGTTGAAGGAACATGGACTGGTTGATGTATGGCGTGAACTGCATCCGAAGGAAAAAGACTATACACATAACTCTACTTTATATAACACCCCTCGTCCGGGGAGTAACTCAATGTAGAACCGCCACTGCCCTTAAGGAAGGTAGATTGCCACCCTCATGTAATGAAGCAATCATATCTGTAATCCCCAAGAGGGTAAAGACGCAGAATATTGTAACAATTACAGACCCATTTCTATGCTCAATGTAGATTACAACATATAAACATCCATTATAGCAAGGAGAGATCATAATTTCATGAAAGAATTAATTGACGAGGACCAAACTGGATTTACTACGGGACGACAAACATTAGCGAACATAAGAAGGACCCTGCAAATAGTAAACTCGATACAAATGAAGGAAACTAAGGCTATATTGCTGAGTCTTGATGGCGAAAAGGCTTTCGCCATTAAATGCAGCAATACAATAAACCAGAATGCTATAGCTAGAATAAAAATGAATGGTAGTCTAACAAAAAGCATAAAGCTACAGAGGGGAACACGCCAAGGATGTTGCCTGTCCCCTCTCCTCTTTGACTTATACATTGAACCTCTGGCGCAGGCTATAAGACAATGTGAGGAAATAAAGGGAATACATATTAAAAAACAAAAACATGTAATAAGTCTGTTTGCAGATGATGTAATAATATATTTAGAAAGACCTGATACAAGCCTAACACATTTAAGTATATAAGGATATACAGAGACCACTCATTATATAAAACAAATGTGAATAAAACACAGATTCTGGCTTTTAATTATACCCCTTCCCAAGAAATTACAAATGCTTATAAATGGAAATGGAAGTCAGAAAGCATAAAATATCTTGGGGTAACCCTAACAAAACAGATAAGCCATCTTCAGAAGATAATTCCAGCCATGTTTTCATTGTGATCAGATTCATATAGAAATTAAGAGGATATTGAGAAATGGTCGACCATATCACTGGAGTTCAGTTCAAAGATTGACATTATTAAAATGAACATTTTCCTGAGGCTATTGTATTTCTTCCAATCCCTTACTGTCAAGATACAGTTAGAAAGATTTAAAACCTGGGACAAATTGATATCGAGGTTCATTTGGAGTGGTAAAAAACCAAGAATAAAATATAGCATGCTCCAACTGGCTAAGAATCGGGGGGGTATGGCACTCCCAAATTTAAAGGATTATTATGAGGCAGCACAACTTGGTCAAGTGGTGTGACAAGCATTATAACTCCAAATGGAAAGAGATTGAGATGAGGGTGGCTAGCAAACCAGTGCAATCCCTTTTGGGCAACATTACATTGATAAAAACTACTCAAAGGTTCAATAGATCCAATGGAAGAAATTCTTCTTTCATTAAATTGTAAAAACTGTGCATGATTGATTTCTTCTGTGGTTGTTTAAAGAATCAGTGGTGTCAGTGATAGTGCTGTGCTTTAGAGTTCTGGGAAACACCACAATGGTGGATCCAAGATCCCACACACTGACTATCTGGGCTGATTTCAATAAAAGGCATAGATTGGAAAAGAAAGTGAGATTGTTGAGCTGGATTGCATATGATGAAAGATTCAAGCCAGACTTGAGTGACCTGACATACAGGAACTGGGAGAGGAAGGGAATCACTGCCATGTGTACAATACTAAAGAATGGAAATGTCTTTTCAGGACCTTAGAGAAATGTATGGATTAAAAAATTAGGATATTTTTTTAGATAACTACAGCTAAGGGATTATATCATAAGGGAAATAGGGAGTGCAAAAATATTAAACGGAGTGATAGATGTACTAATGCGAGTATATAATGGGTCAAAAATCAAGGTGGTATCTGTGTTATATGAAAACCTCAGAGACTGTACGAGTGCTTCAACTGATTACATTAGGGCTAGATGGGAGACGGAGCTGGTCCTGCAGTCAGGCCCCGTGTTCAGCCAGGCAGGGCCTCACAACCAGACACAGGTAAGGTACTAACTATAGGTTAGAGAGCGATTCAGAGGAACTTTATCAATACCTGTATCAAGAAAGATACTTATTAATTGAGGAGGTCGTAATTCATGATTACTCAGAGTAGTGAACCTGACTGAGTATAGAGACGTTTACATTGGTAGAAACCTCCCGTTTGGCACGAAGAAATTCTTCTTTCATTAAATTGTAAAAACTGTGCATGATTGATTTCTTCTGTGGTTGTTTAAAGAATCAGTGGTGTCAGTGATAGTGCTGTGCTTTAGAGTTCTGGGAAACACCACAGGGCAACTACAGGTTACAGATATTATTCATCTTTGGTTCATCATGTTCAGGAGGACAATATTAAGATCAGGACAGAGATTATACAAGGCTGGGTTAGGTATAAATGTGTGTGGTAAAGTATATGAGTTGCTTATAGACGAGGCAGTTATGTGATCCTGTAAGATAACTATAGAATAGATTTTTTTATTTGTATCTGAAAAAACATAGTTCCAAAGAAATCAGGTGTAATCATGACAGTGGATGTATAGTATATAGTATATAGTGTATAGAAGCATAGGAAGTGTCCATATCTCCATTTAGCTCAAAATCACAGTGAAAAAATATCACAACAAAACAGCTTCTAAATAAAAGTATTAGATTCTTGTGTAACCCAGGTTAAAAATCTGTATTAAAAACAATAAATTAGTTGATTGAATGAAGAAAAGTGAAATTCATGGTGGATAAATCAATTCATTAATACTACGTTTTGGTTAATAATAAAAAACAGATGTTTATCTAAAAGGAGAGATAGAACCATAATAAAATAATTTATAGAGAGTTTTAGTTTGAAGGAGACGGGTTGGAGACGGTCTGTCACCCAATCAGAAAAGAAGCCCCGCCCATTGAGCTGATCGGAGCAGGTTCACTTCCTCTGAAGTTGCCGGGAAGAGAGAGAGCAAGGCGCATTAAGCAGGCACTCACCATAGGAAGATAAAACAAGAAAAGTGGATCAGACTCGGAAAAGCTGCCGAAGAAATCTCCCGGGACGACCAGGACCTGTGTGAGCACAGTCGGAGGAACCTCTCGGGAAGAGAAACGCATCGGTGAGCGGCCGTCTTGATGTGCTAGGCTAATAGCTAATGCAATGAGTTAAACCGTTAGCATAGGAGCTAACATCAGAGCACTAGCTCCGGTGCTGATTGGCGCGAGAGAGACACACTACGACACACCACACATTAATGCTGAAGCCCTGATCCGACATTTTAAAGGTGCATTGTGAGACATTTGTTTGCTCCTTTGTTGCACATAGAGCTGTATTATGTGTGTGTTTAGCACCTTATTTGTGCATTCTAAGCTCATCCAGCCATATTTTATTAGCTGTGCACATTACATATTTTTCTTTCTAGATGATTGATATTGTTTTATGTGCTAATTACGATGTAAAGAGCACAGGATATTTTGATACTGTTGATTTGGAGTGAGGAAGATTATTTCAATAACATCATGTGATATTTTGAGTGTTGCTTATTTTATTACTGAACATTGTGATAGCATGTTGCAACAGTAATTGAGTAAAATTGTTATTCTCTATTAGGCCTGGGACGATAACAAATTTTGCTGGACGATATATTGTCCCACGAATTATTGCCGATTAACGATATTATTGCCAACATGATAATATATCATAATAATGCACACCCTTTCAAATACAATAAACTTTTATTTTTCAGTATTTTTTTACCATCGTAATTGTAATTTCAGGAACGTTGAAATATCCTAAATAAATAAAACAAACAAAGAATAAAATGGACTCTCAGTCTCTGTTAGCAAAAACAGCACTCAAATATAAAACCACACACAACCAAGACAATAAATAAAATGGCTTATCAAGTCTCGATTTACAAAATTGCACTTCAATAAATATTGAACATTTAGGCCGTTTGTGACATGTATTTTCTTGCAGGCAATTCGTTTTGTCTGTCTGTCAAACGTTTGCAGCATCTCTCTCAATGCTGGCTTTTCAACTGTACTAAAGGGCAGCATTTCTTTTGCGATGCAGCGAACTACACTTTCTGTGAGCGCACACCATTTTCGCTCCATTTATATTTACTTTGTCGACCAAACGCCTCAGTGAGTGTTGACTTTCGGGACGAAGGCTCTGCATCTTGAGGTGCACTTTTTTTTCCCCAGCTGGGAACACTGGGTTGGGTGGTTGTGCTTTAGGTGGGCATGCAACTTTGTTGTGATGCTTTTTTTTGTTGCCACCACTTTTGAACTGGCTCGTCCGTGTTGATGGGCTCACCTTGCTCATTCGGTTATTACAGATGTGGTAGAAAGACATTTTTTTGTACAATGTTTACTTTTTTTAGTACATCAGTTTGGCTGAAATCTGTGGTGCTTCCACCTGCTGAACACAGAATAAACTATAAGTACCAGTCTTGGCTGCTTAACACAGCTCATATTACATGTATAAAAATTATTGTAGGCTATTGTATTGTACAGTATCTGTAAATAATCGTGTTTCTCCTCTGTTCCTTAATATCTACAGATATGACAATGATTTCAGCATAAAACATCCTTTAACGTGACTTTTTTCATTTCATTACATGAAGCACTGCAACACCTGATGTCCTCTGAATCCACTGTGGCAGCAGCAACAAGGTGGAGATCGGCAGCTTCAGGCTGGTCAACATGTTAATAATATTGAGTCAATTTCTATATCCATTATGGTTGGTAAAATTAACACTGTTATCACAACAATGTTCATCTTTTACTTTCTGATTTGATAAACTTTAGATAAAAAGTCTTTTCTTTTTTGCCATAAGAGACAGAACACGGTCAGCACAGCTGTGTCCCTCAGGTTCGTCCGTCCCTAATAAAATGACAGGAAACATAAAAGTATGGCATTATTGCCGAGATAAGTGTTACTTTCAAACAAAGTCTATGTCCTTATATTCTGTGGATATTCAACTATGTATTTGAATATGGTTTGGGATTAAACAGTGTACTACAATGAATGTGCAGTATGGAGTTCTTTCACATTAAAAGTATTGCATTTATAATGTAATGCATCATGTGCAATCATTTGCTTTAATTGTTAGTAAGTTATGAAAACAGGTCTATACCTGGTAGGTAAACTGTTCATTCATAAATAAAGTCCAGCTCAACAAGTTTCACACTGCAGCAGCTGCACTAACGTTATTTCTGAACCAATAATCTAATAAAACATTATTACTGAAGTTACCCACAGTAACGTAGTCAAGCCAAATAGGTTGGGGAGCTGAACAACTTTACATAACGTTAAATATCTAACTTGGTGGAGCTCATTCACTAAACACACAGTCGCCTTCAGTTTAAAAGATTTATCACCATAAACTCTAACGCTCCTCTCTCCGCTGTGTGAACCGCTTCATGTCATGCCGCTCCAGTTAGCATTGCCATTACTGCTGGTATGTTGCCTGGAGGTTAGCGGAGCTAAGCTAACCAGCTAGGTACAGAGACAATGATACCTGCTCATCACTACTGACACGTAAATAAAAGGCAGTACTTTACACACCACAGACACTTCTCCGTCAGGACAATCAGTCGAACAACAAACGATAATATTCACATGTGAGTGAAAACTCCTCCCCAGACCCGGTCGCGTTCGGTGACGGGAATTAGCCTGTTAGCTCAGGTGAAGCCGAGAAGACCACAGGCTAACCGCCAGAGTGACGAGCTAACGGTGACGTCACGTGTCAATCAAGTGATAATTATTCACAATTTCAAACCTCTGTATTACCCGCCCCAGAGTTGTTACGAAGGAAGAACTTACTGATTGAGACTAAAACCGTATTTTGAACCAGGCTGTAAACAGGTTTAATTCTGCTCTAAAGTCTGGCGTTTTAACATGGAGCCAGCCTCAAGTGGCCACCCAGTGAACTGCAGTTTTTGGCACTTCCGCATTGGCCTCAGCGCTCAGCCCGGGATGTTGCCGCTTGGTGTGGAGCCAATGCTAGCGGCCCTGCCTCCCCCCACAGAGACAAAGAGACTGGATGACTGACAAGAGGGTTCATTCCGCTATGGAACAAACGCCCCCAGGTGCTGAGACCGAGCACAGAGTGAACCCTCTTGTCATTCAGCCTGCTTGGAGGCGAGAGAAGAGGAAAACAAACGCACATGCACATGGCAATAAATCGAGGTCGGAAAAATTATCGAGTTCATTTTAATTTATCGTGCGATTAATTGATTTATTGATTATTGGCCCAGGCCTATTCTCTATTGATAAAGAGTTTATGTAGATTTAACATGATTAATGTACTATAATTCATTTTTTGAGAAAATTAAGATGAATGCTCTGTTCCGAACTTATTTTAGGTCAGGTTTTTTGATGGACCCATTGAGAGTTTGACCTACCTGGATGTTGGAGCCAGTCAAAGTTTGATGGCGAGCCAGACCCCGGAGGATACTTAGAGATACTACGCCGTGGAACCTGAATCCTTTTACACTTTACATACACACACACACCATCCACGCAACAGTGCGGTGGGACTGATTTTCCACCTTCACGGTGTTGACTGAACAGTGACTGAAAACAGGTGAACTGAACTTTAGAAAAAACGCAGCTGTAAAACTTTATTTTATTTTTTATTTTCTATACTTACCCGGGTAAGAGTTGTGATAATTTGTCTGATTGATGTTTTTATTCATCCTTCCCATCCTGTAATAGATAGGGAAGCGTTATTGTTTCTTAAGGAGTATACTGAGTTTGTCTCATTCCTGCGTCATCGTTTGATCAATCCTGGGCTCCATAGTCGATCTTAGAACTTCTGATTTCACTGGTTATTGAACCTAGTTACTATTTTTCAGTACTTTTCTCTTTTCCTCTCAGAAGGGTTACACTTGTATAGTTTTATTTCATAATACATTGGTTCATTCATTTGTATTTATCAGCATGTAAGCTTGTTGCAGTGTCTCAAACCCAGTTTTTCATCAATGTCACAGAAGAACAACAATGAAATGGACGGCTACACACCAGAATTGTATGGACCTGAGGGCAGAAAATGACCTTACTTTGGAGGAGATGGACGACAAGGAGTTGTTGGACATGATCTGGGCAGTGGTCAACAAACTGTCAGAGGACACAAATAACCATCCACTTCCTCAAGATGTCCCTGCTCAGGAATGGCATGACTTGTTCAACTGGACTGGTTCTGATGAGGACCCCCCCCCCCCAATAGCATCACCTCTCAGCTTGGAGCAGCATCCTCCTGAAACCCAATGGTGAACTGGCTGCTGCCATAAACCACCAGCAGCTAAGTGTCCTGCAGTCAGGCCCTGTGTTCAGCCAGGCAGGGCCTCACATCCAGACACAGGTAAGGTACTAACTATAGGTTAGAGAGCGATTCAGAGGAACTTTATCAATACCTGTATCAAGAAAGATACTTATTAATGGAGGAGGAGGTAATTCATGAGTACTCAGAGTAGTGAACCTGACCGAGTATAGAAACGTTTACATTGGTAGAAACCTCCCGTTTGGCACGAAGAAATTCTTCTTTCATTAAATTGTAAAAACTGTGCATGATTGATTTCTTCTGTGGTTGATTAAAGAATCAGTGGTGTCAGTGATAGTGCTGTGCTTTAGAGTTCTGGGAAACACCACAGAGCAACTACAGGTTACAGATATTATTCATCTTTGGTTCATCATGTTCAGGAGGACAATATTAAGATCAGGACAGAGATTATACAAGGCTGGGTTAGGTATAAATGTGTGTGGTGGTGGTTTTAACTCTCTGACACCAAGGGGACAGATGACACAGAGGATGCAGGTTGTCTTATCTCTTATTTTGTGTCTGTTCTTGTCTCCAGTTCAACAATGTGCCATCAGGGAAGCTGACCAAACACCTGGAGGTGAGGCTGGCTCCTGTTGGATTATTGTAAGTATCGCACACATTAATGCAAACACACACAAACACCTCTGAGCTACTGTTTCTATGTGTCTGATTGTGTTTATGTAGCAAAGGAAAGGGGGTTTACGGGGCTCCAGGAGACAGACTTCCTTTTCCCGTGAACAACCGCCACTCACAGTAAGTCTGCCTGACTAGTTCACAGTCACCTTTTCTGTCATGAATTTATATTTCTTTGATTGAGATGCTTTCATGTTCTTTTCTTTCCTCACAGTTTTAAACATTGGTAATTCATGCTTTCTGTGTTTTTTCTGTTTTTCCACAGAAAGAGAAAATGTGAGAGCTAGCAGGATGATGACATGCCGTATGTCAAGCTTTCGAAGACGGAACAGACACTAAACACTGTTGCTGAGCTCGAAACTCCTGACTGTGCAGTCGTTGACCCCAACGTTGAAAAGAGAGTATGTGTCTTTGCTTTGTAGGTTTGAGACTCTGTGTCACACAAACCTCATCCAGCTGTGTCTATGACCACACTTCTAAAACTGTTCTCTTACTATAATGACATCATGACACATCTATATACCCAGATTTAACTTGTGCAAAACAAGAAAGACACCAGTTCATTGTTGATTATGATACATACCAAATAGATATTAGAAATATAATAAAACAAATGATTTACCGAAATAAAATTAAAATCGCATTTATAAAAATACTATATATACAGTATATATACATACATATACATACATACAGATATACATGCAGATATACATGCATTTATACTTCTGACCAAATGTATTTATGCAAATATTTTAATGACCTATTTTTCTTATAGTAGAGTAGGTTTTAATAATGTGACTTTACTTTTACTTTTGTTAATATAAAGTATTCTGTTACATTTCATCACTGGATGAATAAGAAGTATTTAAGTGGGCAGAGAAGAGACGGGGACTTTGATACTGATTATAAAGGCTCAGTATAGTGTATGACTTGCTTATGGATGAGGCACTGATACAATCCTGAAAACTATTATAACTAACAGGTTGTGGTTTTAACTCTCTGACACCAAGGGGACAGATGACACAGATGATGCAGGTTGTCTTATCTCTTATTTTGTGTCTCTTCTTGTCTCCAGTTCAACAATGTGCCAGCAGTGAAGCTGACCAAACACCTGGAGGTGAGGCTGGCTCCTGTTGGATTATTGTAAGTATCACACACATTAATGCAAACACACACACACCTCTGAGCCTCCGTTTGTATCTGTCTTCTAATGTGTCTGATTGTGTTCATGTAGCAAAGGGAAGGTGATTTACGGGGCTCCAGGTGACAGAGTTCCTTCTCCCTGTCCAGACACAGGAGGCTCTGGAAGAGATGGCAGCTGACACTGTCGCTGCTGTCCAGACACAGGAGGCTCTGGAAGAGATGGCAGCTGACACTGTCGCTGCTGTCCAGACACAGGAGGCTCTGGAAGAGATGGCAGCTGCCGTTGCTGTCGAGGCACAGGGGGCTCAGGAGAAGATGGCAATGGAATTGAATGCTGCAAGAAAAAGCTCTCTGTCAGCTCTCCTGTTTTCTACTATGGATTATCCAATGCATCTAGTTGAGGACAATCTTCTTCTCCAAAATTCAGTTAAAATAAAAAAAAAAAGATTACAATGGTACTTCAAGCTCCTGAAGTTTGTTACATTCTCCTATTTGTTTTAACCTGTAATGGAAATTACATTTAATTGCATGAGCGGACAATGGTTGACCAAATTGTTAATCTAAAAAGGGTAACCTTAAGGTTTATGATGGTGGCTTAAGAGACACAGAAATTGCCACCACAATATCCAACCAGATGTTTTTTCATTTATCCGACCACCTCTCGTTTATTCGACCGGACATCGTTGCTCCGGTCAGGTTTCTCATTTATCCAATCACATGTTGTATATCCAACCAGATATTTTGTAATTTATCCAGCCACCTTTCGTTTAAAAAAAAAAGAGAAACCTTGGTGAGACAAACAAGGGGTGTTTGGATAAATTTATGAAGTGGGATGATTCAGATCTGTACGGACATTTTAAGGTCCTCATCAGTGCATAAAAGCAGAAGAGATCATTCTGTGCTTGGTTTCTCCTCAGAAACAGATCTCTGTCTGCTCAACAAGCTTTAAGATGATGGAGTACATGACAGTGGTTGTCCGATGGTGCCGTGTGCCACAGCCTCACATCAATTAAGCCACATCAGGTCTTGGTGGTACATGAGCAGGTGGAACTGTACAGAAAATGAGACCCAGCATTTGAGAGTTATTTGCGCTCACCTATCCAGCGCTGGTGTTTGGAGCTATATAGCCAAACTGTTCTCTATGTCGTATGTTGGGGTTGCGATGATGTGAAGATGATGAAGGAATCTCCGATGACACCGTCTTGATTGTATATAAAGGTTTAATACAAAAAGTTCAGCATCAATACAAGCAAAGCAATCTGCCTGGAGAGAGATTCGGGGCCAATGTGAATCTTCTGTCGAGGCAACTTCATCTCCTCGTTTATATAGGAGGATTGTTTGCGTAAACCTAAAGAAAACACATCTGGTTTCTTATCCAGCTCTTCACGGTTAAACAGTGACAGGAAGGGAGACGACACTAGCTCAAATTTAGTGTTCCCCTTCGAACTGTGACCTAACACCCTACCATTTGTTCAGGCTTTCTTTTCCTCAGGACCTGTGAACATCAAACCTACAGATACATTTCTTTTATGGGGAGGACTACACATGGCATTTCAGACACCACATATTTCCCCCCATCGAGACTACGCAGAGTCTCGAAAAACAAAAATAATAACATATATGTTTGAATTTGTGATTTAGCAACATTAAGTAACTTTATGGAGTGCGAGAGTGAAAAACCTGTCAGGTAGCTATCTTTCCTGAAACATCCCTCAATCAATCTAGACAGGAAAATTCTCTCACAGCCCCTCTGCCCGTAGTACTCCAGACCAATCAAAAAAAATGAAGAATTTAATAATCTGTATATGAATATTACTTAAAAAATATATATGGAAACCTCAGAAAAATAAAGTCAAAAATGTCCAAATTCAGGCTGGTCGACCCATCGCACCTTCCAATGGACCTGTCCTTGCCTAGCCCCAATATCCCTAGACATCAAAACAATCAAAAAATCTGAGGTCCCAATATATTCACCCAGTAACAACATAATTCTTCAAAAATTATTGTAAAAGAAAATGTTATGAAAGTTGAATAAGCATTATCAAAGATTAAAACAATATAATCAAAAAAATATATAAGAAAAGACAAGAATATATCACACTGCAGCTCCTTCGCAGCGTCGACTCTCAGTGTAGTGTCGATGGTGTGGTGACTTCTAGACATGTTATCACAGTGTCCTTGCTCAGAGTCCTTCAGTCCATTCTTATTGTCCATGTTTGAGTGTCTTAATCCCTTCAGCATATCCCCCAATATTGTTCTAGGAGGAAAGAAAAGAAAACACCAAACAGTATCTTTTGCAGAAACAATCAAATGCATAGAAATGTATAATTCATGACATCATATTATTCCCAATTATGAGTCACACTTTCCATTTCCCCCCTTTTATAATAACATTCTATATATATAAAAAATACCAAAAACACAGGGCGGATGATAGACTGCACCGAGACATTGTTTAATTCCTAGTTTTTGCAGTATTAGTTTTATCGTTTTATCCACGAACTCTTTGCCATTATCTGAAGAAATTCGGTCTGAAAGTCCCCATCTACTTATGACTTCTCTATACAAAAATTTAGCTACAGACTGAGCATCCTTCCGCTTGGTTGGACAAGCTTCAGGCCATCGTGAAAATCTGTCCACAACAACCAGCATGTATCTTTTTCCTTCAACTGGTTTTATCATGTCAACATAATCCACTACTAACTCACGCATTGGACCTCTCGGAGTTGGAATGTAACCAGGAGATACTGGTACACCCCTCCGAATATTATTTTTCAGACAGATGGTACATCTGCCTATAACAAAGTCAATTTGTTCAAGCAAGTATGGTGCCCAAAAACCATACTCCTTTGTGATTTTTTTCCTAACTTCCCCCCTTGCAACATGAGCTAACCCATGAGCTTCCTGAATCATCAGACCTAACAGGTCTGGAGGTGCTACTATCAGCCCCTCATGATTTCTCCAAAGTCCAGTAGAATCTCGGGTTGCACCTCGATCTAGCCAAAGCTCTTTATTTCAGATTCTGTAGTAGTTTAATCAAATCCTTATGACATGTCTCTTTATCTGGTGAACAGATGATAATATCATCCACATATTGAACAACAGTGCTTTTTAGTTCCTGATTTATCCCTGCCAAATCATCTTTCAATACTTTATTGAAAATATGTGGACTATGTTTGAACCCTTGTGGCAATCTCTTATACTCATAAAATTGTCCTTTGTATGTGAACCCAAATAGACCCTGGCTTTCTAAACTAAGTGGAACACTGAAAAAGGCACCACATAGATCTAATACTGTGAAATGTGTTGAATCCGGAGGAATTTGAGTTAGCAAAGTATGCGGATCCGGAACTTCTGCTGGAGAATCAGCTACTACTTCATTTACTGCTCTCAAATCATGTACCAGGCGATAAGAATCATCTGGCTTCTTCACAGGTAACAAAGGCGTGTTACTTTGAGGATTCTGTGTTATCTTAAGAACATCTGCTTTCAGAAGTCCTTCAATTTGTGGTTCAATCCCTTGGATTGCCTCTTCTTTTAGTGGATACTGGTTCTTCCAAGGAGGTCTGACTCCTGGTCGGAGTTCAACTTTCGTCGGTTGGGCTGACTTCACAAGTCCAATATCAGTACTATGTCGTGACCATAAGCATTCTGGAACTTGTTGCAGCATCTCCTCTCTCATAGTGTCTAAGCTCTCATTAACACTGTAGATTGACTCATGTGTCATCCGCACTATTTGTGGCTGTCCCTGTCCTTGAGCAGAGATCATAATCTTAATGAATCGTTGATCTTCACTTTTCCAGATGGCAAGGTTCTCTTTCACCGGTCGAAAAACAACTTCCTCTGCTTCTGTCATCATTCCTCCTATATGCTTCTACTCAGAGTTATCAGACACCAACAAGGTCACATGTGGTGCACTCTTCTTGATAGCAAACTCTTTGTCCAAATAGTCATCTTTATTTATCTTCATAGCTGCTCCTTGTGGTCCCAAGATTATACAGCTCGAGCTGAGTTGAACTTGCTTTGGTTGTTGACTCAACCATTCTTCTGAGTTTGATTTGGTATCATCCTTGAAATACTTAAGCGTACAGTGTAATGGATACTCTGGAGGCTTCGCATCAGGCATGTTTGATATGATAAACTTCTTCCACAATTTAGCTGGTTCCAAAAAATCTGGACCGAGATTTCCAATCCAAAAGACTGAAGAGCCATCAGTCTTCGTTGTCATCGGTAATTGGTGAATTGCATCATCTGGTACTTCCACCAAACAACCTTCCAGTGTACAGTTTATTACACAGTTCAGTCTACATAGAGCATCTCTTCCCAAAAGTGCAATTGGTGTATGTTCTGATACCAGTATGGGTATTGTAGTTTTCAAATTTTTGTAGCAGAGCTCAATTGGTTCTGTAAGAGGAATCAGCTGTTTCACTCCCTACCAGTTTGATTTGATTAAGTTTTCTGAGAGTCTCTTGGTCCTGTTCCTTCTGATCATGTTCCTTTTTCCTATAGAGCTCCACTTGATGGGCTATGTGATCTGCATACACACCCTTTGCCATGCTTCCAAGTCCAACTTCCTCTGCTAGTTTGCTCCTCACTGGTATCGGCAGCCCCTTCTGTAACTTGGCTCGCAAAATTGACTGCTCCATCTGATTTAGATCTGGATCGTTTC
Source organism: Paralichthys olivaceus (assembly GCF_024713975.1). NCBI lineage: Eukaryota > Metazoa > Chordata > Actinopteri > Pleuronectiformes > Paralichthyidae > Paralichthys > Paralichthys olivaceus. The sequence goes on along the minus strand of NC_091097.1, from coordinate 20,924,902 downwards.
CTGTAACATTTCTCCACACTTGATGGGCTCTTGACACATAGGCCCTCGGGTTCTCTTCCTGTCCCAATGGCTCAATTAGAATATTGTCCGGATGTACATTTGTTGGAAATGTATCCTTCAATGCTCTCCACACTCGACCTCTTCTTGCAGCAAACAATGGATCATTCACAGCAGTCCCCACATGTCGAGTCAGTCCTGCTTTCTGTAAAATCTCTTCCATAGCTGGGACCCCAAGGAGATTAGCCAAGAGTCTCTTAATGTCTCCTACAGCAGGTTGCGTTCCCACCATAATCTCTTCCAGCTTCGAAATCCAAGGATGTGCTCCATCTTGAAGTGTAGGCAACTTCTCAAGTATAGCAGACATATCTGTACTCTGCCAAGGCTTGTACTCTAAATTCTGTCCTCGGATTATCACCGGACACATCTTTTCAGGTACCTTCCCTTTCCTTGAGCGCAGTGAATATTTCTTTTGGGGTTCTTTTTTCTGCAAGTTTTTCTTCAGTATCTGCAGCTCCTCCAATTGGTTCTCCAATGTTTCTCTGCTCCCTGGTCTGGTGGATTTATCCAAATTTGAAAGGCATTGATCTATGCTTCTTTCAACTTCATCCAAAACTCTTCTGTAGTCTTCTATTCTAGTGCTGGATGTCCCTGGAGAAAACCCTCTTGAAGATGAAGCACCTCTGATTTCCCACTCTCCATCGCTGTCTTCATTCCCAGTCTCAATGGAGCTAGCATCTCCCAAGTCCTTTGTCCTCCAGGTTATATCACCTCTCTTTTCCGCTCTAGCCAGCATCCGTCTGATTTCAGAGTCATATCCACCTATCATCTGCTCCGAGTCACTCTGATCATCATCACTTTCAGTTTCCATCTTTCTCATCCTCAATCCACCTTTAGCTTTTTTTGTTTTAATTACATCAGGGTTAAAAGTCCCCTGAACTGGCCATGGTTGGTCAATATCAGGCCAACGCTTATGCCATTTCTCTGATAACTTTACGATGCCTATGCCTTTAATTAAAGGGTTATTTTTCTTTACTATATCAACCGGAGTGATTGCTTTTGAAGTTTTAATGTCCTTTTTATTGTAATGGTGTCTTTATATCCCCTTATTGTATTTTAATCGAATTATTTAGACTTAAGACAATTTAAAGCTAATTGGATCACTTTTTATTTTATTTGTTGTTTTTTTTTTTATTTAATTCATTAATTGATTTTTAATAAGCCACTAAGTTATAACAATCAGTTAGAGAAAATGAAATTAATTTGCCAACTCTAAAGAAATCAAGGACTTATTAATATTATAGCAAGATTACCACAATAAGTCCACATAAAATGTTGACTCAGCACTCAAACAATCTATCAAATTGTAAACACAATTTTCTCAATGTCTTGCAAACAAGGAAAAGCCAATCAGAATTAAAGCTCAAAGAATCTAGCGTTCCAACAAGGGACAAACTAGCAGCAAATGTGCTCCCACTCACAGCCAGACAACCACCTAATTGTCATCAAACTCACACACGTTCACCTCAAATCACCAAACAATCACAAAATTGAATTATTTATCTAAGCCAATTTAGTGTACGAGAAACACATAATGTAGGAGAAGTGACAGGAGTTCATAAACAAGCCATACAAAGTCAGATGTTCTACCACTAAATGTTTTAAAAGGTCAAGCAAACACCAGAAGTGTCACACAAGCATCAATCACAACCAACTCAGAGCTATAAAAGTAACACTTAAACGGTCTCCCAACTTGCTCAATGTCTCTTCTCACTTTACTGAGGTATTTCTCCAACACCCCCCAAATTGAGAAATATCTTTATAAAAGCATTTAAGTCAAAGAAAACGAATATCTATCAATAATAATGACTATAAATGAGTGGACATACATATGTTTAAATGCAGATATAGGTTAAAGAGTTTGTGGATAAAACTGCACTGGCCTTAATCAGATTGGAATCAGGAGCCGCACACAGCAAGTATCGCTCCGTGGGACACACTGGTCAGCGTCTCCGCTTATCGTCTGTGTCTCTCTTCTTTCCTCTCCCTTACTCACCATAGGTGGATAAGGGAAAAAACAGAAAGAAACTTAATATCCCACTACGTCCTTATAACAGCAAAATAACAATTCAATACAATTTACGCACATCCGCCAACACATTAGATCTGTTTTATCTATGACAGAAGTCATCCACTTTTCAAACATCAGCGCACAGTCACATACCAGACATCATCAATATAAAATTTAATTCACCCTAATAGCATCTCAAATTTTAATAGTATATTATTATCCACAGGCAGTGTTTCCCAGTACTCTCTTGTTTTATCCATGCTTATGCAAACAAAACATCCTTACTGATTTCTTTATTTCTCTTAATAGTTATAAACGTCCTTTTTGGGGCTCATGTTTAACCAATCATTATGTCCCCCCTTTCAGAGGCTCATTAGGTTTATTAAAATATTTGAAACGTCCCCAAAAAAGGCTCATGTAATTAATCAAATCATAAAGTCCCTTTATCATCAATAGGGCTCATGAATGTATTTTAACAGATTAAAAAACCAAAATATCTTATATTATAAAATAGTAAGTCTCTTTATTACTCTACCACATGTATTTATTCAATTTAAACCAACACAGCAACAAAAAACACTCAGATCAAGCGCTCTCAACCGATCTCACACACATACACACACATACACACACAGAGCTCCAACAGCTGATCTTATGCACACACACAGAGAACTTCGGCAGCTGACATTATGCACACACACAGAACTTTGGCATCATTCCAAAGACACAGACAGCATCCAATCCTAAAGTTTCAAGTCGACTCATTCATACTTTTCCTATAGCATGCTTTTAGTGTTACGCCCCGTTGCCGGGGAAAATATAAAGTAAAAAAGTGGAAAGAAGCTACACAAACACGACGAGTTAGCAACCAGTGTGTATTCTTTAGTCAGCCATACTGCTTCTCCTTCAACACGGGAACAGACATCAATAATCAATCGCCGTGCAGCACATTCGCCACGGACTTAATAAAAGAAAACAAAGACACAATTGTAGTTACAGAAATACTTATGCAAGTTAAATTTGATCAAAGGTAAGTACAAAGTTGTAAACAAAATAAATTATTTTATCTATAAGTGCTGTCCTGTCTGTTGTTGTTCCAATACCTGCGAGGCAAAAGCAGTTGAACACTGAATAGATGATCGATCATCATTTTAACCTTTTTTAACTCAAGACACTTGAAAACAATTAATTATTATTCTTTTTTAACTCACTCTTTCTAATGAACTGCTATCTTAGCATATGAAAATCATGAACATGAATTATTATTATTTTCATTCATTTTATCCTATTTTAAACACATGAAACATTTTATTATCCGGTATTATAATCATGACAGTCTTTTTAAACACATTTTGCCATTAATTATTATTATTCTACTCAGTCATAAGCTCTTGGTTAACCTTAGCTTTTTATCATGTTCACTATTACAACCATGTTCACTAGTACAACCATGTTCACTAGTACAACCATGACACACTCCCCTACAACACAGATGTCGTCCCTGACATCTCAACCAACAGGTGAGGAAGGTAGGTAAGTAATGTTTAAAGCATTTAGCTACTGTACATAAGTGACATCAAATTAACCCTTCATTCAACAGTGTACACAATCACTCAGCTTATTCAAAGTCCAGATGTGCGTGGCACATGTGTATCAATACTCTGCTTGTTGATTAGTCCATTCATGACTGTATAAGGCACAGTATGTGTATCTGTCAGTATGTCAGCACTCAGTTCGTGAAACAGTCCATAAATGAGTGTACAATATGTGCACGTGTTCATCAACACTCAGTTTGTGAAAGAGTCCATCAATGAATGTATGATTTGTGTATGATGTGCGTGTGTAAGTTCTTCTTTCAGTAGCCAGGTGCAACAGCAGGCTGATAATTCCAGGACTGTCCTGTCCATGTACTTGCTGGAGGATAGTAGTATATCATGTTACCTGGGAGACCGGCACCACAGCAACTGGGATGGCCAAGCTGATCATATGAGAAAACTCTCGGGGGCCGTCTCTCTCTCACTGGTCGTTGATACTGTTGTTCATTCTCGCTGTGAACTTCACTTTGAGCAGGTGACTGTGGTGCTGATATTCTCTCCTCCAGTGCAGTCTCCTCTTGAACTGACACGTCCTCTACTAACAGTGGATCTCCTGCGTCCCGCTCCAGCTGGTGCATATCCTGATGCTCAGGCTCAACGTCCTGCCTGAGCTGTGTGACACCTTCAGCATCCTCTCTTTCTGTGTGGACTTGGGACTGTGGCACAGGCTGATGTCTGGGTGGATAGTATCCATAGTCATCATCATCATCATCACTATCGTCATTATTTGTCTCTTGGTCTGCTTGATCTTTGTCTTGATGAGCCTGAGCTGTGATTTGTCTTTTCACTTTAGCTGGTTTCAACTGAATTTCTAGAGGCAAATGATCACATGGCAACAGGAGGTTACGGTGCAGGATCCTACGTCCTCTTGCTTTGCCTTGCTCAGGTATCACTTCATATATGGGCATGTCTTTTCCCACTTGACGGATGACTTTGTGGACGTAATCTTCCCAGTGATTTCTGAGCTTTCCTGTTCCTCCTCTAGGTGTCATATTCCTAATGAGAACACGGTCGCCCTCATTCAAAACAGAACTCCTGACTTTGTTATCATGATTCCTCTTACTCCTCTCAGCACATTTCTTTGTATTTGCTTTTGTGATCTCATAAGCCTCTTGCATCTGTTGTTTCCACTTCTTCATATACTCTCGATGATCAGCAGTTCCAGTCTCTGGGGTCAAACCAAATAACAAGTCAACAGGTAATCTTGGAGATCTCCCGAACAGGAGGTAAAAAGGTGAGAAACCTGTAACTTCACTTCTGGTGCTGTTATATGCATAGATGAGCTTTGGCAATGACTCTCTCCAGTCTGACTTTTGTTTCTCTGTGAGCGTTCTCAGCATTTGCAGCAGTGTTCTGTTTTGCCGTTCCACTTGCCCGTTGCCTTGCGGGTGATACGGTGTGGTTCGAGAGCCCATCACTCCACAATTTTTCTTCAGCTGCGCAAACAATTGATTCTCAAATTCACCTCCCTGGTCGTGGTGAATTCTTAGAGGGAACCCAAACTTCAGTGCGTAATCATTAAATATTTTATCAGCGACAGTCTTGGCAGATTTTGATGTTGTAGGGTAGGCTTGTGCAAAGCGTGTGTAATGATCGACTATTAACAATATGTATTCATATCCACCTCGACACTTATCCAGATGCAGGAAGTCAATGGATACAAGCTCGAATGGCTGAGTGGTGACAATCGGTACGAGTGGAGCTCTGGATTCTCTGCAGGGCTTTTTCTGTTTCAGGCATGTACAGCTTTGTGTGACATAGTGCTCTATTTCTCGCTGCATGTGTGGCCAAAAGAAGCGATCCCGAATGAGCGATGTTGTGCGTTCCACGCCTTGATGTCCCATTTCGTTGTGGAGCTGTCTCAAAACTGTTGATTTGTATTTTTCAGGAAGAACAAGTTGAGTTCTGGTTGCAGTCTTTCGTTGAAGAATTCCATCTCCATCAAAGGTAAGTTTCTCCCAGTCACGAAGCAAACACTTTGTCTGTACACTTAATGACTTCAACTGCTCTCTTGTAGGCTTTTCATTTGATTGTTTACAGGCAATGACTGGACCAATGGTTTGATCGTCTCTCTGAGCTCGACAGATTTCAGTCTTTGAAAATGACGTGGCCGTGTCTTCACACATTTCTGCACACTCAAAAGACATCATGGACCACACTGTGTGTGAAACATCACTCTCAACAGCTTGCACTGTAGCTTGTACTGAAGGGGAGGACATTTCTTCTGTGCATTCCTCCATCATGGTGTCTATGTCACAGGGCATTCTTGAAAGTCCATCAGCATCACCATTTTCTTTTCCTGGACGATACTTGATAATTAGGTCAAAGTCAGCTAATTCTGCAACCCACCTATGCCCCGTTGCATTGAGTTTGGCGGTTGACAACACATAGGTAAGTGGATTGTTGTCTGTATATACAGTACAGGAGGAACCAATTAAATAGTCTCGGAAACGCTCAGTAACAGCCCACTTTAAAGCTAAAAATTCAAGTTTCCCTGAATGAAGATGATAGTTCTTTTCTGCTTTAGTCAAAGTGCGTGATGCATAGGCTATTACACGTAGCTTACCGTCCTGTTCTTGATATAATACAGCACCCAAACCTTGGTGTGACGCGTCTGTGTGTAAGATGAATGATTTGTTGAAGTCTGGGAATCCAAGAATCGGTGGCTCAACCAGGCAATCAATCAGTCTCTCCAATATCAGTTGATGTTCATCGGTCCATGTGATCGGTTGTGTGAAGGTGCCCCTTTAAACTTTCCTTTCACTTTTCTTGTCCTCGTGTCTCTGTCCTTGTGGTTGTCCGATTTGGGGTCTGATTCTGTGAGAGCATAAAGAGGGCCGGCAATGCGGGAAAAGTCTCTGATGTACTGCCGGTAGTAGCTCAGGAGCCCCATGACTGCTCTCAGCTCTCCCACAGTCTGTGGCCTCTTTTCCTTTAAAGCTCTCACTGCTGCTGTGTCGGCCGGGTCCATTTTACTGCCTTCTTCAGACACGATGCGCCCCAAGTAGCGGACCTCACGTCTGAACACTTCACATTTTCTAGGTTTTAACTTTATACCATACTGACGTAGCCGCTGTAGCACTGTCCTCACATGTTCGACGTGATCCTCGAAGCTTCTGCTGAAGACCAAGGTGTCATCTAAATAAGGGATACAGATGTCATCTCTCAGCCCTTCCAAACAATCCTCCATACAGCGCTGAAAGGCAGCTGGAGCGTTCATAAGACCGAAGGGGATCCTGATCCACTCATAGAGACCCCATGGTGTCACAAAAGCGGTTAGTGGTCTGCTCTCCCTCGCCATAAATCCCTGATGGTACGCCTTTCCTTGGTCGAGGAGAGAGAACCAAGAGTTGCCTCCTAGGCCATCCATTATATCTTGCACCCTGGGGATAGGCTGACGGTCAGGGAGCGTCTTCCTGTTCACTTCACGGTAGTCAATGCACAGCCGTAGACTGCCGTCTTTTTTTCGGACACATACGACTGGTGAAGCATAAGGGGAGTTAGATTTCTCTACCCAACCCTGAGCAATGAGGTCACTCAGGTAGTCCTTCATTTCCTGATACAGGGGCTTGGGCACAGAGAGATATGTTTTTGCTACAGGCTCAGTGTCTTTTAAAGATATGCTAAGTTGTAATTTGTCTATGCAGCCAATATCATCATCTGTTTTTGAAAAGGAGGCGGACTCATCTCTTAACATCTGGCGGACTACTTCCTGCTCTGGCTCGCTGAGGTGACTCAGATTTACAGGTGGGTCCCAAACATTACTGTTAGATTGATCCTCTTCAGCCGTGATGTGATTTGTTGTGACTGACAGAGGAGGGCGGGATCTCTCTAGCATAGAGGCGGGGTAGAAAGCCTGGACGTGCTGGACAGTGCCAATAACAGTTCTCCCTGCTAACACTATATCGTGATCTGTTGGATTTTGCACAGTTACAGTGATAGAGGGTTTTTTTGTGCCTCTCTTTACCTCTACAAGCATGTCACACAGTTCAAGTCCCTCTGTCCAGCGTGGATTCACATCCGGCTCGAAGATTAGTGTCGCATCCTCCTGTGGGGAGTCCATGTGGACGTGGCATTCAACTTGGACTGACAGGTGTTTGGGTAGGTTGACTCTCTCCCTTTTTGTCTTGACAAGATACTCATTTGCTTGCCTGACACTGACTTGCTCAACAACGGCAGTTACTTGTCTTACAAAAGTGTCTGTGTGGCCTGGGAATACTGCCCTCACTGTTTGGCTTAGCTGTTCTCTGTGAGTAGTATCTGATTGTTTCATTTCACTGTCAATAATGATTTTGATTACATTTGAGCCAATGATTGGTTGAGCAAGTTTACCACCCTTCATTACAAGTGTGGGAACAATGATTTCTGTCTTAGCTGCAGCCCTGGAAGCTAACCTGAAAGCTATCTCAACCCACCCTGTATATGGCATGCTCTCCCCATTTGCTGCCTTTATGTCTAGGGCCGGTGTCACATCCAAAATGTCAGAAATGTCTCTTAGTCTTGTGTCTGGTAAGTGCACTTCTTTCCATAACTCGTCAATTATTGTCACTTGGGAACCTGAGTCCCACAAAGCTTGAACTCTTTGGCCTTGAATGAAGCAGTCAACCATGTGTTTTTCTCCTACTAATGGAGCTCTTTTAGCTTGTCTTTCTCTTCTTGAGGTGGCGTTAGCAGTCATACATGAGAGAGGTTTACAATGTCTTTTGTGTTCGGCCCAGTTATCAACTTGACATGGTCTGGAACAATAAAGTACATTTTTACAGGATGTGCACTGTTTCAGCATTACCCCTTCTCCTTTCTGTCCACAGTGTGCGCATTTCTGGGACCTTGCTGTATGATTGGTCACTCCCTGTCCCGTGCGAATGACCCCCCTCCGTTTAAAGGCTCACCTCCAAATTGTCTCTGTCCTCTTGCTCGACATCCAGCAAGGAAATGCTCGCTGCTGCCACACCTGTAACAGTGTGTGCAATAATCTTCAGTTCCACTCTGTTGACAGCCAAAACATCTCCTCATTCGCCCGTGATTGGGTGGAGGGAAACTGCGTTGTGGGGCAAATCTTTGCTGGTACCGGGCTGTTCCACCTCGATGTCTAGGGCCTGCATTGAACCAGTAGCTCTGTGGCAAATCCTGTGTCTGCTGACCTGAGAATTGCAGTCCTGATGTGCCATCTGCACCCCCTGCTGGTGGCTGTGGTCTGGGCGCGTGCTGGGGCTGTATCATGGACTCTCTGATTTGAGACACTTCAACTTTAAGGTCTTTCAATACAGCTATCTCAGATTTAATTTCCTCAAGCTGGGAGAGAACAACAGGGGAAACTTTAGGATTTTGGTGAATAGCTAGTTTTTCATTCTTTACAACAGGAACATCACTTGACTGTGCTGAGTGTACAGTAACAGGTCTTTGTTGCCCTGCCATTTTCTTTTTCATCTGTCTCTCTGTCTCATAGGCGGATGCAGTGTTCATTCTCTCAAGCAACAGTTCATCTGAGATGTCAGCTTGCTCCAAGTAAGGTTGAAGATCCCGCTTAATGTTGTCGTTCTGAAGTCCAGTTAACAAAGTGTGAAGAAACATTCTTTGCACCAGCCCAGGATCATATTGGAGACCTGACTCAGATTCCTGCGAGGCAAACAAGATCTTCTGTCTCAAGTCGAGAGTGCGGATGAGGAAGTTCTGGGGGGTTTCTTTTAATCCTTGCACCTCAGAAGTCAGCTGTGTGTAGAGATCAGTTGCACTTTTCTCTTGATAGTGTGAACGGAGGATTCGTCTCAATGTTGGTAAGGTTAAGTTCACTTTGCCCTCCAAATAGCTGCGAAGCTGCATGCCAGGCGCTATGGCTCTAATCACTGCATCCACAATCTCTAATTCTGGAAACCCCTTGCTCAAACCATGTTCAATCTGGCGTGCTAAACTTGAAAAAGTCAATTTATCTTTCTGGCCAGGCTCACCGATTTGTCCAGCAATTTTAAAGTCTTTGTGCCAGTGATGAGGGGGAGAATTGTGGGCTGCGTTTTGTGTTACCTGTCTGTTGTAACCGTTGTTTTTGGTGTCTCTTTTTTCCTTGTTGTCTCTCCCGTTCTGTTTGCTTGCTAGCTGGAGCTGCAAAACTTCGATTTCCTTTAATAATTTTTCCTCCTCTTCATCTTTCTTTTTCTGCTGCTCCTCCGCTTGTTTTGCTGCACTAGCATCACACGTGGCCAGTAACTCGGTGACTTTGTCTTGCAGGTGGAGTAATTCAGCCATACCTTGATCCTCAATATCCTCTAGCTCTTCTCTCTGGATGTAGCATGAGATTAGCGTGATGAGGGCCGCTCGTCCTTTGCTGCTAACACGCTCGAGCTCCGCTCCAGCTTGGATTAGATAGTCACACAGCTCCAATAAACTTTCTTTCGGCAGCAAACACAGTTCTCTTATAACTCCAAGTTGTAGTTTCTCTATCTCCGTCGACGCCATTCTTCTAGCAAAATGTGGGTGCTATCGGCGAGTGGTACCGATTTATCTTCTTAGCATTAGCTCTCCTGGTATGTAGCAATACCTCAGATAACCTGCAGGCGAAGACGGTCGGGGTTCCACGGCGGCCGACTCCTCACATGCTCCGCTAGTCCCGGTCGTTTTATTTTGTTTTTTAAAAAGGATGTGTGACGGCTGGGGACACCTCTCATAGATGTTTAACCACGCTGCACACAATCCCAGCGGTGCCTCCAAATGTTACGCCCCGTTGCCGGGGAAAATATAAAGTAAAAAAGTGGAAAGAAGCTACACAAACACGACGAGTTAGCAACCAGTGTGTATTCTTTAGTCAGCCATACTGCTTCTCCTTCAACACGGGAACAGACATCAATAATCAATCGCCGTGCAGCACATTCGCCACGGACTTAATAAAAGAAAACAAAGACACAATTGTAGTTACAGAAATACTTATGCAAGTTAAATTTGATCAAAGGTAAGTACAAAGTTGTAAACAAAATAAATTATTTTATCTATAAGTGCTGTCCTGTCTGTTGTTGTTCCAATACCTGCGAGGCAAAAGCAGTTGAACACTGAATAGATGATCGATCATCATTTTAACCTCTTTTAACTCAAGACACTTGAAAACAATTAATTATTATTCTTTTTTTAACTCACTCTTTCTAATGAACTGCTATCTTAGCATATGAAAATCATGAACATGAATTATTATTATTTTCATTCATTTTATCCTATTTTAAACACATGAAACATTTTATTATCCGGTATTATAATCATGACAGTCTTTTTAAACACATTTTGCCATTAATTATTATTATTCTACTCAGTCATAAGCTCTTGGTTAACCTTAGCTTTTTATCATGTTCACTATTACAACCATGTTCACTAGTACAACCATGTTCACTAGTACAACCATGACACACTCCCCTACAACACAGATGTCGTCCCTGACATCTCAACCAACAGGTGAGGAAGGTAGGTAAGTAATGTTTAAAGCATTTAGCTACTGTACATAAGTGACATCAAATTAACCCTTCATTCAACAGTGTACACAATCACTCAGCTTATTCAAAGTCCAGATGTGCGTGGCACATGTGTATCAATACTCTGCTTGTTGATTAGTCCATTCATGACTGTATAAGGCACAGTATGTGTATCTGTCAGTATGTCAGCACTCAGTTCGTGAAACAGTCCATAAATGAGTGTACAATATGTGCACGTGTTCATCAACACTCAGTTTGTGAAAGAGTCCATCAATGAATGTATGATTTGTGTATGATGTGCGTGTGTAAGTTCTTCTTTCAGTAGCCAGGTGCAACAGCAGGCTGATAATTCCAGGACTGTCCTGTCCATGTACTTGCTGGAGGATAGTAGTATATCATGTTACCTGGGAGACCGGCACCACAGCAACTGGGATGGCCAAGCTGATCATATGAGAAAACTCTCGGGGGCCGTCTCTCTCTCACTGGTCGTTGATACTGTTGTTCATTCTCGCTGTGAACTTCACTTTGAGCAGGTGACTGTGGTGCTGATATTCTCTCCTCCAGTGCAGTCTCCTCTTGAACTGACACGTCCTCTACTAACAGTGGATCTCCTGCGTCCCGCTCCAGCTGGTGCATATCCTGATGCTCAGGCTCAACGTCCTGCCTGAGCTGTGTGACACCTTCAGCATCCTCTCTTTCTGTGTGGACTTGGGACTGTGGCACAGGCTGATGTCTGGGTGGATAGTATCCATAGTCATCATCATCATCATCACTATCGTCATTATTTGTCTCTTGGTCTGCTTGATCTTTGTCTTGATGAGCCTGAGCTGTGATTTGTCTTTTCACTTTAGCTGGTTTCAACTGAATTTCTAGAGGCAAATGATCACATGGCAACAGGAGGTTACGGTGCAGGATCCTACGTCCTCTTGCTTTGCCTTGCTCAGGTATCACTTCATATATGGGCATGTCTTTTCCCACTTGACGGATGACTTTGTGGACGTAATCTTCCCAGTGATTTCTGAGCTTTCCTGTTCCTCCTCTAGGTGTCATATTCCTAATGAGAACACGGTCGCCCTCATTCAAAACAGAACTCCTGACTTTGTTATCATGATTCCTCTTACTCCTCTCAGCACATTTCTTTGTATTTGCTTTTGTGATCTCATAAGCCTCTTGCATCTGTTGTTTCCACTTCTTCATATACTCTCGATGATCAGCAGTTCCAGTCTCTGGGGTCAAACCAAATAACAAGTCAACAGGTAATCTTGGAGATCTCCCGAACAGGAGGTAAAAAGGTGAGAAACCTGTAACTTCACTTCTGGTGCTGTTATATGCATAGATGAGCTTTGGCAATGACTCTCTCCAGTCTGACTTTTGTTTCTCTGTGAGCGTTCTCAGCATTTGCAGCAGTGTTCTGTTTTGCCGTTCCACTTGCCCGTTGCCTTGCGGGTGATACGGTGTGGTTCGAGAGCCCATCACTCCACAATTTTTCTTCAGCTGCGCAAACAATTGATTCTCAAATTCACCTCCCTGGTCGTGGTGAATTCTTAGAGGGAACCCAAACTTCAGTGCGTAATCATTAAATATTTTATCAGCGACAGTCTTGGCAGATTTTGATGTTGTAGGGTAGGCTTGTGCAAAGCGTGTGTAATGATCGACTATTAACAATATGTATTCATATCCACCTCGACACTTATCCAGATGCAGGAAGTCAATGGATACAAGCTCGAATGGCTGAGTGGTGACAATCGGTACGAGTGGAGCTCTGGATTCTCTGCAGGGCTTTTTCTGTTTCAGGCATGTACAGCTTTGTGTGACATAGTGCTCTATTTCTCGCTGCATGTGTGGCCAAAAGAAGCGATCCCGAATGAGCGATGTTGTGCGTTCCACGCCTTGATGTCCCATTTCGTTGTGGAGCTGTCTCAAAACTGTTGATTTGTATTTTTCAGGAAGAACAAGTTGAGTTCTGGTTGCAGTCTTTCGTTGAAGAATTCCATCTCCATCAAAGGTAAGTTTCTCCCAGTCACGAAGCAAACACTTTGTCTGTACACTTAATGACTTCAACTGCTCTCTTGTAGGCTTTTCATTTGATTGTTTACAGGCAATGACTGGACCAATGGTTTGATCGTCTCTCTGAGCTCGACAGATTTCAGTCTTTGAAAATGACGTGGCCGTGTCTTCACACATTTCTGCACACTCAAAAGACATCATGGACCACACTGTGTGTGAAACATCACTCTCAACAGCTTGCACTGTAGCTTGTACTGAAGGGGAGGACATTTCTTCTGTGCATTCCTCCATCATGGTGTCTATGTCACAGGGCATTCTTGAAAGTCCATCAGCATCACCATTTTCTTTTCCTGGACGATACTTGATAATTAGGTCAAAGTCAGCTAATTCTGCAACCCACCTATGCCCCGTTGCATTGAGTTTGGCGGTTGACAACACATAGGTAAGTGGATTGTTGTCTGTATATACAGTACAGGAGGAACCAATTAAATAGTCTCGGAAACGCTCAGTAACAGCCCACTTTAAAGCTAAAAATTCAAGTTTCCCTGAATGAAGATGATAGTTCTTTTCTGCTTTAGTCAAAGTGCGTGATGCATAGGCTATTACACGTAGCTTACCGTCCTGTTCTTGATATAATACAGCACCCAAACCTTGGTGTGACGCGTCTGTGTGTAAGATGAATGATTTGTTGAAGTCTGGGAATCCAAGAATCGGTGGCTCAACCAGGCAATCAATCAGTCTCTCCAATATCAGTTGATGTTCATCGGTCCATGTGATCGGTTGTGTGAAGGTGCCCCTTTAAACTTTCCTTTCACTTTTCTTGTCCTCGTGTCTCTGTCCTTGTGGTTGTCCGATTTGGGGTCTGATTCTGTGAGAGCATAAAGAGGGCCGGCAATGCGGGAAAAGTCTCTGATGTACTGCCGGTAGTAGCTCAGGAGCCCCATGACTGCTCTCAGCTCTCCCACAGTCTGTGGCCTCTTTTCCTTTAAAGCTCTCACTGCTGCTGTGTCGGCCGGGTCCATTTTACTGCCTTCTTCAGACACGATGCGCCCCAAGTAGCGGACCTCACGTCTGAACACTTCACATTTTCTAGGTTTTAACTTTATACCATACTGACGTAGCCGCTGTAGCACTGTCCTCACATGTTCGACGTGATCCTCGAAGCTTCTGCTGAAGACCAAGGTGTCATCTAAATAAGGGATACAGATGTCATCTCTCAGCCCTTCCAAACAATCCTCCATACAGCGCTGAAAGGCAGCTGGAGCGTTCATAAGACCGAAGGGGATCCTGATCCACTCATAGAGACCCCATGGTGTCACAAAAGCGGTTAGTGGTCTGCTCTCCCTCGCCATAAATCCCTGATGGTACGCCTTTCCTTGGTCGAGGAGAGAGAACCAAGAGTTGCCTCCTAGGCCATCCATTATATCTTGCACCCTGGGGATAGGCTGACGGTCAGGGAGCGTCTTCCTGTTCACTTCACGGTAGTCAATGCACAGCCGTAGACTGCCGTCTTTTTTTCGGACACATACGACTGGTGAAGCATAAGGGGAGTTAGATTTCTCTACCCAACCCTGAGCAATGAGGTCACTCAGGTAGTCCTTCATTTCCTGATACAGGGGCTTGGGCACAGAGAGATATGTTTTTGCTACAGGCTCAGTGTCTTTTAAAGATATGCTAAGTTGTAATTTGTCTATGCAGCCAATATCATCATCTGTTTTTGAAAAGGAGGCGGACTCATCTCTTAACATCTGGCGGACTACTTCCTGCTCTGGCTCGCTGAGGTGACTCAGATTTACAGGTGGGTCCCAAACATTACTGTTAGATTGATCCTCTTCAGCCGTGATGTGATTTGTTGTGACTGACAGAGGAGGGCGGGATCTCTCTAGCATAGAGGCGGGGTAGAAAGCCTGGACGTGCTGGACAGTGCCAATAACAGTTCTCCCTGCTAACACTATATCGTGATCTGTTGGATTTTGCACAGTTACAGTGATAGAGGGTTTTTTTGTGCCTCTCTTTACCTCTACAAGCATGTCACACAGTTCAAGTCCCTCTGTCCAGCGTGGATTCACATCCGGCTCGAAGATTAGTGTCGCATCCTCCTGTGGGGAGTCCATGTGGACGTGGCATTCAACTTGGACTGACAGGTGTTTGGGTAGGTTGACTCTCTCCCTTTTTGTCTTGACAAGATACTCATTTGCTTGCCTGACACTGACTTGCTCAACAACGGCAGTTACTTGTCTTACAAAAGTGTCTGTGTGGCCTGGGAATACTGCCCTCACTGTTTGGCTTAGCTGTTCTCTGTGAGTAGTATCTGATTGTTTCATTTCACTGTCAATAATGATTTTGATTACATTTGAGCCAATGATTGGTTGAGCAAGTTTACCACCCTTCATTACAAGTGTGGGAACAATGATTTCTGTCTTAGCTGCAGCCCTGGAAGCTAACCTGAAAGCTATCTCAACCCACCCTGTATATGGCATGCTCTCCCCATTTGCTGCCTTTATGTCTAGGGCCGGTGTCACATCCAAAATGTCAGAAATGTCTCTTAGTCTTGTGTCTGGTAAGTGCACTTCTTTCCATAACTCGTCAATTATTGTCACTTGGGAACCTGAGTCCCACAAAGCTTGAACTCTTTGGCCTTGAATGAAGCAGTCAACCATGTGTTTTTCTCCTACTAATGGAGCTCTTTTAGCTTGTCTTTCTCTTCTTGAGGTGGCGTTAGCAGTCATACATGAGAGAGGTTTACAATGTCTTTTGTGTTCGGCCCAGTTATCAACTTGACATGGTCTGGAACAATAAAGTACATTTTTACAGGATGTGCACTGTTTCAGCATTACCCCTTCTCCTTTCTGTCCACAGTGTGCGCATTTCTGGGACCTTGCTGTATGATTGGTCACTCCCTGTCCCGTGCGAATGACCCCCCTCCGTTTAAAGGCTCACCTCCAAATTGTCTCTGTCCTCTTGCTCGACATCCAGCAAGGAAATGCTCGCTGCTGCCACACCTGTAACAGTGTGTGCAATAATCTTCAGTTCCACTCTGTTGACAGCCAAAACATCTCCTCATTCGCCCGTGATTGGGTGGAGGGAAACTGCGTTGTGGGGCAAATCTTTGCTGGTACCGGGCTGTTCCACCTCGATGTCTAGGGCCTGCATTGAACCAGTAGCTCTGTGGCAAATCCTGTGTCTGCTGACCTGAGAATTGCAGTCCTGATGTGCCATCTGCACCCCCTGCTGGTGGCTGTGGTCTGGGCGCGTGCTGGGGCTGTATCATGGACTCTCTGATTTGAGACACTTCAACTTTAAGGTCTTTCAATACAGCTATCTCAGATTTAATTTCCTCAAGCTGGGAGAGAACAACAGGGGAAACTTTAGGATTTTGGTGAATAGCTAGTTTTTCATTCTTTACAACAGGAACATCACTTGACTGTGCTGAGTGTACAGTAACAGGTCTTTGTTGCCCTGCCATTTTCTTTTTCATCTGTCTCTCTGTCTCATAGGCGGATGCAGTGTTCATTCTCTCAAGCAACAGTTCATCTGAGATGTCAGCTTGCTCCAAGTAAGGTTGAAGATCCCGCTTAATGTTGTCGTTCTGAAGTCCAGTTAACAAAGTGTGAAGAAACATTCTTTGCACCAGCCCAGGATCATATTGGAGACCTGACTCAGATTCCTGCGAGGCAAACAAGATCTTCTGTCTCAAGTCGAGAGTGCGGATGAGGAAGTTCTGGGGGGTTTCTTTTAATCCTTGCACCTCAGAAGTCAGCTGTGTGTAGAGATCAGTTGCACTTTTCTCTTGATAGTGTGAACGGAGGATTCGTCTCAATGTTGGTAAGGTTAAGTTCACTTTGCCCTCCAAATAGCTGCGAAGCTGCATGCCAGGCGCTATGGCTCTAATCACTGCATCCACAATCTCTAATTCTGGAAACCCCTTGCTCAAACCATGTTCAATCTGGCGTGCTAAACTTGAAAAAGTCAATTTATCTTTCTGGCCAGGCTCACCGATTTGTCCAGCAATTTTAAAGTCTTTGTGCCAGTGATGAGGGGGAGAATTGTGGGCTGCGTTTTGTGTTACCTGTCTGTTGTAACCGTTGTTTTTGGTGTCTCTTTTTTCCTTGTTGTCTCTCCCGTTCTGTTTGCTTGCTAGCTGGAGCTGCAAAACTTCGATTTCCTTTAATAATTTTTCCTCCTCTTCATCTTTCTTTTTCTGCTGCTCCTCCGCTTGTTTTGCTGCACTAGCATCACACGTGGCCAGTAACTCGGTGACTTTGTCTTGCAGGTGGAGTAATTCAGCCATACCTTGATCCTCAATATCCTCTAGCTCTTCTCTCTGGATGTAGCATGAGATTAGCGTGATGAGGGCCGCTCGTCCTTTGCTGCTAACACGCTCGAGCTCCGCTCCAGCTTGGATTAGATAGTCACACAGCTCCAATAAACTTTCTTTCGGCAGCAAACACAGTTCTCTTATAACTCCAAGTTGTAGTTTCTCTATCTCCGTCGACGCCATTCTTCTAGCAAAATGTGGGTGCTATCGGCGAGTGGTACCGATTTATCTTCTTAGCATTAGCTCTCCTGGTATGTAGCAATACCTCAGATAACCTGCAGGCGAAGACGGTCGGGGTTCCACGGCGGCCGACTCCTCACATGCTCCGCTAGTCCCGGTCGTTTTATTTTGTTTTTTAAAAAGGATGTGTGACGGCTGGGGACACCTCTCATAGATGTTTAACCACGCTGCACACAATCCCAGCGGTGCCTCCAAATGTTACGCCCCGTTGCCGGGGAAAATATAAAGTAAAAAAGTGGAAAGAAGCTACACAAACACGACGAGTTAGCAACCAGTGTGTATTCTTTAGTCAGCCATACTGCTTCTCCTTCAACACGGGAACAGACATCAATAATCAATCGCCGTGCAGCACATTCGCCACGGACTTAATAAAAGAAAACAAAGACACAATTGTAGTTACAGAAATACTTATGCAAGTTAAATTTGATCAAAGGTAAGTACAAAGTTGTAAACAAAATAAATTATTTTATCTATAAGTGCTGTCCTGTCTGTTGTTGTTCCAATACCTGCGAGGCAAAAGCAGTTGAACACTGAATAGATGATCGATCATCATTTTAACCTCTTTTAACTCAAGACACTTGAAAACAATTAATTATTATTCTTTTTTTAACTCACTCTTTCTAATGAACTGCTATCTTAGCATATGAAAATCATGAACATGAATTATTATTATTTTCATTCATTTTATCCTATTTTAAACACATGAAACATTTTATTATCCGGTATTATAATCATGACAGTCTTTTTAAACACATTTTGCCATTAATTATTATTATTCTACTCAGTCATAAGCTCTTGGTTAACCTTAGCTTTTTATCATGTTCACTATTACAACCATGTTCACTAGTACAACCATGTTCACTAGTACAACCATGACACACTCCCCTACAACACAGATGTCGTCCCTGACATCTCAACCAACAGGTGAGGAAGGTAGGTAAGTAATGTTTAAAGCATTTAGCTACTGTACATAAGTGACATCAAATTAACCCTTCATTCAACAGTGTACACAATCACTCAGCTTATTCAAAGTCCAGATGTGCGTGGCACATGTGTATCAATACTCTGCTTGTTGATTAGTCCATTCATGACTGTATAAGGCACAGTATGTGTATCTGTCAGTATGTCAGCACTCAGTTCGTGAAACAGTCCATAAATGAGTGTACAATATGTGCACGTGTTCATCAACACTCAGTTTGTGAAAGAGTCCATCAATGAATGTATGATTTGTGTATGATGTGCGTGTGTAAGTTCTTCTTTCAGTAGCCAGGTGCAACAGCAGGCTGATAATTCCAGGACTGTCCTGTCCATGTACTTGCTGGAGGATAGTAGTATATCATGTTACCTGGGAGACCGGCACCACAGCAACTGGGATGGCCAAGCTGATCATATGAGAAAACTCTCGGGGGCCGTCTCTCTCTCACTGGTCGTTGATACTGTTGTTCATTCTCGCTGTGAACTTCACTTTGAGCAGGTGACTGTGGTGCTGATATTCTCTCCTCCAGTGCAGTCTCCTCTTGAACTGACACGTCCTCTACTAACAGTGGATCTCCTGCGTCCCGCTCCAGCTGGTGCATATCCTGATGCTCAGGCTCAACGTCCTGCCTGAGCTGTGTGACACCTTCAGCATCCTCTCTTTCTGTGTGGACTTGGGACTGTGGCACAGGCTGATGTCTGGGTGGATAGTATCCATAGTCATCATCATCATCATCACTATCGTCATTATTTGTCTCTTGGTCTGCTTGATCTTTGTCTTGATGAGCCTGAGCTGTGATTTGTCTTTTCACTTTAGCTGGTTTCAACTGAATTTCTAGAGGCAAATGATCACATGGCAACAGGAGGTTACGGTGCAGGATCCTACGTCCTCTTGCTTTGCCTTGCTCAGGTATCACTTCATATATGGGCATGTCTTTTCCCACTTGACGGATGACTTTGTGGACGTAATCTTCCCAGTGATTTCTGAGCTTTCCTGTTCCTCCTCTAGGTGTCATATTCCTAATGAGAACACGGTCGCCCTCATTCAAAACAGAACTCCTGACTTTGTTATCATGATTCCTCTTACTCCTCTCAGCACATTTCTTTGTATTTGCTTTTGTGATCTCATAAGCCTCTTGCATCTGTTGTTTCCACTTCTTCATATACTCTCGATGATCAGCAGTTCCAGTCTCTGGGGTCAAACCAAATAACAAGTCAACAGGTAATCTTGGAGATCTCCCGAACAGGAGGTAAAAAGGTGAGAAACCTGTAACTTCACTTCTGGTGCTGTTATATGCATAGATGAGCTTTGGCAATGACTCTCTCCAGTCTGACTTTTGTTTCTCTGTGAGCGTTCTCAGCATTTGCAGCAGTGTTCTGTTTTGCCGTTCCACTTGCCCGTTGCCTTGCGGGTGATACGGTGTGGTTCGAGAGCCCATCACTCCACAATTTTTCTTCAGCTGCGCAAACAATTGATTCTCAAATTCACCTCCCTGGTCGTGGTGAATTCTTAGAGGGAACCCAAACTTCAGTGCGTAATCATTAAATATTTTATCAGCGACAGTCTTGGCAGATTTTGATGTTGTAGGGTAGGCTTGTGCAAAGCGTGTGTAATGATCGACTATTAACAATATGTATTCATATCCACCTCGACACTTATCCAGATGCAGGAAGTCAATGGATACAAGCTCGAATGGCTGAGTGGTGACAATCGGTACGAGTGGAGCTCTGGATTCTCTGCAGGGCTTTTTCTGTTTCAGGCATGTACAGCTTTGTGTGACATAGTGCTCTATTTCTCGCTGCATGTGTGGCCAAAAGAAGCGATCCCGAATGAGCGATGTTGTGCGTTCCACGCCTTGATGTCCCATTTCGTTGTGGAGCTGTCTCAAAACTGTTGATTTGTATTTTTCAGGAAGAACAAGTTGAGTTCTGGTTGCAGTCTTTCGTTGAAGAATTCCATCTCCATCAAAGGTAAGTTTCTCCCAGTCACGAAGCAAACACTTTGTCTGTACACTTAATGACTTCAACTGCTCTCTTGTAGGCTTTTCATTTGATTGTTTACAGGCAATGACTGGACCAATGGTTTGATCGTCTCTCTGAGCTCGACAGATTTCAGTCTTTGAAAATGACGTGGCCGTGTCTTCACACATTTCTGCACACTCAAAAGACATCATGGACCACACTGTGTGTGAAACATCACTCTCAACAGCTTGCACTGTAGCTTGTACTGAAGGGGAGGACATTTCTTCTGTGCATTCCTCCATCATGGTGTCTATGTCACAGGGCATTCTTGAAAGTCCATCAGCATCACCATTTTCTTTTCCTGGACGATACTTGATAATTAGGTCAAAGTCAGCTAATTCTGCAACCCACCTATGCCCCGTTGCATTGAGTTTGGCGGTTGACAACACATAGGTAAGTGGATTGTTGTCTGTATATACAGTACAGGAGGAACCAATTAAATAGTCTCGGAAACGCTCAGTAACAGCCCACTTTAAAGCTAAAAATTCAAGTTTCCCTGAATGAAGATGATAGTTCTTTTCTGCTTTAGTCAAAGTGCGTGATGCATAGGCTATTACACGTAGCTTACCGTCCTGTTCTTGATATAATACAGCACCCAAACCTTGGTGTGACGCGTCTGTGTGTAAGATGAATGATTTGTTGAAGTCTGGGAATCCAAGAATCGGTGGCTCAACCAGGCAATCAATCAGTCTCTCCAATATCAGTTGATGTTCATCGGTCCATGTGATCGGTTGTGTGAAGGTGCCCCTTTAAACTTTCCTTTCACTTTTCTTGTCCTCGTGTCTCTGTCCTTGTGGTTGTCCGATTTGGGGTCTGATTCTGTGAGAGCATAAAGAGGGCCGGCAATGCGGGAAAAGTCTCTGATGTACTGCCGGTAGTAGCTCAGGAGCCCCATGACTGCTCTCAGCTCTCCCACAGTCTGTGGCCTCTTTTCCTTTAAAGCTCTCACTGCTGCTGTGTCGGCCGGGTCCATTTTACTGCCTTCTTCAGACACGATGCGCCCCAAGTAGCGGACCTCACGTCTGAACACTTCACATTTTCTAGGTTTTAACTTTATACCATACTGACGTAGCCGCTGTAGCACTGTCCTCACATGTTCGACGTGATCCTCGAAGCTTCTGCTGAAGACCAAGGTGTCATCTAAATAAGGGATACAGATGTCATCTCTCAGCCCTTCCAAACAATCCTCCATACAGCGCTGAAAGGCAGCTGGAGCGTTCATAAGACCGAAGGGGATCCTGATCCACTCATAGAGACCCCATGGTGTCACAAAAGCGGTTAGTGGTCTGCTCTCCCTCGCCATAAATCCCTGATGGTACGCCTTTCCTTGGTCGAGGAGAGAGAACCAAGAGTTGCCTCCTAGGCCATCCATTATATCTTGCACCCTGGGGATAGGCTGACGGTCAGGGAGCGTCTTCCTGTTCACTTCACGGTAGTCAATGCACAGCCGTAGACTGCCGTCTTTTTTTCGGACACATACGACTGGTGAAGCATAAGGGGAGTTAGATTTCTCTACCCAACCCTGAGCAATGAGGTCACTCAGGTAGTCCTTCATTTCCTGATACAGGGGCTTGGGCACAGAGAGATATGTTTTTGCTACAGGCTCAGTGTCTTTTAAAGATATGCTAAGTTGTAATTTGTCTATGCAGCCAATATCATCATCTGTTTTTGAAAAGGAGGCGGACTCATCTCTTAACATCTGGCGGACTACTTCCTGCTCTGGCTCGCTGAGGTGACTCAGATTTACAGGTGGGTCCCAAACATTACTGTTAGATTGATCCTCTTCAGCCGTGATGTGATTTGTTGTGACTGACAGAGGAGGGCGGGATCTCTCTAGCATAGAGGCGGGGTAGAAAGCCTGGACGTGCTGGACAGTGCCAATAACAGTTCTCCCTGCTAACACTATATCGTGATCTGTTGGATTTTGCACAGTTACAGTGATAGAGGGTTTTTTTGTGCCTCTCTTTACCTCTACAAGCATGTCACACAGTTCAAGTCCCTCTGTCCAGCGTGGATTCACATCCGGCTCGAAGATTAGTGTCGCATCCTCCTGTGGGGAGTCCATGTGGACGTGGCATTCAACTTGGACTGACAGGTGTTTGGGTAGGTTGACTCTCTCCCTTTTTGTCTTGACAAGATACTCATTTGCTTGCCTGACACTGACTTGCTCAACAACGGCAGTTACTTGTCTTACAAAAGTGTCTGTGTGGCCTGGGAATACTGCCCTCACTGTTTGGCTTAGCTGTTCTCTGTGAGTAGTATCTGATTGTTTCATTTCACTGTCAATAATGATTTTGATTACATTTGAGCCAATGATTGGTTGAGCAAGTTTACCACCCTTCATTACAAGTGTGGGAACAATGATTTCTGTCTTAGCTGCAGCCCTGGAAGCTAACCTGAAAGCTATCTCAACCCACCCTGTATATGGCATGCTCTCCCCATTTGCTGCCTTTATGTCTAGGGCCGGTGTCACATCCAAAATGTCAGAAATGTCTCTTAGTCTTGTGTCTGGTAAGTGCACTTCTTTCCATAACTCGTCAATTATTGTCACTTGGGAACCTGAGTCCCACAAAGCTTGAACTCTTTGGCCTTGAATGAAGCAGTCAACCATGTGTTTTTCTCCTACTAATGGAGCTCTTTTAGCTTGTCTTTCTCTTCTTGAGGTGGCGTTAGCAGTCATACATGAGAGAGGTTTACAATGTCTTTTGTGTTCGGCCCAGTTATCAACTTGACATGGTCTGGAACAATAAAGTACATTTTTACAGGATGTGCACTGTTTCAGCATTACCCCTTCTCCTTTCTGTCCACAGTGTGCGCATTTCTGGGACCTTGCTGTATGATTGGTCACTCCCTGTCCCGTGCGAATGACCCCCCTCCGTTTAAAGGCTCACCTCCAAATTGTCTCTGTCCTCTTGCTCGACATCCAGCAAGGAAATGCTCGCTGCTGCCACACCTGTAACAGTGTGTGCAATAATCTTCAGTTCCACTCTGTTGACAGCCAAAACATCTCCTCATTCGCCCGTGATTGGGTGGAGGGAAACTGCGTTGTGGGGCAAATCTTTGCTGGTACCGGGCTGTTCCACCTCGATGTCTAGGGCCTGCATTGAACCAGTAGCTCTGTGGCAAATCCTGTGTCTGCTGACCTGAGAATTGCAGTCCTGATGTGCCATCTGCACCCCCTGCTGGTGGCTGTGGTCTGGGCGCGTGCTGGGGCTGTATCATGGACTCTCTGATTTGAGACACTTCAACTTTAAGGTCTTTCAATACAGCTATCTCAGATTTAATTTCCTCAAGCTGGGAGAGAACAACAGGGGAAACTTTAGGATTTTGGTGAATAGCTAGTTTTTCATTCTTTACAACAGGAACATCACTTGACTGTGCTGAGTGTACAGTAACAGGTCTTTGTTGCCCTGCCATTTTCTTTTTCATCTGTCTCTCTGTCTCATAGGCGGATGCAGTGTTCATTCTCTCAAGCAACAGTTCATCTGAGATGTCAGCTTGCTCCAAGTAAGGTTGAAGATCCCGCTTAATGTTGTCGTTCTGAAGTCCAGTTAACAAAGTGTGAAGAAACATTCTTTGCACCAGCCCAGGATCATATTGGAGACCTGACTCAGATTCCTGCGAGGCAAACAAGATCTTCTGTCTCAAGTCGAGAGTGCGGATGAGGAAGTTCTGGGGGGTTTCTTTTAATCCTTGCACCTCAGAAGTCAGCTGTGTGTAGAGATCAGTTGCACTTTTCTCTTGATAGTGTGAACGGAGGATTCGTCTCAATGTTGGTAAGGTTAAGTTCACTTTGCCCTCCAAATAGCTGCGAAGCTGCATGCCAGGCGCTATGGCTCTAATCACTGCATCCACAATCTCTAATTCTGGAAACCCCTTGCTCAAACCATGTTCAATCTGGCGTGCTAAACTTGAAAAAGTCAATTTATCTTTCTGGCCAGGCTCACCGATTTGTCCAGCAATTTTAAAGTCTTTGTGCCAGTGATGAGGGGGAGAATTGTGGGCTGCGTTTTGTGTTACCTGTCTGTTGTAACCGTTGTTTTTGGTGTCTCTTTTTTCCTTGTTGTCTCTCCCGTTCTGTTTGCTTGCTAGCTGGAGCTGCAAAACTTCGATTTCCTTTAATAATTTTTCCTCCTCTTCATCTTTCTTTTTCTGCTGCTCCTCCGCTTGTTTTGCTGCACTAGCATCACACGTGGCCAGTAACTCGGTGACTTTGTCTTGCAGGTGGAGTAATTCAGCCATACCTTGATCCTCAATATCCTCTAGCTCTTCTCTCTGGATGTAGCATGAGATTAGCGTGATGAGGGCCGCTCGTCCTTTGCTGCTAACACGCTCGAGCTCCGCTCCAGCTTGGATTAGATAGTCACACAGCTCCAATAAACTTTCTTTCGGCAGCAAACACAGTTCTCTTATAACTCCAAGTTGTAGTTTCTCTATCTCCGTCGACGCCATTCTTCTAGCAAAATGTGGGTGCTATCGGCGAGTGGTACCGATTTATCTTCTTAGCATTAGCTCTCCTGGTATGTAGCAATACCTCAGATAACCTGCAGGCGAAGACGGTCGGGGTTCCACGGCGGCCGACTCCTCACATGCTCCGCTAGTCCCGGTCGTTTTATTTTGTTTTTTAAAAAGGATGTGTGACGGCTGGGGACACCTCTCATAGATGTTTAACCACGCTGCACACAATCCCAGCGGTGCCTCCAAATGTTACGCCCCGTTGCCGGGGAAAATATAAAGTAAAAAAGTGGAAAGAAGCTACACAAACACGACGAGTTAGCAACCAGTGTGTATTCTTTAGTCAGCCATACTGCTTCTCCTTCAACACGGGAACAGACATCAATAATCAATCGCCGTGCAGCACATTCGCCACGGACTTAATAAAAGAAAACAAAGACACAATTGTAGTTACAGAAATACTTATGCAAGTTAAATTTGATCAAAGGTAAGTACAAAGTTGTAAACAAAATAAATTATTTTATCTATAAGTGCTGTCCTGTCTGTTGTTGTTCCAATACCTGCGAGGCAAAAGCAGTTGAACACTGAATAGATGATCGATCATCATTTTAACCTCTTTTAACTCAAGACACTTGAAAACAATTAATTATTATTCTTTTTTTAACTCACTCTTTCTAATGAACTGCTATCTTAGCATATGAAAATCATGAACATGAATTATTATTATTTTCATTCATTTTATCCTATTTTAAACACATGAAACATTTTATTATCCGGTATTATAATCATGACAGTCTTTTTAAACACATTTTGCCATTAATTATTATTATTCTACTCAGTCATAAGCTCTTGGTTAACCTTAGCTTTTTATCATGTTCACTATTACAACCATGTTCACTAGTACAACCATGTTCACTAGTACAACCATGACACACTCCCCTACAACACAGATGTCGTCCCTGACATCTCAACCAACAGGTGAGGAAGGTAGGTAAGTAATGTTTAAAGCATTTAGCTACTGTACATAAGTGACATCAAATTAACCCTTCATTCAACAGTGTACACAATCACTCAGCTTATTCAAAGTCCAGATGTGCGTGGCACATGTGTATCAATACTCTGCTTGTTGATTAGTCCATTCATGACTGTATAAGGCACAGTATGTGTATCTGTCAGTATGTCAGCACTCAGTTCGTGAAACAGTCCATAAATGAGTGTACAATATGTGCACGTGTTCATCAACACTCAGTTTGTGAAAGAGTCCATCAATGAATGTATGATTTGTGTATGATGTGCGTGTGTAAGTTCTTCTTTCAGTAGCCAGGTGCAACAGCAGGCTGATAATTCCAGGACTGTCCTGTCCATGTACTTGCTGGAGGATAGTAGTATATCATGTTACCTGGGAGACCGGCACCACAGCAACTGGGATGGCCAAGCTGATCATATGAGAAAACTCTCGGGGGCCGTCTCTCTCTCACTGGTCGTTGATACTGTTGTTCATTCTCGCTGTGAACTTCACTTTGAGCAGGTGACTGTGGTGCTGATATTCTCTCCTCCAGTGCAGTCTCCTCTTGAACTGACACGTCCTCTACTAACAGTGGATCTCCTGCGTCCCGCTCCAGCTGGTGCATATCCTGATGCTCAGGCTCAACGTCCTGCCTGAGCTGTGTGACACCTTCAGCATCCTCTCTTTCTGTGTGGACTTGGGACTGTGGCACAGGCTGATGTCTGGGTGGATAGTATCCATAGTCATCATCATCATCATCACTATCGTCATTATTTGTCTCTTGGTCTGCTTGATCTTTGTCTTGATGAGCCTGAGCTGTGATTTGTCTTTTCACTTTAGCTGGTTTCAACTGAATTTCTAGAGGCAAATGATCACATGGCAACAGGAGGTTACGGTGCAGGATCCTACGTCCTCTTGCTTTGCCTTGCTCAGGTATCACTTCATATATGGGCATGTCTTTTCCCACTTGACGGATGACTTTGTGGACGTAATCTTCCCAGTGATTTCTGAGCTTTCCTGTTCCTCCTCTAGGTGTCATATTCCTAATGAGAACACGGTCGCCCTCATTCAAAACAGAACTCCTGACTTTGTTATCATGATTCCTCTTACTCCTCTCAGCACATTTCTTTGTATTTGCTTTTGTGATCTCATAAGCCTCTTGCATCTGTTGTTTCCACTTCTTCATATACTCTCGATGATCAGCAGTTCCAGTCTCTGGGGTCAAACCAAATAACAAGTCAACAGGTAATCTTGGAGATCTCCCGAACAGGAGGTAAAAAGGTGAGAAACCTGTAACTTCACTTCTGGTGCTGTTATATGCATAGATGAGCTTTGGCAATGACTCTCTCCAGTCTGACTTTTGTTTCTCTGTGAGCGTTCTCAGCATTTGCAGCAGTGTTCTGTTTTGCCGTTCCACTTGCCCGTTGCCTTGCGGGTGATACGGTGTGGTTCGAGAGCCCATCACTCCACAATTTTTCTTCAGCTGCGCAAACAATTGATTCTCAAATTCACCTCCCTGGTCGTGGTGAATTCTTAGAGGGAACCCAAACTTCAGTGCGTAATCATTAAATATTTTATCAGCGACAGTCTTGGCAGATTTTGATGTTGTAGGGTAGGCTTGTGCAAAGCGTGTGTAATGATCGACTATTAACAATATGTATTCATATCCACCTCGACACTTATCCAGATGCAGGAAGTCAATGGATACAAGCTCGAATGGCTGAGTGGTGACAATCGGTACGAGTGGAGCTCTGGATTCTCTGCAGGGCTTTTTCTGTTTCAGGCATGTACAGCTTTGTGTGACATAGTGCTCTATTTCTCGCTGCATGTGTGGCCAAAAGAAGCGATCCCGAATGAGCGATGTTGTGCGTTCCACGCCTTGATGTCCCATTTCGTTGTGGAGCTGTCTCAAAACTGTTGATTTGTATTTTTCAGGAAGAACAAGTTGAGTTCTGGTTGCAGTCTTTCGTTGAAGAATTCCATCTCCATCAAAGGTAAGTTTCTCCCAGTCACGAAGCAAACACTTTGTCTGTACACTTAATGACTTCAACTGCTCTCTTGTAGGCTTTTCATTTGATTGTTTACAGGCAATGACTGGACCAATGGTTTGATCGTCTCTCTGAGCTCGACAGATTTCAGTCTTTGAAAATGACGTGGCCGTGTCTTCACACATTTCTGCACACTCAAAAGACATCATGGACCACACTGTGTGTGAAACATCACTCTCAACAGCTTGCACTGTAGCTTGTACTGAAGGGGAGGACATTTCTTCTGTGCATTCCTCCATCATGGTGTCTATGTCACAGGGCATTCTTGAAAGTCCATCAGCATCACCATTTTCTTTTCCTGGACGATACTTGATAATTAGGTCAAAGTCAGCTAATTCTGCAACCCACCTATGCCCCGTTGCATTGAGTTTGGCGGTTGACAACACATAGGTAAGTGGATTGTTGTCTGTATATACAGTACAGGAGGAACCAATTAAATAGTCTCGGAAACGCTCAGTAACAGCCCACTTTAAAGCTAAAAATTCAAGTTTCCCTGAATGAAGATGATAGTTCTTTTCTGCTTTAGTCAAAGTGCGTGATGCATAGGCTATTACACGTAGCTTACCGTCCTGTTCTTGATATAATACAGCACCCAAACCTTGGTGTGACGCGTCTGTGTGTAAGATGAATGATTTGTTGAAGTCTGGGAATCCAAGAATCGGTGGCTCAACCAGGCAATCAATCAGTCTCTCCAATATCAGTTGATGTTCATCGGTCCATGTGATCGGTTGTGTGAAGGTGCCCCTTTAAACTTTCCTTTCACTTTTCTTGTCCTCGTGTCTCTGTCCTTGTGGTTGTCCGATTTGGGGTCTGATTCTGTGAGAGCATAAAGAGGGCCGGCAATGCGGGAAAAGTCTCTGATGTACTGCCGGTAGTAGCTCAGGAGCCCCATGACTGCTCTCAGCTCTCCCACAGTCTGTGGCCTCTTTTCCTTTAAAGCTCTCACTGCTGCTGTGTCGGCCGGGTCCATTTTACTGCCTTCTTCAGACACGATGCGCCCCAAGTAGCGGACCTCACGTCTGAACACTTCACATTTTCTAGGTTTTAACTTTATACCATACTGACGTAGCCGCTGTAGCACTGTCCTCACATGTTCGACGTGATCCTCGAAGCTTCTGCTGAAGACCAAGGTGTCATCTAAATAAGGGATACAGATGTCATCTCTCAGCCCTTCCAAACAATCCTCCATACAGCGCTGAAAGGCAGCTGGAGCGTTCATAAGACCGAAGGGGATCCTGATCCACTCATAGAGACCCCATGGTGTCACAAAAGCGGTTAGTGGTCTGCTCTCCCTCGCCATAAATCCCTGATGGTACGCCTTTCCTTGGTCGAGGAGAGAGAACCAAGAGTTGCCTCCTAGGCCATCCATTATATCTTGCACCCTGGGGATAGGCTGACGGTCAGGGAGCGTCTTCCTGTTCACTTCACGGTAGTCAATGCACAGCCGTAGACTGCCGTCTTTTTTTCGGACACATACGACTGGTGAAGCATAAGGGGAGTTAGATTTCTCTACCCAACCCTGAGCAATGAGGTCACTCAGGTAGTCCTTCATTTCCTGATACAGGGGCTTGGGCACAGAGAGATATGTTTTTGCTACAGGCTCAGTGTCTTTTAAAGATATGCTAAGTTGTAATTTGTCTATGCAGCCAATATCATCATCTGTTTTTGAAAAGGAGGCGGACTCATCTCTTAACATCTGGCGGACTACTTCCTGCTCTGGCTCGCTGAGGTGACTCAGATTTACAGGTGGGTCCCAAACATTACTGTTAGATTGATCCTCTTCAGCCGTGATGTGATTTGTTGTGACTGACAGAGGAGGGCGGGATCTCTCTAGCATAGAGGCGGGGTAGAAAGCCTGGACGTGCTGGACAGTGCCAATAACAGTTCTCCCTGCTAACACTATATCGTGATCTGTTGGATTTTGCACAGTTACAGTGATAGAGGGTTTTTTTGTGCCTCTCTTTACCTCTACAAGCATGTCACACAGTTCAAGTCCCTCTGTCCAGCGTGGATTCACATCCGGCTCGAAGATTAGTGTCGCATCCTCCTGTGGGGAGTCCATGTGGACGTGGCATTCAACTTGGACTGACAGGTGTTTGGGTAGGTTGACTCTCTCCCTTTTTGTCTTGACAAGATACTCATTTGCTTGCCTGACACTGACTTGCTCAACAACGGCAGTTACTTGTCTTACAAAAGTGTCTGTGTGGCCTGGGAATACTGCCCTCACTGTTTGGCTTAGCTGTTCTCTGTGAGTAGTATCTGATTGTTTCATTTCACTGTCAATAATGATTTTGATTACATTTGAGCCAATGATTGGTTGAGCAAGTTTACCACCCTTCATTACAAGTGTGGGAACAATGATTTCTGTCTTAGCTGCAGCCCTGGAAGCTAACCTGAAAGCTATCTCAACCCACCCTGTATATGGCATGCTCTCCCCATTTGCTGCCTTTATGTCTAGGGCCGGTGTCACATCCAAAATGTCAGAAATGTCTCTTAGTCTTGTGTCTGGTAAGTGCACTTCTTTCCATAACTCGTCAATTATTGTCACTTGGGAACCTGAGTCCCACAAAGCTTGAACTCTTTGGCCTTGAATGAAGCAGTCAACCATGTGTTTTTCTCCTACTAATGGAGCTCTTTTAGCTTGTCTTTCTCTTCTTGAGGTGGCGTTAGCAGTCATACATGAGAGAGGTTTACAATGTCTTTTGTGTTCGGCCCAGTTATCAACTTGACATGGTCTGGAACAATAAAGTACATTTTTACAGGATGTGCACTGTTTCAGCATTACCCCTTCTCCTTTCTGTCCACAGTGTGCGCATTTCTGGGACCTTGCTGTATGATTGGTCACTCCCTGTCCCGTGCGAATGACCCCCCTCCGTTTAAAGGCTCACCTCCAAATTGTCTCTGTCCTCTTGCTCGACATCCAGCAAGGAAATGCTCGCTGCTGCCACACCTGTAACAGTGTGTGCAATAATCTTCAGTTCCACTCTGTTGACAGCCAAAACATCTCCTCATTCGCCCGTGATTGGGTGGAGGGAAACTGCGTTGTGGGGCAAATCTTTGCTGGTACCGGGCTGTTCCACCTCGATGTCTAGGGCCTGCATTGAACCAGTAGCTCTGTGGCAAATCCTGTGTCTGCTGACCTGAGAATTGCAGTCCTGATGTGCCATCTGCACCCCCTGCTGGTGGCTGTGGTCTGGGCGCGTGCTGGGGCTGTATCATGGACTCTCTGATTTGAGACACTTCAACTTTAAGGTCTTTCAATACAGCTATCTCAGATTTAATTTCCTCAAGCTGGGAGAGAACAACAGGGGAAACTTTAGGATTTTGGTGAATAGCTAGTTTTTCATTCTTTACAACAGGAACATCACTTGACTGTGCTGAGTGTACAGTAACAGGTCTTTGTTGCCCTGCCATTTTCTTTTTCATCTGTCTCTCTGTCTCATAGGCGGATGCAGTGTTCATTCTCTCAAGCAACAGTTCATCTGAGATGTCAGCTTGCTCCAAGTAAGGTTGAAGATCCCGCTTAATGTTGTCGTTCTGAAGTCCAGTTAACAAAGTGTGAAGAAACATTCTTTGCACCAGCCCAGGATCATATTGGAGACCTGACTCAGATTCCTGCGAGGCAAACAAGATCTTCTGTCTCAAGTCGAGAGTGCGGATGAGGAAGTTCTGGGGGGTTTCTTTTAATCCTTGCACCTCAGAAGTCAGCTGTGTGTAGAGATCAGTTGCACTTTTCTCTTGATAGTGTGAACGGAGGATTCGTCTCAATGTTGGTAAGGTTAAGTTCACTTTGCCCTCCAAATAGCTGCGAAGCTGCATGCCAGGCGCTATGGCTCTAATCACTGCATCCACAATCTCTAATTCTGGAAACCCCTTGCTCAAACCATGTTCAATCTGGCGTGCTAAACTTGAAAAAGTCAATTTATCTTTCTGGCCAGGCTCACCGATTTGTCCAGCAATTTTAAAGTCTTTGTGCCAGTGATGAGGGGGAGAATTGTGGGCTGCGTTTTGTGTTACCTGTCTGTTGTAACCGTTGTTTTTGGTGTCTCTTTTTTCCTTGTTGTCTCTCCCGTTCTGTTTGCTTGCTAGCTGGAGCTGCAAAACTTCGATTTCCTTTAATAATTTTTCCTCCTCTTCATCTTTCTTTTTCTGCTGCTCCTCCGCTTGTTTTGCTGCACTAGCATCACACGTGGCCAGTAACTCGGTGACTTTGTCTTGCAGGTGGAGTAATTCAGCCATACCTTGATCCTCAATATCCTCTAGCTCTTCTCTCTGGATGTAGCATGAGATTAGCGTGATGAGGGCCGCTCGTCCTTTGCTGCTAACACGCTCGAGCTCCGCTCCAGCTTGGATTAGATAGTCACACAGCTCCAATAAACTTTCTTTCGGCAGCAAACACAGTTCTCTTATAACTCCAAGTTGTAGTTTCTCTATCTCCGTCGACGCCATTCTTCTAGCAAAATGTGGGTGCTATCGGCGAGTGGTACCGATTTATCTTCTTAGCATTAGCTCTCCTGGTATGTAGCAATACCTCAGATAACCTGCAGGCGAAGACGGTCGGGGTTCCACGGCGGCCGACTCCTCACATGCTCCGCTAGTCCCGGTCGTTTTATTTTGTTTTTTAAAAAGGATGTGTGACGGCTGGGGACACCTCTCATAGATGTTTAACCACGCTGCACACAATCCCAGCGGTGCCTCCAAATGTTACGCCCCGTTGCCGGGGAAAATATAAAGTAAAAAAGTGGAAAGAAGCTACACAAACACGACGAGTTAGCAACCAGTGTGTATTCTTTAGTCAGCCATACTGCTTCTCCTTCAACACGGGAACAGACATCAATAATCAATCGCCGTGCAGCACATTCGCCACGGACTTAATAAAAGAAAACAAAGACACAATTGTAGTTACAGAAATACTTATGCAAGTTAAATTTGATCAAAGGTAAGTACAAAGTTGTAAACAAAATAAATTATTTTATCTATAAGTGCTGTCCTGTCTGTTGTTGTTCCAATACCTGCGAGGCAAAAGCAGTTGAACACTGAATAGATGATCGATCATCATTTTAACCTCTTTTAACTCAAGACACTTGAAAACAATTAATTATTATTCTTTTTTTAACTCACTCTTTCTAATGAACTGCTATCTTAGCATATGAAAATCATGAACATGAATTATTATTATTTTCATTCATTTTATCCTATTTTAAACACATGAAACATTTTATTATCCGGTATTATAATCATGACAGTCTTTTTAAACACATTTTGCCATTAATTATTATTATTCTACTCAGTCATAAGCTCTTGGTTAACCTTAGCTTTTTATCATGTTCACTATTACAACCATGTTCACTAGTACAACCATGTTCACTAGTACAACCATGACATTAGCCGCTCCTTCCTTATCCTTTTAAATCTTAATTTATGCTACCTTTTGAGGTGTAGTTATTCAATGAGAGGTTAATTCAAGCATCTGTTTGTCAACTATTGCTGAAAACTTACAATTGAATGTTATTTCTACATCTCCAGTTTCTTGAACTGACCTGAAATTCACTTAGTGACTTTCTAGGATTTAGGCCGATTTAGAATCGCCTCCTTGAGGGCTTGGTCAAATCCGCGGCTTTTTCTTTTAATTCTTACCTTTATCCCTATTTGCTTTACAAGCATTTTACTCTTATTTCATCCTTTCACTTTATTCCTTTATCTTTATCCTTTTACTTTATTCCTTATCTTTATCCTTTCACTTTATTCCTTATCTTTATCCTTTAACTTTACTTTTATTTACTCTTTTACCTTATCCGTTTTTACATCATTTTACACATTACCAATTACTCCTGGGCCCAGGATTATTACTTACTCTTTTTAAGCCAAATCTGACTATTCCTTAAAGTCTATTTTCACGCAGTGTCTAATCTACACATGTCTTACCGTTAAGAAGATGAGAGCCCTTTCTTCATTAATCTCGCATGATGTTATTTAGCTCACCTTATCATTACTAATCAGACTATTCTACACCTTTACTTTAACTCTTTACTATCTTCAGTACTTTACATTTTCTTTTACTTATATTCCTTGTATTCTCTATTCTACACCCCCCTGTTGCGTTGTGCACTACGCAACAAAATCAAATTTAGAACGGAGCTCCACTCAACAGCAACACATCATGACATGCCCACACAGATGAATCATTTACGGTGTGACCAAACAGCAGCACACAACAGCAGCAACAAACGTACCAGCGCCCAATAATGTGAGAAATGCTCACCCTCTTCTTTTGTCGACATGGTGCGGGAGTAGGTCCGCTGAAGTTGTCGGCGACGCCGCAGGACACAGCACGTCCGAAGTTCGTGACGCCAAGTCTTGTCGTATATTGGGGTTGCGATGATGTGAAGATGATGAAGGAATCTCCGATGACACCGTCTTGATTGTATATAAAGGTTTAATACAAAAAGTTCAGCATCAATACAAGCAAAGCAATCTGCCTGGAGAGAGATTCGGGGCCAATGTGAATCTTCTGTCGAGGCAACTTCATCTCCTCGTTTATATAGGAGGGTTGTTTGCGTAAACCTAAAGAAAACACATCTGGTTTCTTATCCAGCTCTTCACGGTTATACAGTGACAGGAAGGGAGACGACACTAGCTCAAATTTAGTGTTCCCCTTCGAACTGTGACCTAACACCCTACCATTTGTTCAGGCTTTCTCCAAATTCCTCAGGACCTGTGAACATCAAACCTACAGATACATTTCTTTTATGGGGAGGACTACACATGGCATTTCAGACACCACATCTACAATGAAGAGGCTATGGGCAGACCCGACGTTTAATCTATTGGGCTCTGGAGCTTTTGAGTTATTGTTGACAGATAAACAACCATTGACTGAAATTGTCAACCAATATAGTGTCACATACACTGAGATTCAGCCAGGAGTTAGCTTCTACGAAAATGTCATGAAGACAGTAGCATTGGTGAAAGCGTGCAGTCGGACCCTAAGAAAAGAGCTGACCGTTGCAGACCATAGGATGATTTTTAAGCTATCCTGCAGAGATGTAAGTACTGAGCACATCCTCTCTTAAACTTTTTTTTTGTCAAAAAAAAAGAAAAGTTTATATACTCCTTTTCCACAAATCGTTTGTTTGTTTCATGTCACCCTGACAGGAACCCCACAGCCTGGTAGTGTTGCCACCTGGGTCTGCCACCAACATGATCACAGTGCGATGCACTGAGCCCCAGATGATATATGACCTTATGCTGAAGCATGGCTTACATTGCTCCTGTAATGGAAATGTTTACATTTGTGTATGTTTAATTGCATGAGCAGACATGTATGTGAATGACTGACCAAAGAGTTGACCAAATTGTTAATCTAAAAGGGTAACCTTAAGGTTTATGATGGTGGCTTAAGAGACTTGAGTTTTATGGCCTTGAGAAACCACAACTTTATGGTATCTCTTGGTATCTCTGATTGGGATCTCACACCTGGGGTCATCAACAGAACATGTAAACAAATGGACAGGATATCTCCTCCACTGAGAGAAACTACAGGAGGGTAATAAATACCTTTGCATGCTTAGTGGGAGGGGGCTGCGAGTTATAGGAACACTGATTCTCCTATATTCTTTGCTCATTTGTGCATGCCATTCAGGTGATGTGTACTGATGAGTCCATCTGCAGATGCTGAATTAAACTTTCAGAAAGAAGTGTTTGACTTTGTGCTTGTTTCACAGAAATTGCCACCACAATTTTGGTGTTGTCGGCAGGATCACACTTGTGAGAAGACACTCTGGATCTCAGGGCTGAAAGGTAAAACTGAGTAGGGAGTCTGGGACTCTGACCTCAACCTCCCTGACAAAAGAAGGTAGAGACGTGAGGGCCTGATGCCTGAGAACCAAAGAGTGCTCTCACTGCTGTGATCCAGCGGACCAATTAGCACAAAGACACTGTCTTTCTGGGAAGACAAATTCAGAAGGGAAACGGTTCTCTCACAGGGTGAGTGACAGACGTGTCTGCATGGCAAGGTTTGGAACCGATGTAGAATCAAGGAAGCTTCGGGTGATCTTGGAGATCACGGGTGGTCTTGGAGACCTCAGAGTTAATATAGAATAAGCCTGTTGGTGATCTTAGAGAAGGTCACATAGTTAATTGGGAACTTATGAGTATGGTATTAGAATAAGCAGGTTGGTGATCTGAGAGGAGGTCACAGAGTTAAGGAGTATTGATATAAACAAGATATAATAATAGGAATATACGGATTGTTTGTTGATTTTAATACACTTGTTATATTGGGTTCTGACGTCGAGTTCATGATTTAACAAACTATGATATAATATAGTAATAATTATATATAATTGGCTTTTTGAGGTTATTAAGAAAGACTTAAATCCTAAAATTAAAATCCTAACAACAAATTTTTAACAAAAGTAAATTAAAAAGAACGGATTAAAATAAATTAGGGAATTTCTAAATGTCTTTTCCCATATCAGCATAACTTTGGTCCTCCAAATTTTGTATTTTGTTGAAAAATGGGGAGTTCAAATTGATAAATAAGAGTTATGTTAAAACTGCTGAGACAACCTATTAGAGAAATGGGTTTAAACATTGGTAAAGGAAAGAAAGATAAGGATAACGCTAATCCACTTCAACTTTCTTTTCTTAATGTTCAGTATATGTTAATAAGTGATGGTAAGCGTAGAGTTAGAGAGGAACGAGTTAGTGAGGACAAATTAGAAGGAAAAAAGAAATGTAGGGATATTTGTACTGGAGCGTGTGAATTTTGGTTAACTGAAGTGAATATCAGGGACAGTTTACAGAAGGTAGGGATTGAACTAATCTCCAAGTCTCAGTGTGTCCGACTAGACCCTGATCTGGACTCAGCTCCACCGAGAGGACAACTACAGCCAGCAGCGGTGCAGCGTGATGACCAGCAGGACACTCAGCTGCTACCGGTGCAGAGGGCGCAGGCGGCAGCTCCAGCTGTCCCTAACCTCCATCCAGACCTCGACCTTGTTGCAGCAGAGGAGGTGGATAGGCCTCCATCATGCACCACTTACATACTCCACGGCGCACCGGGAAGGAGGCAATTTATGATTTGAATGCAACCCTGCAAGCACCGATGGTGGAGGTGGCTGCAGGAGATGGAAACACTCAGCTGATCTCCAGACCATGGACATTCACCAATATGAAATAACCTACCATTTCATCTCTCCCGCAAGTGTTAAGTGGGGGAGCGGTATGCAGTGCAACTGGAACCAGCACTGAACAGCAGAGACTGCTGATTACTGAGATGGGGACTCAGTATTCGAAAGTGGCAAGATCTGTCTCTGCACAGGAGCGGTGAATGGTGAATCCAGCATGGGGTAATGCTGATCATGCAGAAAAACTCTTGAACAGCAAGAAAAAGAAAAAGGACAGCTGACAGCATATCAAAACCAAGTCTGCGGGCACAAGAAAGGTCATGGACGGAGAGGAAGGGGACGTGGAAGAACTGACGCTTGTTTAAAATGTGGCAAAATTGGACTTTAGATCAGGGATTGTCCTGAGAACCAATACACAGAGTAGCGGTGGAGCTGGGGACAGTGAAGGATTCATCTGGTGCAGACGCGGAGACAGAGAGAAAGTTTCAGCCTACTCACCAAATTCGTAAGAGCACTGTAACACGCAAACCATGTGAATTACTGTTAGAACTGATGCACATATGCAAAAACACACGATCACAGTAAACGGTAAAGACATCACATTTTTGGTAGATTCAGGTGAAACAGAATCAGTCATTTAATGTGAAGAGTTTAATATAACTCCAAAAATGAATGTTAGAGATGTTTTAAAACAATTGAAGCAACAGGTACGACAGTGATAGAGAGATACACTGTACCATTGTTTTGTTAAAATGAGGTTAAGGAAATTTTAAACACAAATTTTTGTTGTCACCACGCTGGCTGATAGATTTTATAGGTAGAGATTTGGTGTGTTCATTGAGTAATATGCTAATTTTATCATCACAAGGCGTAGATGTAACTAGAGGATTTGATATATGCATATCAATGGAAGATTCTGAACTCTTCCCTCACCCCTGTAAGTAACACTTTCTTGTGTGTTCAATCACTGTGTTGTCTCAGTAGCTTAGATTGACTCACTGGAAAGGTATCAAATTCTCATCTCCATGTTCTATTAGGCAAAGGAGAACAAAAACAATTGGTATTGAAAGTTTTGGAACTTTGGACCAAAAGGGGTTATGGGAAGGGAAAAAACATCTGATCCCAATAATAATAATAATTTGATCAGTGGTTTAGAGGTAAATCACAAAAGATTTCTGCAGTGATAAATGCAATTATCTTAAAACAGTTCTTAAAACAGATCAGATCATTATAGCAGGTGATTTCAATATTCATTTAGATGTTGCCAATGACAGCCTTAGTTCAGCATTTAAATCAATAATAGACTTGATTGGTTTCACTCAACATGTGAATCAACCGACCCAGTGCCTGAATCACACTCTTGATCTTGTCCTGACATATGGCATTGACATAGAAAATATAACTATTCCAACAGAACCCTCTTCTGTCTGACCATTTTTTACTTACATTTGAATTCAGAATTGTTAATTACGTCAATTCTGGACGGAAATTCTATTATAGTCGATGTCTATCCGACAAAACTGTTCACAAATTTAAAGAACTGCTCCCCTCTTCCCTTCCCTCTCAGCCATGTGTCAGTACAATACAAGAAGATTATCAAAACCTTACTCCCACACTAGTTGATAACTTTGTAAATAGTACTGCAGCCTCACTAAAAACAGCACTTGAAGCTGTCGCCCCGTTAAAAAAGAGGAAACTAAGTCAGAGGAGATTAGCTCCATGGTATAATTCCCAAACGTGCGTTCTAAAACAGACATCGCGGAAGCTAGAAAGTAAGTGGCGTTCCACCAATCGCCAAGACTTCCACCTAGCCTGGAAGAATAGCCTTATAAATTACAAAAAAGCACTTAGAAATGCCCGAACCTCTTAATATTCATTACTAATAGAAGAAAATAGGAGCAACTCCAGGTTCCTCTTCAGCACTTAACTTTGTTAACGTTAACAATGACTCCTCCATGCACATCCATACAAGGTTCTGTCCTTGGACCAATACTCTTCACCTTATATATGCTCCCCTTAGGCAACATTATTAGACAGCACCACAGCAGACAGCTGGGGGAACTCCCATCATGCACTGAGCACTTCATCACTTCCCTCTGTCTCTCTGTCTCTCTGCCCCCCCACACCTGTTTATTTATTTATTTATTTATTTTAACA
Organism: Paralichthys olivaceus; assembly: GCF_024713975.1. Lineage (NCBI taxonomy): Eukaryota > Metazoa > Chordata > Actinopteri > Pleuronectiformes > Paralichthyidae > Paralichthys > Paralichthys olivaceus. The sequence goes on along the minus strand of NC_091097.1, from coordinate 20,885,432 downwards.
TGTCATCATGTCAAAGTGTCACTTTGTCCTCCCATAGTCCCTCTGGCTCTTCTCTCTCTCTCGTTTCAGATAACTCTGGCTGCGGGACAAAAACGACTACCATCACCATTGTTATCATTAATTACAATAACTCAGTGATTCATTTATATATATAATCCTGTTGTAGATCACTACATTGTTATTGTTATAGTCAGCCTTGATACTGATGGTGCCCAATTGTTCCCGGTCTCTCTCTCTCCACCTCATTTCTCTCTTGGCTCCCCCGCTTTCCACCCATCTCTCCTTTCCTCCCCCTTCCTTTTCTTTCCTCACCCCAACCGGTCGAGGCAGATGACCGCCCACATTGAGCCTGGTTCTGCCAGAGGTTTCTCCCTGTTAATGAGGGAGTTTTTCCACTCCACAGTCGCCTGTGCTTGCTCATTGTGGGAACTGTTGGGTTTCTCTACGTTAATATTGTTTTAAGGCCTTGACCTTTAAATGTAAAGTGCCTTGAGATAATGTAAATTATGAATTGGCGCTATATAAATAAAATTGAATTGAATTGAATTGAATTCATGTCCCACGGAAATAACATTAACTTTATAACCTTACAGTAAAGTTTTTTCGCGGTGTTGCTAAGTTAAGCTCACTCTACTTTATACTGTATATGCAGTAGGAACAGAAAAGCACAGATATCAATGTTATTCTATATAAAATGCAAAGACTTTCCCTAAGACAACGTGACATACATATCTGTCAATTATGTTACTATGCTTCCCTGCAGACTCTTCACTTCCTGGCCCTTACCGAGACCTGGATCACTCCAGAAAACACTGCCACTCCAGCTGCCCTCTAATCTGCCTACTCCTTTTCACACTCCCCGAGACAAACAGGTCGAGAAGGAGGAACTGGTCTCCTCCTCTCCCCCATGTGGTCCTGCCAGGTCCTTCCCCTGGACCACCTTCCCAGATCTGCTTTTGAATTCCAGGCTGTCTCTGTCACACTTCCTTTCAAACTCAACATTGTGGTGATCTATCGCCCTCCTGGTCCTTTCCGTGACTTCTTTGATGAGATGGATGCCCTCCTGAGCTGCTCCCCTGACGATGGCACACCGCTCGTTGTCCTGCGCTCCTCTGAATTCATTGACTTCTTCTCCACATTTGACCTCACCCTCTTCCCCTCTCCACTGACCCACCGGGCTGGGAACCACAAGATCCTGTAGTACCTCGGCACCCTCTGTTACCCCACTCACTGTGTCTGACCAACACGCTGTCACTTTCTCTCTCCCCTTAAAATTCACCACCTCCCTCGCCCCCAGGCCTCACACGGTCACCACCCGCTGCAATCTGAAATCCCTCTCTCCCTCTGCTCTCTCCTCTACTGTTCTTTCCTCACTACCATCTACAGACAAATTTTCACTAATGTCTACTGAGGAAGCCTCCTCCACTCTGCTATCCTTCTCTTGTCCTCTTTAGATGCTCTATATCCTCTCACCTACCTACCGGCACGATCAGCCCCCCCCCCCTTCCCTGGCTGTCTGAATCTCTGCGAACCAATAGATCGGTGCTACGAGCAGCAGAGAGAAAATGGAGAAAATCACATCATCCTGATGACCTTGCCCATTAGCACCACATCCTCTCTGACTTCACCTCAACAGTATCAGCAGCTAAATCTGCCTTCTACCTGTCAAAGATCAACTCCTCTGCCTCCAACCCCAGGAAACTATTCTCCTTATTCTCTTCTCTCCTCACCCCTCCTACTCCTCCCCCTCCTTCCTCCCTCACTGCTGATGACTTTCCAACTTACTTTACCAAGAAAGTAAAAGACATCAGCTCCTCATTTACTCCTATGCCCATCCAGAAGGCACCTCCCCCAAACCTCACCTCTGATGGCCTTACCTGCTTCAGCCCTCTCTCCTCTGAAGATGTTCTCACGCTAGTGACGTCTAACTGTGCCACCACCTGTTCCCTTGACCCGATTCCCTCCTCCCTTATCCAAGACATCTCTCATGACATCCTGCCATTCCTCACCACTCCGATCAACTCCTCCCTCACTTCAGGCATTATTCCAGCTCCTTTCAAGACAGCCATGGTAAAGCCACTCCTAAAGAAACCCACCCTAGACTCAGCTGACATCTGAAACTACAGACCTGTATCTCTTCTTTCATTCCTCTCTATAACACTGGAACATGCAGTCTAAGACCAACTGTCCTCCTATCTTTCAGAAAATGACTTCCTTTACCCTAATCAGTCAGGCTTCAGGACTGGTCACTCCACTAAGACGGCCCGCCTCACAGTGACTGAGTTTCTCGGTGCCGCCAGAGCCTCGTCCGACTCGTCAGTCCTCATTCTCCTTGACTTATCCTTTGTGTTTGACTCAGTCAACTACCAAATCCTCCTCTCCACTCTGGCTGAACTTGGCATTGCTGACTCTGCTCTGACCTGGTTCACATCATACCTGACAAATCGCACCTTTCAGGTCACATGGAATGGCTCCTTGTCCAATCCCTGCCTTCTGGAAACTGGTGTCCCTCAAAGCTCAGTATTAGGACCACTTCTGTTTTCACTATACACTAGATCGCTAGGCTCTGCAATCACATCGCATGGATTCTCTTACCACTGTTATGCTGACGACACCCAACTGTTCCTCTCTCTTCCCACATCCTCCTCCAGCACCCACGTTGTGACGTGCATCTTGGAATGTCTGGCAGACATCTCCGCTTGGACAGCTACGCATCACCTCAAACTCAACCTTAGAAAACTGAACTGCTCTTCATCGCGGGGAAATACTGCCCTCATATGGACCTGTAAGTCACTGTCGAGGATGTCACGGTACCATCTTCGTCGACGGCAAGGAACCTGGGCGTAATCCTAGACGATGGACTGTCCTGCGCCCCCCAACATCACTGCTGTGGCCCGATCCTGCAGGTCTGCCCTCTACAATATCCGCAGGATCCGGTCTTTCTTCACAAAAGACGCAACGCAACTCCTGGTCCAAGCGCTGGTCATCTCCCGCCTGGACTACTGCAACTCCCTGTTGGCTGGACTCCCAGCCTCTGCAGCTAAACCGTTGCAGCGCATCCAGAACGCTGCAGCGCGCCTCGTTTACAATCTTCCCAAATTGTCCCATGTGACCCCCCTCCTCCGTGACCTCCACTGGCTTCCTGTTGGGGCCAGCATCCGATTCAAGATGATGGTGCTGGCCTTTAAGGCCGTCAATGGAACTGCACCTGTCTACCTCCAAACACTAGTCAGACCACATGCCCCAGCGAGAGCACTTTGCTCATCTACATCAGCTGGCTGACTAGTACCCCCATCACTGAGAGCAAGCAAAGCCCGCTCAGCGAAGTCAGAATCAGAATCAGAATCAGAATTCTTTTATTTGCCAAGTATGTTTGCACATACAGGAAATTGCCTTGGTGTCGTTGGTGCACTACTTATGTACATAAAACAACAATATAAAAAACAACAATATGTACGAAATTGAATAAAATTAAATAGAATAAAATAAAATAAAATAAAATAAAATAAAGAGTATACATATATACATTAACAGATTAACAGGGTTATGGGCACGTGCTGTGCGAGGGTGCAGAGATTGGTGATAGTGCCAGTAGTATATAAGTAATAAAATATAAATTATGTGCAGGGGGTGGGGTGTGGTGGGGTAGAGTCAGTGCGGTGCAGAGTCAGTGTGATGCAGGGGGCTTGTTTGTGAGCCCCACTGCCACGGGGAAAAAACTGTTCAGATGGCGAGAGGTTTTAGTCCTGATGGCCCGGAACCTTTTTCCGGAGGGAAGTCTCTGGAACAGGTGGTGACCGGGATGTGAAGGATCAGCAATGATCTTGCCTGCTCTCCTACTGGTCCTGGAGTGGAACAGGTCTAGGAGGGCCGGCAGGTCACAGCCGATGACCTTCTCAGCTGACCTTATGATCCGCTGCAGTCTGCCCTTGTCCTTGGCAGTGGAGGCAGCGAACCAGACGGTGATTGATGAGGTGAGGATGGACTCAATGATGGCTGTGTAGAATTCAACCATCACTTTCTGGGGCATGTTGAATTTCCTCAGTTGCCGAAGGAAGAACATCCTCTGCTGGGCCTTCTTGGTGATGGAGGTGATGTTCTCCGCCCACCTCAAGTCCTGTGCAATGATGGTCCCCAGGAATCTGAAGGACTCCACTGTTTTAACTGGGGAGTTGCACAGGCTGAGGGGGGCAGTTTGGGCTGGGCTCCTCCTGAAGTCTGCCACCATCTCTACAGTTTTCAAAGCGTTCAGCTCCAGGTGGTTCTGGCTGCACCAGGAAGCCAGGCTGTTAACTTCCTCTCTGTAGGCGGCTTCGTCCCCATTGGTGATTAATCCGATGAGGGTCGTGTCGTCTGCAAACTTCAGGAGTTTGACAGAGGGATGGCTGGAGGTGCAGTTGTTGGTGTAGAGGGGAGAGCACACAACCTTGTGGGGCTCCAGTGCTGATGGTCCGGGACTCAGAGACAAGCTTGCCCAGCCTCACGCGCTGCTTCCTGTCAGTCAGGAAGTTAGAGATCCACCTACAGGTGGGCTCAGGCACGCTCAGCTGTGTCAGCTTGTCACGGAGAAGAGCTGGGGCGATGGTGTTGAATGCGGAGCTGAAGTCCACAAACAGGATCCTGGCGTAGGTGCTGGGGGAGTCGAGGTGCTGGAGGATGAAGTGGAGTCCCATGTTGACTGCGTCGTCTACGGACCTGTTGGCTCTGTAGGCAAACTGCAGTGGGTCGAGGAGGTGGTTGGTTATTGTCTTGAGGTGGGTCAGCACGAGGCGCTCAAAGGTCTTCATTACTACAGAGGTCAGGGCGACAGGTCTGTAGTCATTAAGGCCTGTGATCCTCTGCTTCTTGGGAACGGGGATGATGGTGGATGTTTTGAGACAGGCGGGTACAACACATTCAGCCAGTGAGGTGTTAAAAATGTTCGTGAACACTGGAGAAAGTTGGTCTGCACAGTGCCTCAGTGTGGAGGGGGAGACAGCGTCGGGTCCAGGTGCCTTGCGGGGGTTCAACTTCTTCAGAAGCTTGTTTACATCCCTCTCCTGAATAGAGAGAGGTGTGATGGGGGGGAGGGGGGTTGAGTCTTTGTCCAGGCTGGGGTGAAGAGGTGTAATAGCTATGTGGGGGGGCTGGGAGTCTGGGTTAGAACTGGTCCATTGTCTTTCAAATCTACAGTAAAAGTCATTCAGTTCGTTTGCAAGTTTCAGGTCTTCCACAGAGTGGGGGGATTTGGTTTTGCAGCCGGTGATCACTCGCAGCCCCTTCCAGACTGACGAGGAGTCGTTGGCTGCAAACTGTTGTTCCAGCTTCTTTGAGTACTGTCGTTTGGCCTCCTTAATCTCCTTGCCAAACGAGTATTTTGCCAGTCTGAAACTATCCATGTCCCCACTCTTGAAGGCCGCCTCCTTCTCCAAACGAAGCTGTTTGAGTTTTGCAGTGAACCAGGGCTTGTCGTTGTTATAGCTCACCCTGGTGCGTGTTGGGATACATCTGTCTTCACAGAAGCTGATGTATGACGTCACTGCATCTGTGTATTCATCGAGGCTGTTGGAAGCAGTTCTAAAAATGTCCCAGTCAGTGTTATCCAGACAGTCACGCAGCTCCTCCACAGCTTCTCTGTTGCTCCAGTTCTTGGATCTCAGCACAGCAGGTTTAGAAAGTTTGAGTTTCTGCCTGTAAGCTGGGATCAGGTGAATAAGAGCGTGGTCGGACAGGCCCAGAGCAGCGCGGGTAACTGCATGATACGCCTTGGTGATGGTGCTGTAGCAGTGATCAAGAGTGTTCCCCCCCCTGGTCGGGCATTTGATCAACTGTTTATATTTCGGGAGTTCCTGAGATAAGTTCCCCTTATTAAAGTCCCCGAGGACAATAACAGGGGAATAAGTGTTCTCTCTCCTCCTCTCCATCCCCAGTACCTGCTCGGCGAGTTGTCGTTGTGCTTCGCGCACGTCAGCTTGCGGGGGGATGTACACGCCGGCCAGGGTGAAAGAGGTGAACTCACGGGGAGAGTAGAACGGTCGGCAGGTAATGAAAAAAGTTTCCAGGTCCGGAGAACAGGACTGTAAAATGACTTTCACGTCGCTGCACCAGCCCTGGTTTATATAAAAACAAACCCTCCGCCTTTTGCCTTGTGTGAGAGGATCGGGTCGCGGTCCGCGCGTAACAGCTGGAAGCCGGTCATCTGTGCGGTGGAGTCCGGTGTGGCTTCAGTCAGCCACGATTCCGTGAAACACAAGACAGAAGTAAGGGAAAAGTCTCTATTTGTCCGGATGAGGAGGCGCAGTTCGTCAATCTTATTGCACAGCGAGCGGACATTGGAGAGGAGGATGCTCGGGAGAGGTGAGCGTAATCCCCGCTCCCTGAAGCGCACCAGGGCCCCAGCGCACTTCCCTCGTCGTCTCCGCCGGAGTCTCACTGCGTGTCCGAGGACCACCGCACCTTTGATGAGTAAGTCCACTAAATCCACGGAAGAGGCGATAAAGTTGGGACATAAATCGGATGGTGTTGTGTCCCTGATGGAAAGAAGCTCGTCCATCGTGAAAGTAATCCGAGTAGGGTCGCAGTAAACAGAATTAAATACTAAAAACAAACACAAAAGTGCGCACCAACACACCGAGGCGACCGTTCGTGGCGCCATCTTGGTGTGTTTAGTCTTAAGTTGTGACTCTTCTCTGTTTTAGCACATCAGTGGTGGAACATCAGTGGTGGAACAAACTCCCGACCAATGTCAGGACAGCGGAATCGCACTCCATCTTCCGCAAAAGACTCAAGACTCATTTGTTCAGACTTCACCTCGACCCTGCATAGCATGACTCCCGAGAACCGGAGATGAAGCTGAAACAGCGCCAAAATTTTCAGTGGCCGGGAGGGGCATTACGTCTATAGTAGTTTAGCACTACCATAGACAATGAATGGGAATGTGTTTAGGGCCGTTTAGCTAAACAATCCACGGCTGCTGCGTGGGAGACCGGGGTCGATTCCCAGATGGAGAGGAACATATTTTTTACATAAAATGTCGAGAATTTCCTGTGAAAGTGAAAAAAATAAAAAAAACTGAATCCACACCTGCATCCACATTAAATGGGTTCCTCCCCTTCCATTCATCAAGTTTGGTAGAAAAAGGTTAATTAATTTTTTTAGTAATCTGGCAAACAAATAAACCAATAAACAAACAGAGGTAATAAATGGATCTTTCCAGTTATCTTCATCTGGTGAAACACCTTTTGTCACCACCAGTTCAACCAGCGAAACACAGTTTAAGACTGGTCGATGTTTTCAGCAGAGGATCTAGAAAAGAGGGATTGTAGAGGAGGAAAAGATGTTCTCCATCTCATACATTATTATCTATTTGCTCAGGGTACTTTGTAAAAGACGAATAGAAGAAATATCATCTGAAAGAGGACAACAGTTTTGCTCTACTTCCACTGAATGTTGCTTGGACAGAACCACTTCTTCCAACTGTCTGATCAAAGTTTTCATGACTTGTTCAGCATATTTTATATAAATAATATATTGATATAGATATATAAATTGTATAGATAATATCAATATACCTCTAGTAGCTGGGTTGAAGAAGATTGTGACTGTGTTGCTCCTCTTCATTGGAGGGATGAACACAAGAACAGCGAGATACTGTAGTGTGTTGGAAATGATGTTTACAATAAAACTCGAGGAACCTGTTGTTCACAATAAATTAAACAAATTAATAATTTCTTTTAAAGTCACACTGTCCCGTTGACCAAATAATTGACACACTTTTCAGTGGAACTACTTTCTACCAAGAAATGTTCTCTTTCCAGCATCACAGGGGTCGGACACTCACTGATGAGAGGCGTCCCCCTGGTGATGGGCAGCAGGTTGTTCATGATGAGCAGGATGAGGGTCAGCTTGAAGGAGGAGCGGTTTGGGGCCCAATAATACTCAAGATTAGCCGTATGAAACATCTTACTGTGTGGTTGTTCAGGTATATGAGGGGCAGAGGAGATCTCAGCATGTAGATTCCTGAAAAGATCAATGGTTCAGTTACAACCAGTATACTACTGTTTACTTCCTCTATTTACTTTGTATTCCATTTACATGCTGAAAAACACATATGGGTCACAGTGTAGAAATTGTTAAATAAAACTTTTGGGGGCTGAGGCCTTAAGACAACAAGACAACAAAATACTTTATTTGTACACATTCACATGGATAGATATAATCTTTTTTTTTTTTTTTTAGAGTTTATTAGTGTAAGCCAAGAAATATATCCTATATATCATCAAAAATCATGTACAAATACAGTAACAGAAAATCACAGAGATGGATGTAATTTAATATAAAAAACAAAGAGACACTGTGACACATACATCTGCCCGTCATTTATCTGGTCTTTAGTCAAACAGTCTCTTACCTTTGCTGTATAAAACACCTCACATGTGTAAAGTAGTTGTAGAGCAACATCTGCTGTAGTTTGTTGTTCTTCAGTCACTGAAGTTAAAGGAAAAGTCAAGTAAGAAAGACAGAGATGAAGCTGAAACAGCGCCATAATGTTCAGTCGCCGGGACGGGCGTTACCTCCATAGTGATTTAACACTACCATAGAGAATGAATGGGAACGTGTTAGGGACGTTTAGCGCAGAAGGCCTGTGTTCGATTCCCAATTTTTTGGCAATTTTTTCGAAAATTTCGAAAGTTGAGCAGATGAAATGTCAACATGTACTTCTGGAATTGGTTTATTTGTGTAACAGACAATGAAAACCATTTGAAACTTTTTTCTTGAAATATCACTTTTGTAATAATAAGATAGTTAAGTGGGCCTTTTCATGTTTAGAAAAATTTGTGGCAATGACATTGACTTGAAATTGAGAGCAGGCATTGCAAGTCAGAACTGTTCATCAATAGGAAACACAAGCAAAGCATTCTATTTACACTGTATATTTTAGAAGCTCATAGAATCAAGACTGTTCCCTTCAAGTCTAAATCACTTTTGTATTGGGTCTGTTGTTTGCATTAGGGGGCAGCTGGGCTTTTAGCACCACTCTGCCCGAAGTGTGAGTTGTTGGGCCATGAAGAGGTATATTGGTATCGTGGTAAAATGCTCAAAGTTAACTAGAAAGTGATTCTGAGATTTACACACTTCCAGCACTACCAGTAATTCTTTCAAAATGACTTTACAAGCGTGGATACGTCATGAGCCATAGTCATCCATAGTTATGCTGCTATAGGCCTAGACGGCGGGGGGATCACCCATCAGGCACCAGAAACCAGCACCTTCTCTCTTCTCTCTCTGCCTTGTTTATTTTATTGTATCTTATTACATGTCTCTAATTCCTTGGGTCTTCTCCTCCCCTCCTTGGTCCATGCTGTGCGGCTCTCCGGAACCCATCCTGGCCCGGGTCCTGATGAGGGATGGACCTAGTGAGGTCACCGGTTTGTCGCAGGGCTAACGTGGAGGGTCATGCAACCACCAGCACTCTCACCTGAGGACCTCTCACCTTTGGAGCCATGTTCACTACTACTACTGCACATGTTGGACCATGAGGGAGGTAGGAGTGCCCGGAGGGACCAACGCGCCCTTGGAAGACCATGCCAACATCCAGGTGGTGATTCCCGGGCTGGATTCAAGCCCATGACCAGAGACTGTGACTCCACCCCCCCTTTATTTCCTTTTTTCCCCTATATATATTTTTTTTCTCCACTCACCCCAACCAGTCCTGGCAGAGGCCGTTGATAGATACATGGAGGGAAAGTAGATTTAGTTCTCATGGCCAATGTGTTTGATGTGCAAGTGCTGCCAAATATATACAGAATATATCCTTGCTGGCCCATCCACTGCAGACAGAGAGGGGAAAGCTGACAGGAGCTCCGGGATCCCCTCCGTCTCCTGTTTATAATGCATGAAAATCCAACTTAACTGATTAAAGCTTTTGACAAGACCAGTTGATGCAGTCGTATTTTTTATTATATATAAAAATATATTTTTATTTCTCGCCGGAGTAGTCCTGGTTTGGGGAGATTATTACAGCTGGAGGTGCAGCGTGCAGGGAGAAGAGGCATGATAACCTGTGTTATGTTATTGCTCATAGTTGTTTTAGCTTTATGGTGTATTTAGTGTTAGTCGTTCAGTTTTGATTGCTTTTTTGTCATAGGGTTAAATATTAAAAACCTATGTTGGAGCTAGTGAAATAGGAAGTATATTCTGGGGATGTATAGTACGAGACCTGAGGAGGTCTTTCTGAGCTTGCTCCACAGAGCGCTGTGTGAGCTTGGGGTTCAGGGTTTTTTTTTTTTTTTTTTTGTTTTCCCCCTGCGGAGCTACTCACTCTATTCTTTCTGCAAGTGTTCTAAATGAAAGGTAATTGCAACTTCATTAGCTGGAATGTTAAGGGGTTAAATCACCCAGTCTTCTCACACCTAAAGAAGCTCAGGGCTGGGGTAGCCTTTCTTCAGGAAACCCACTTGCATGATTCTGACCAATGGCGATTAGGTAAATGCTGGGCAGGACAGTTTTTCCATTCTAACTTTAAAGGAAAGCCAGGGGTGTGGCCATCCTTGTTGATAGAAACATTCCTTTTGAGCCCTGCAACATTACAGCAGATAAATTTGGACATATTACCCATGTTTCAGGCAAGCTTTACAATAAGCCAGTGGTCTTGGCCAATGTGCATGCGCCTAATGTTGATGACGTACAGTTTTTCAATAGATTTTTCTCTGAACTCCCTGATCTAAATTCTAAATTTTTAATTCTCGGGGGAGATTTCAATTGTTATTTGGATGCAGTATTAGACCGCTCCTCACCTAAACCTACCACTCTCAGCAAATCCGCCAGTTACATTAAAGCATTTCTTGATGATTTTAGCCTTTCTGATCCCTGGCGGTTCTTGTATCTGACAGGAAGAGAATATTCCTTCTTTTCCCATGTCCACCACACTTACACTCGAATTGATTATTTTTTTATAGATAATAAATTCATCTCAAACCTTAAGTCATGTAAATACGAAAGTATTGTTATTTCTGATCACGCTCCCCTGGTTCTGGTACTAGCTTTTCCAGATGCTGACTATACAAGGAGACACTGGAGACTAAATCCATTGTTACTCTCCGACGAGAGCTTTCTCTCACACATCTCTACACATATTAAAACTTTTTTAAGCATCAATAGAACACCTGATGTGTCTAATAAAACAATTTGGGAAGCTATGAAAGCGTACTTAAGAGGAGAAATTATATCATTCTCAGCATATAAAAACAAGCAGACTGACATTGCTAATCAGATTTTAAACATAGATAAACAACATGTAAATTCACCTTCACCTGATCTGTACAAGGAGCGCTTGAAACTTCAGGCCGAATTTAACGTTCTTTCCTCTCATGAAGTCGAAAGTCTCTTACTTCGGAGTAAAAGTAACTATTATGAGCACGGTGGAAAAACTGGCAAACTCCTGGCTACTCAGCTGCATGGGTTGAGAATGAACCAACTTATTGCTGGAGTACAGACTGATAATGGATGTATAACATCTGACCAGAAAGAGATTAATGACAAGTTTAGAACTTTCTACTCAAATTTCTACTCTTCAGATTGTACAGCAGACTTTAATATTATGGAAAACTTCTTTAATAACCTTGACTCACCGTCCCTTTCTCAAGACCTGAGAAATAACCTGGATGCGCCCATCACCCAGGAGGAAATTTCAGCAGCTATATCTTCTATGCAATCAGGTTAATCCCCTGGCCCAGATGGGCTTCCATCAAATTTCTTTTAAAAAAATTCTGCTGATCTAGCCCCCGTCCTGTACTCAGTGTTCTCTGATTCCTTAAACTCAGTTGCACTCCCTCCCTCGTTCAATCAGGCCTGTATCTCCTTGTTGCTGAAAAAAGGCAAAGACCCACTAGATTGTGCTTCATACAGACCGATTTCATTGCTAAACACGGATGTAAAGATCCTCGCCAAAGTTTTGGCCCACAGACTGGAGGATATCCTTCCTTCTGTAATATCGCCAGATCAAACTGGTTTTATTAAAAGACGCCATTCGTTTTACAATATTTGTGGGCTATTTAATATTCTGTACTCCCCCAAACATGTGGTTTCAGAGTGCCTTGCCTCTATGGATGCTGAGAAGGCATTTGATATAGTAGAGTGGAATTATCTTTTTTTTTACACTTGGAAAATTTGGTTTCGGTTCTGTCTTTTTGTCCTGAATCAAAACATTGTATAAATGTCCTTCAGCCTCTGTTTTGACCAATAGTCATTACTCTGAATACTTTGATTTACACCGTGGGACCCGGCAGGGTCGCCCACTAAGCCCACTCCTTTTCGCAATTGCCATTGAGCCTCTTGCAATTGCCTTACGTAGCAATGGGCGGGTACAGGGAATATGGAGGGGAGGAGTCGAACATAAAGTCTTGCTGTATGCAGGCGACCTACTTCTGTTTGTTTCAAAACCAACCACTTCTCTACCAGAAGCCCTCACGATCTTAGATAATTTCAGTCAATTTAAATAAAAGCAAACTATTCCCAATTAATAAAGAAGCTCTTAAACTTAACTATACCCATCTCCCATTAAGGTGGTGAAAGATCAATTTAATTACCTCGGAATTTGTGTCACCAGAGAATTCAAAAACTTGTTTCAATCAAATTTTCTCACTTTATTTGATCAGGCAAAACAGATTTTGTCTCTGTCCCTTATTGGAAGAATAAACTCGATTAAAATGACATTGCTTCCAAAGTTCCTCTACTTGTTTCAATGTCTTCCCGTTCTCATCCCCAAATAGTTTTTTAGGGCCCTTGACTCATTATTGATATTTTACATTTGGAATGGTAAACACCCTCGGCTGCGGAAAGCATTTCTCCAAAGATCCAAGCAGGCAGGGGGAATGGCTCTGCCTAATTTCCAGTACTACTACTGGGCAGTGAATATTGGGTGTTTGTTATTTTGGAGACATTTCCATCTTGAACCCACTTCCCCGGCCTGGGTTACAATGGAGGTCTGTGCCAGTAACCCTGTTTCCTTACCTGCCCTCTTAGGTGCCGCACTTCCACTTGCTTCGGATATTCCCAAGAGCAACCCAGTAGTTAAACACTCCCTGTTAATCTGGGGCCAATTTAGGAAAAGTTTTGGACTACAGCTTTTTTCACTTAAAAGCCCAATTGCTGCTAACCATCTATTTGCTCCTTCAATGGCTGATGGCGCATTCAATATTTGGCACAGAAAAGGTTTGAGATGCTTTGAAGATCTATACATTGATAATTGTTTTGCGAGCTTTTCTCAACTAACAGAAACTTTTTGGCATTGCCAAAACCCACTTTTTTAGATTTTTACAAATTAGGACTTTTATACAGCGCTTAACGACCCATTTTCCTTATAAACCCCCAGTTACCCCTGTTGATATATTTCTTTCTGTTAACCCCACCTCTAAAGGTATCTTGTCCAATCTATATAACCTTATTTCCAAACTGCACTGCTCTTCAGTGGCAACTATAAGAACTGCTTGGGAGCAAGACCTAAATTACACCTTTACAGAGGACACATGGGACTCGGTGCTTGATCGGATACACTCCTCTTCTATGTGTTCTTGACATGCACTTTTACAATTTAAAGTAGTGCATCGAATCCACATATCAAAAACCAAATTAGCGCGAATGTATCCTGATGTCGACCCTACATGTGATAAATGTAAAGGCGCACCTGCCTCACTCTACCACATGTATTGGACATGTCCCTCTTTAGGTAACTTTTGGACATTGGTTTTCCATGCGTTATCAGATATCCTCCATCATCGAATTGAGCCCAATCCCTTGACTGGTATTTTTGGCATTGCTCCAGATTTGAACTTACATAAAGCTACGCTCAACTTTCTTGCTTTTGCCTCTTTACTAGCCCGACGAGCTATTTCACTTAAGTGGAAGGACCCAGCTCCTCCTTGCTGTTCACATTGGCTCAGAGACATGATATCCTGCATGAATCTAGAGAAGATTAGATACACTATTCGGGGATCAGAAAACAAATTCTACAGAATATGGCGCCCCTTCTTGGTATTTTATGAAAAACCTTCAACAATAATTTTTGAGTAGCCCCCCCCCCCCCCCTTTTATTTTTTTTATTTTTAAATTTTTATTATCTATTTTATTTATGTATCTATTTTTCATGTATTTCACCTTTTTTTGGTGGTGTCTGTGCTGTGATTTTTTCAGTTATTAAATCTTATTAATCTTTTATCTTTCCAAGCGTGGTTGTAATTTTTTTATTTTTTATTATTATTATTATTATTCTGTCTATTTATATTTTTTGTCAGTAGATGTTTAAGTATGTCCATGTCCGGATGTTTTGACAAGGGATTGTTTTGTGTTATGGATGTTGTACGAAAAATCTAAAAAACTTTTTTCCTGTGCATTGATTGTCTTATATGTATTTTATCATTAATAAAAAGACCATTGAAAGAAAAGTAGTTTGTAAAGAATTGTTTTGCTGTATTGAGAGACCTGCCTGAGATTAACAGATAATTTACTCAAGCTGAAAAGTGCACCACCAGTGATGATGATTCTCAGACTGAGTGAGGTTGTGACGATATGTAATTACTTGCCATAAAGTCCTTTTTTATGAAGTTACAACTAATTAAACACATTCCTGCACATGCCTAAACATGTTTAAACACATTAGCAGCAGTGTTCAAACATTGTAAGTGAAAGAAGTTTGACTTCTGACCCAGCTCCGAAAGCTGCCTGAAATGGACCACACTAAATGTCTGATTACTAGCAGCCAGTTTGTGCTAGGGTGGAAAGCTGATATTGTTGGGAAGAGGAGAGTCTAATCTTTAATTTGGTGTATAAAGGCAAAATTAAGCAACATTTTTCTACTTGTCAGCGCCAGTGTACCAGGCGATGTACGAGTTCTTACCCCTTTTGCAAAATAACTTCCGCAAAATCCCACCCCCCCAACCAAACTCCACTCCCCGCCCGCTCTCCGCTTCCCCAACGGGCGCTGACCTTCGGGGACGTGTGCATTTATCAGACCCGTGGTGCCCCGGCTGCTTTGGTGACACTAGATGACCTCGAACTGATCGCTGGCCCTCGTGGTGGCGACGTCTCATTCGAATGTCTGCCCTATCAACTTTCAATGGTACTTTTTGTGCCTACAATGACCACAGGTAACGGGGATTCAGGGTTCGATTCCAGAGAGGGAGCCTGAGATCAATTATTATTAAATTATTGATGACCATATACGACAAAGAATGACATAATGTGCCACACTCACGGCTGATGAAGGGCTGGATGCTGAGGGTCAATGAATTGTGTGAGATGTGTCAAATCTGTTGGTTATTATTTTTGTTCATTATCATATGTAAACAAATGTAGGCAAGATTTTTAAAATATATTTTGCATTGAAGAAATAATTGTCTGCATTCAGATTGAGCTCTATATCATCAAATCAGTAATGATTGGATGACTAATGTGCATAACAAAGACATAAATATTACATAAACCAATCCTTTTAGCCCATTATTAAGTGGAACATAGTAAATTAAATTAAATGGAAACAGTCAAACACATCTGCAGAAGCATTGACAATTGTATTGATTTAATATACACACATACAAATATTAATAATATGCATTTTCATTAATATCTTATGCCACTGACAGTATTCGACCAACACTCAAAAAGCACTGCTCAATAGCCATGAATCTATGAATGAAATTAAAATATGAAACCTTTATTTGCAGTGTAAAATCACATTGAACACATGAACAACACACAACAATACAATACTTAATCACAGAATGTCAGTGCCTGTGTTGTGCATCAATAGCTCTCACACACTAAAATCACATAGATCAACATGTAAATATGCATCCTCTCAATTATTTCGCATCAGTTTTAGAAACCAGCCCACATCAAGGTCCACACTTTCCTGACACACACACACACGCACACATTTTTTACAAACACGAATCCAAACATAATGCAGAAATGCACAATTCCCCATGCTCTCAGTGACACACAATGCAACAATTAGTTTGCAAAAATGTACCCACTTCCCGGTGATGGTAAAGTAGTTGACTACAGCTGCTCTACAGTGTTTTCCATTTTCATTATTTTATTTTCATCCTACTACATTTATTTTATAATGCTTGTGCTGTTAAGATTTCACACTATGTACTTACTGACACATAGACTTATATTTTGTTGATGCTTATGTACATATCTACATACTTAATTTAACACTTCATAGCATATTTCATTAATTCCCTCAAGCATATCACACATTATCTAATGGATCTGAAATCCTTGATTGATTTTCTTCATTTGGTCAAGAGACTAACCTCAGTCTCAGACAGGGATCACTGTAGCTATCAGTGCAACATGTGTATAGTAGCCGCCTAGCTCAGGATTTGTGTATGCTCCGCAGTGATGTGCATCATATAGAAGTCAACCTGATAAACCCCCAGGGGCCGCCATGTTGTGCAGTTATAAAAATTGCCATGGAAACGGTTGCTTCTTAAAAATCTTCTTTGATGATTGATGTGGGGGCAACCATCAAAGGGATTGCTGGCCTGCAAATCCTTATCAAATTCAATCAAAGAACCAAAAACTCTAGACATTAAAGGATATTTCTTTGGTCCTCTGAACTACCAAACATAAATAACAAGTTATTAGCTTGTGAAAATAATAGACCGTCAACTGAGAAGACCACAGTCCTCATTAGTGAAGACAACAATCCTGCCTACGGAGACAACCGCTGATTTGTTCAGTAAAAATTCATCAAGAAGACACTGCTCTCATAACTACAAATCCCCCTTTATCAAAATGGACATCCTGGTAAGAATTATTTTTTTTTTAGAAATGTATGTTCAGGTTCAGGTCTTTTAATAATGAATTCCATGTTTCCATTTTTCAGACATGTGGAACAATGCAGTCTGAGATTAAGGCTCTGAAAGAGAAGCTCAAACTGAATGATGAGCTTCTGATAAGGGAGCAGGAGAAAATGACAGCTCGCTCTAAAGCCCACATTGGTGTCCTGGCTGAACTAGCTGTACAGAGCAACAAGGTGAAGGCTATGGAAGAGAAGCTCAAACAGAACGATGAGCTTCTGATGAGGGAGAAGGAGAAAATGACAGCTCACTCTAAAGCCCACAATGGCAAACTGGCTGAACTGGCTGTACAGAGCAACAAGGTGAAGGCTCTGGAAGAGAAGCTCAAACTGAACGATGAGCTTCTGATTAGGGAGAAGGAGAAAATGACAGCTCACTCTAAAGCCCACAATGGCAAACTGGCTGAACTGGCTGTACAGAGCAACAAGGTGAAGGCTCTGGAAGAGAAGCTCAAAGAGAACGATGAGCTTTTGATGAGGGAGAAGGAGAAAATGACAGCTCACTCTAAAGCCCACAATGGCAAACTGGCTGAACTGGCTGTACAGAGCAACAAGGTGAAGGCTCTGGAAGAGAAGCTCAAACAGAACAATGAAATTCTGATGAGGGAGAAGGAGAAAATGACAGCTCACTCTAAATCCCACAATGGCAAACTGGCTGTTCAAAGCAACAAGGTGAAGGCTCTGGAAGAGGACAATGTGGCTCTGAAGGAGAAGGTGGCCCTTTTGAAAAGGGATTTGAGCAGGCTTGAGCTTGTGGTGACAGAGATGGAGGAAAGGCAAGCTCACAGCCAAAAGATTGACTCCATGGACAAGGAGACTCAAACCAGCGATCTGCTTCAGGATGAGAATAATGCTCTTCAAGAAGAGCTGATGAAGCTCAGAGCTTCTTATCATGAGGTCTGTCTGAATCAGACTACCAACCAGGAGAAGTTCGACACTGAGCTCCAGGAGGAGAAGCAGGAAAAGAACGTTCTCCAAGAAGAGCTGATGAAGCTCAGAGATTCTTATCATGAGGTCTGTCAAAATCAGACTACCAACCAGGAGAAGTTCAACACTGAGCTCCAGGAGAAGAAGGTTCTCCAAGAAGAGCTGATGAAGCTCAAAGCTTCTTACAATGTGGTCTGCCACTATCATGAAGCTGACGTTTCCAGTCGGGAGCTCAATGGAGAGAATAAGGATGATGTCACTGAGGAGAAGTCTCTCTCCAGTGTTCTCCCTGAGAAACCAAAGAAGACTTCACTCTGGAAGAGAATCCGCCACGCTCTGGGGTTGAGAAAACCACAGTGTTGGAAGTAGTCAGCAGCGCCCATCCAACAGCACCTGAGCTGACCTTACCCAGTGTTGTAATGTAACGAAGTACAAATACTTCTTTACATTTCTACTTAAGTAGAAATTTCACATATCTGTCCTTTACTTTGTTATTTTTATTTCTGACAACTTTCACTTTTACTCCACTATATTTCCACTATATATTAAGTAAAATGTGTACTTTTACTCCAATACATTTCTCCTAACCATCTTCGTTACTCATTACTACAAATTAAAATCAGAAGAAATTTGAGTTGGTGACGTAATGCCGTAAACTTTTTGTAGTATATACGTGTGCCTGCAATATATATTATGCCAGTGGGTGGCAGTGTCACTCGATGTACCCCATGAAGAAGAGAGTGACTGTGACTGGTACCTGAATAAGAAAGAGTAAAGTTTGTTCCTCTGAATTAGCTTGCCTGTTAGCTTCTTTTTTCATATACACTAAACAACACATTCGTTGTCATGTCAACCGCCAAGCACGAAGAAGAAGAAGTCCCGCTTGTCTGGGTGTTGTGGTGAAAAACTAAGTTCCACTCGTGGTCCAAAAATTCCAAAAATTCAGTCAAATAAAAAAGCAGTAGAAGTCAACTTAAAAGCCGCAGAGTTTTATTGTCGACAACAAAACCTGAGAGCATTCAGTAGCGAGCCGGAGGTGCACCAGAAGAACTCTGACTAACAGTGGTGTTGCTCCGCTTTATCTATCCTTAAGGGCCACACCTGTTACGACCTTCCCCCTGGAAAGTCTCCAAGCACCGGGGTTACTTGCGTACGTTGGACTTGAGTTTACCCCTGGAAAGCCTCCAAACACCTGGGTTGCTTTGGCCTTGGAGCTGGGACTTTCCCTCTGGAGAGCCCCTACCGTACCATGATGAGTCTCTTTTTCTTTTACACAGTTTTTCTTACTCTTGACACCATTATATCTGTCCAAACCATTTACTATTTTTTAAAAGATATTTGTCTCTGATTTTAAACCATTATATTTCATTCTTGTCAGACTGCCTTTAAAAAAAAAAAGATTATCATTTCTTCACACAAGTTATACATACACTACATACTGATTGTTACACATAGAGTATATTGTTTGATTCGTTTGATGATTCGTAATATATGTCTTAAACTTATTGTAATCATTAGCAATTTATGTTATAATCACTCCTCAGTTTGCAGTGCAGATTAAAGGTACATAGTGACATTCATATGGGACACAGTGTAATGAACAGAAATTTTACTACACGGGCATGTCACATTATTGATGCCATCATGGAAGCACTTGCTGCCGGCTCTGCTGCTAACGTTAATGCTCCGGTAGCAGATGACAAGCATCTCGACTAAAGTGGTGAAACTTGGTGAACTCCGTGATGGTGATGAAGATAACGTTACACCGGCCGTATTTTCAAGAAATATTTTCGTAAATTGGAGTGAAAGATTCTTCCTACCGGATAAAGTGCCTGTTATGCCTACAGAGAGTGACTGAAATATTGGCATTCAAAAACTCCCCGTCCAACCTGAAGAAGCACATCGAGATAGGTTAAATACATTTTCATTCAATGAAGCCATAATGTCATGTTGGGACCTGGTATCTGTGAACCATAGTTGGGCCTACATGTGTAGTCAAAAGCCTGACCGCATGTCTCCTTTGCTCTGGAGACAAAGGAGAGCTTGCAGAACTCAGTCTCCCAGGGTGCTTCATCTTCACATATAGGTGGTAAAACTGCTCCTGAAGACAACTCTCAACCACTATTGGTCACTGTGTGCCCCATGACCCATGAGGTCACAAGGCCAATATAAGCCGAGTTTCCTAGCTCTCTTCTCTGTTCTGCCTCTTCCCCTGCTGACCGCTCCTGGTGGAGTAGGTTCTGTCCCTGCTCTCCCAGCCAGGGAGACTTCCTCCCTACACAAGCTCCTCAACTTCCAGCAGGCCTGCCTGGAGCAGACTGCTAAAACCTTCCAAAGGCAGTGACGCGAGAGCCTGCCTAAGAACTTCAGCACAATTGGCCACGACACAAGGTCTGACCAGCAGATGCACAACAGGAGCCACAAACCAACAAGACCACTTCACTCGACTTCAAACAGCACATCCAAAAAGGACCTTTCCCTCTTTTTCATGGACGGGTAACACAACTGGGCTCTATTATTACACTAGGCTAAGCAAAGGACTGTTTAGTCCTATTTCTATTTCATGTGATGTTTATAAGTTTGAATTGTGTTGTTGTGATATTTGGTAATATGTTATTTGAAAGTTAATGTTAGTTCTGTTATACTGATCAGTTTCTTTGCATGCATCTAACTACTTTCTTTAACCTGGCACCAACACCTCACACACTCATTTCCACAAACTTAACACATACATGTGATCTCAGCCACATGGTCTCAAAACTCCATCTTCATTAATGCTGCATAAGTGTGAATTTTGCCAACCTCTACACTGTCAAGAATTCCATATCCTTCAACTTTGCTAGCTATTGATGTGGTAATTTTGGTTATAGTTATTTATTTAATTATTAATCAGAGTTCCAAATTTGTAGTCAGTAAGACTTATTTCTTAAATTGGCTATCTTTTCCCTTCCTTTGAAGGGTGGTGCCCCGATTTATCCTTTATCAGTTTAATATTAATATTTTTAATATTAATATTTAATATTTCTCTGATAGCCACATTTATTGAATGCCCAAAAGCACACCATTTAATGGTGCCCCGCATGAAGGAAAGTACATAATCGTACCCCGCGCAAGGGAAAGTACATAATAACAACATTTTTGGTGCTCTGTGTGAGGCAAAGTCATTAATAATAACATTATTTTGACTCCTCGTGGAGCACAGCACAACAGTCAACGTTATTTAAGTGATCGCTGCTGATGACGGGCTCTCCATCTCCTCTTTAGTCGCATCCATTTTTTTCGCCTAAATATTGATTTATCCTCACCCAAAAGGCAGAGCATATTCTCCAGTCCCTGCAAAGGCTTTGTTCTCACATGTGAACTGGTCCACGCACCTCTCCAGCCAGACACGTCAGATGAAGATTCAGAGAGACTGCATGGAGAGGACACTGTGATGGGAGAATCTCCAAGAGTAGTCACACCACTGGGGCTGTGAGGTGGCCACCTTCTGTGTTTTCCTCCTGTGGATGACTGCTCTTCAGGGTAGGACAATTTCTCTTCCAGGAGTCTTTGGAGCTATTATATATGGATTGTTGGACAGAGCTGGAATTAGTGATACTGTGGCTTAATTGTTCATTTCTTCTTTGTTCCACAGGCACAGCAGCAGTGCAGCACGGCTAATCTCCAATTGGGACATGATGTTGCAACTTATCACCTAACTAATACTATTTCCAATAATGTGACTATGCCACGGAAATAATTCAGAAAAGAAAGGAGTACGCGGGAATCAAAAAAGTTTTAAAAGAGAGAGGAATCCGTTTCTAGACACCTATGGCCAGAATGAGGATACACTGGGACACCGGCCCATGGCCATGGCAACAGGTAGGAAACAAAGAGGACACCGCAACACGAGCAAAACATAAACTACAGAAATACCGAGGAAAGGACAAATAAAGTATGTAAGTGCATCTAAATGAATAGGTAAGTGAAAGATAACACATGTTAGACACTGAAGACAAATAGTCTAAGAGATTGTATATAGGTCTTCAGTCTTCACTGTTAGGACTGATCGGACGCTGTATGTGTGAGCTATAATGATTACTTCATTCCCAAAACACAGGCTCTCTAGTGGTTCCAAGAGTCTGTAAGAGGAGAGCAGGAGGTAGAACTTTTAGCTATCAGGCTCCTCTCCTATGGAACCAGCTCCCAATCTGGGTTCGGGAGGCAGACACTGTCCCAGCATTTAAAGTAAAACTAAAAACCTTCCTCTTTGACAAAGCCTATAGTTAGGGCTGGATCAGGTGAGTCCTGAACCATCCCTTAGTTGTGCTGCTATAGGTTTAGACTGCTGGGCGAACTCCCATTATGCACTGAGCACTTCGTCACTTCCCTCTGTCTCTCTGTCTCTCTGCCCCCCCACACCTGTTTATTTATTTATTTATTAGTTTTAACATGTCATCATGTCAAAGTGTCACTTTGTCCTCCCATAGTCCCTCTGGCTCTTCTCTCTCTCTCGTTTCAGATAACTCTGGCACCGGGACTGCAGGACAACAACGACTACCATCACCATTGTTATCATTAATTACAATAACTCAGTAATTCATTAATATATATAATCCTGTTGTAGATCACTACATTGTTATTGTTATAGTCAGCCCTGATACTGATGGTGCCCAATTGTTCCCGGTCTCTCTCTCTCCACCTCATCTCTCTCTTCTCTCCCCCGCTTTCCACCCATCTCTCCTTTCCTCCCCCCTTACTTTTCTTTCCTCACCCCAACCGGTCGAGGCAGATGACCGCCCACATTGAGCCTGGTTCTGCCAGAGGTTTCTCCCTGTTAATGAGGGAGTTTTTCCTCCCCACAGTGCTTACTCATTGTGGGAACTGTTGGGTTTCTCTACGTTAATATTGTTTTAAGGTCTTGACTTTTAAATGTAAAGTGCCTTGAGATAATGTAAATTATGAATTGGCGCTATATAAAAAAAATTGAATTGAATTGAATTAATGAGACAGATGCTCAAGAGAATCTGGATAACAAGAATGGACCTCACTAAGGAGGGGCCCCCATATTTCATCTGAATTTCCCCTCAACCCACGGGGGAAACGTGGGGGGCAAGTGCCTACTGATGTATTCTTAGTTCGATTTTTTTTTTATTGCTGAGTTGCTCAATGTTCTTTTGGCTATTTTTTGTTCTCATGGTATATAATATATATATATGTATATATATATATATCATGGAGTATAATGCCATTTTCCAAAGCTATAAATGAACAGCATATCGTTAGTGTTGTTAAATGTCAATGGGTTAAATAATCCAATTAAAAGGACTAAGATAATTTTGAAAATGAGAAAACTTAAGGCTCAAGTTATCTTCATGCAGGAAACACACCTTTCCCAGGAAGAGCATGAAAAGCTGAAGAAATTTGGTTTTAGAAACACCTATTACAGTACTTGTAAACAAAGGAACAAAAGAGGTTTGGCTATACTTACACAAAACTCAACAAAATTTGAATGTCTAAAAGAAATCAAGGATACAGAAGGACGATATATTATAGTGAAGGGGAAACTACAGGAAGAGATGGTTACCTTAATTAATGTATATGCCCCTCCAGAGAGTACTAAACAATTCTTTAAATCATTATTCCCAGTCATGGCCTTAAAATCTGAAGGTATAGTGATATGTGCTGGTGATTTTAATATGATAATGGATCATAGGGTAGACACAACAAGTATAAAAAGAAATAAGACACATATATCTAAATTTGTAAACATGTCGTTGAAGGAACATGGACTGGTTGATGTATGGCTTGAACTGCATCCGAGGGAAAAAGACTATACAAATTACTCTACTTTATATAACACCCCTCGCCCGGGGAGTAACTCAATGTAGAACCGCCACTGCCCTTAAGGAAGGTAGATTGCCACCCTCATGTAATGAAGCAATCATATCTGTAATCCCCAAGGAGGGTAAAGACGCAGAATATTGTAACAATTACAGACCCATTTCTATGCTCAATGTAGATTACAACATATACACATCCATTATAGCAAGGAGAGATCAGAATTTCATGAAAGAATTAATTGACGAGGACCAAACTGGATTTACTACGGGACGACAAACATTAGCGAACATAAGAAGGACCCTGCAAATAGTAAACTCGATACAAATGAAGGAAACTAAGGCTATATTGCTGAGTCTTGATGGCGAAAAGGCTTTCGCCATTAAATGCAGCAATACAATAAACCAGAATCCTATAGCTAGAATAAAAATGAATGGTAGTCTAACAAAAAGCATAAAGCTACAGAGGGGAACACGCCAAGGATGTTGCCTGTCCCCTCTCCTCTTTGACTTATACATTGAACCTCTGGCGCAGGCTATAAGACAGTGTGAGGAAATAAAGGGAATACATATTAAAAAACAAAAACATGTAATAAGTCTGTTTGCAGACGATGTAATAATATATTTAGAAAGACCTGATACAAGCCTAACACATTTAAGTATATAAGTATATACGGTGACCACTCATTATATAAAACAAATGTGAATAAAACACAGATTCTGGCTTTTAATTATACCCCTTCCCAAGAAATTACAAATGCTTATAAATGGAAATGGAACTCAGAAAGCATAAAATATCTTGGGGTAACCCTAACAAAACAGATAAGCCATCTTCAGAAGATAATTCCAGCCATGTTTTCATTGTGATCAGATTCATATACAAATTAAGAGGATATTGAGAGATGGTCGACCATATCACTGGAGTTCAGTTCAAAGATTGACATTATTAAAATGAACATTTTCCTGAGGCTATTGTATTTCTTCCAATCCCTTACTGTCAAGATACAGTTAGAAAGATTTAAAACCTGGGACAAAATGATATCGCGGTTCATTTGGAGTGGTAAAAAACCAAGAATAAAATATAGCACGCTACAACTGGCTAAGAATCGGGGGGGTATGGCACTCCCAAATTTAAAGGATTATTATGAGGCAGCACAACTTGGTCAAGTGGTGTGACAAGCATTATAACTCCAAATGGAAAGAGATTGAGATGAGGGTGGCTAACAAACCAGTGCAATCCCTTTTGGGCAACATTACATTGATAAAAACTACTAAAAGGTTCAATAGATCCAATAACCTCCCACACACTGATTATCTGGGCTGATTTCAATAAAAGGCATAGATTGGAAAAGAAAGTGAGATTGTTGAGCTGGATTGCATATGATGAAAGATTCAAGCCAAACTTGAGTGACCTGACATACAGGAACTGGGAGAGGAAGGGAATCACTGCCATGTGTACAATACTAAAGAATGGAAACATAATGTCTTTTCAGGACCTTAGAGAAATGTATGGATTAAAAAATTAGGATTTTTTTTAGATAACTACAGCTAAGGGATTATATTATAAGGGAAATAGGGTGCGCAAAAATATTAAACGGAGTGATAGATGTACAAATGCGAGTATATAATGGGTCAAAAATCAAGGTGGTATCTGTGTTATATAAAAACCTCAGAGACTGTACGAGTGCTTCAACTGATTACATTAGGGCTAGATGGGAGACAGAGCTGGTGTCCTGCAGTCAGGCCCCCAGTTCAGCCAGGCAGGGCCTCACAACCAGACACAGGTTAGGTACTAACTATAGGTTAGAGAGCGATTCAGAGGAACTTTATCAATACCTGTATCAAGAAAGATACTTATTAATGGAGGAGGTCGTAATTCATGATTACTCAGAGTAGTGAACCTGACTGAGTATAGAGACGTTTACATTGGTAGAAACCTCCCGTTTGGCACGAAGAAATTCTTCTTTCATTAAATTGTAAAAACTGTGCATGATTGATTTCTTCTGTGGTTGTTTAAAGAATCAGTGGTGTCAGTGATAGTGCTGTGCTTTAGAGTTCTGGGAAACACCACAGGGCAACTACAGGTTACAGATATTATTCATCTTTGGTTCATCATGTTCAGGAGGACAATATTAAGATCAGGACAGAGATTATACAAGGCTGGGTTAGGTATAAATGTGTGTGGTAAAGTATATGAGTTGCTTATGGACGAGGCAGTTATGTGATCCTGTAAGATAACTATAGAATAGATTTTTTTATTTGTATCTGAAAGAACATAGTTCCAAAGAAATCAGGTGTAATCATGACAGTGGATGTATAGTATATAGTTTATAGAAGTATAGGAAGTGTCCATATCTCCATTTAGCTCAAAATCGCAGTGAAAAAATATCACAACAAAACAGCTTCTAAATAAAAGTATTAGATTCTTGTGTAACCCAGGTTAAAAATCTGTATTAAAAACAATAAATTAGTTGATTGAATGACGACAAGTGAAATTCATGGTGGAAAAATCAATTCATTAATACTGCGTTTTGGTTAATAATAAAAAACAGATGTTTATCTAAAAGGAGAGATAGAAGCATAATAAAATAATTTATAGAGAGTTTTAGTTTGAAGGAGACGGGTTGGAGACGGTCTGTCACCCAATCAGAAAAGAAGCCCCGCCCATTGAGCTGATCGGAGCAGGTTCACTTCCTCTGAAGTTGCCGGGAAGAGAGAGAGCAAGGCGCATTAAGCAGACACTCACCATAGGAAGATAAAACAAGAAAAGTGGATCAGACTCGGAAAAGCTGCCGAAGAAATCTCCCGGGACGACCAGGACCTGTGTGAGCACAGTCGGAGGAACCTCTCGGGAAGAGAAACGCATCGGTGAGCGGCCGTCTTGATGTGCTAAAGGCTAATAGCTAATGCAACGAGTTAAACCGTTAGCATAGGAGCTAACATCAGAGCACTAGCTCCGGTGCTGATTGGCGCGAGAGAGACACGCTACGACACACCACACATTAATGCTGAAGGCCTGATCCGACATTTTAAAGGTGCATTGTGAGACATTTGTTTGCTCCTTTGTTGCACATAGAGCTGTATTATGTGTGTGTTTAGCACCTTATTTGTGCATTCTAAGCTCATCCAGCCATATTTTATTAGCTGTGCACATTACATATTTTTCTTTCTAGATGATTGATATTGTTTTATGTGCTAATTACGATGTAAAGAGCACAGGATATTTTGATACTGTTGATTTGGAGTGAGGAAGATTATTCAATAACATAATCTGATATTTTGAGTGTTGCTTATTTTATTACTGAACATTGTGATAGCATGTTGCAACAGTAATTGAGTAAAATTGTTATTCTCTATTAGGCCTGGGACGATAACAAATTTTGCTGGACGATATATTGTCCCACGAATTATTGCCGATAAACGATATTATTGCCAACATGATAATATATCATAATAATGCACACCCTTTCAAATACAATAAACTTTTATTTTTCAGTAATTTTTTACCATCGTAATTGTAATTTCAGGAACGTTGAAATATCCTAAATAAATAAAACAAACAAAGAATAAAATGGACTCTCAGTCTCTGTTAGCAAAAACAGCACTCAAATATAAAACCACACACAACCAAGACAATAAATAAAATGGCTTATCAAGTCTCGATTAACAAAATTGCACTTCAATAAATATTGAACATTTAGGCCGTTTGTGACATGTATTTTCTTGCAGGCAATTCGTTTTGTCTGTCTGTCAAACGTTTGCAGCATCTCTCTCAATGCTGGCTTTTCAACTGTACTAAAGGGCAGCATTTCTTTTGCGATGCAGCGAACTACAGTTTCTTTGAGCGCACACCATTTTTGCTCCATTTATATTTACTTTGTCGACCAAACGCCTCAGTGAGTGTTGACTTTCGGGACGAAGGCTCTGCATCTTGAGGTGCACTTTTTTTTCCCCAGCTGGGAACACTGGGTTGGGTGGTTGTGCTTTAGGTGGGCATGCAACTTTGTTGTGATGCTTTTTTTTGTTGCCACCACTTTTGAACTGGCTCGTCCGTGTTGATGGGCTCACCTTGCTCATTTGGTTATTACAGATGTGGTAGAAAGACATTTTTTTGTACAATGTTTATTTTTTTTAGTACATCAGTTTGGCTGAAATCTGTGGTGCTTCCACCTGCTGAACACAGAATAAACTATAAGTACCAGTCTTGGCTGCTTAACACAGCTCATATTACATGTGTAAAAATTATTGTAGGCTATTGTATTGTACAGTATCTGTAAATAATCGTGTTTCTCCTCTGTTCCTTAATATCTACAGATATGACAATGATTTCAGCATAAAACATCCTTTAACGTGACTTTTTTCATTTCATTACATGAAGCACTGCAACACCTGATGTCCTCTGAATCCACTGTGGCAGCAGCAACAAGGTGGAGATCGGCAGCTTCAGGCTGGTCAACATGATAATATTGAGTCAATTTCTATATCCATTATGGTTGGTAAAATGAACACTGTTATCACAACAATGTTCACCTTTTACTTTCTGATTTGATAAACTTTAGATAAAAAGTCTTTTCTTTTTTGTCATAAGAGACAGAACACGGCAGCACAGCTGTGTCCCTCAGGTTCGTCCGTCCCTAATAAAATGACAGGAAACATAAAAGTATGGCATTATTGCCGAGATAAGTGTTACTTTCAAACAAAGTCTATGTCCTTATATTCTGTGGATATTCAACTATGTATTTGAATATGGTTTGGGATTAAACAGTGTACTACAATGAATGTGCAGTATGGAGTTCTTTCACATTAAAAGTATTGCATTTATAATGTAATGCATCATGTGCAATCATTTGCTTTAATTGTTAGTAAGTTATGAAAACAGGTCTATACCTGGTAGGTAAACTGTTCATTCATAAATAAAGTCCAGCTCAACAAGTTTCACACTGCAGCAGCTGCACTAACGTTATTTCTGAACCAATAATCTAATAAAACATTATTACTGAAGTTACCCACAGTAACATAGTCAAGCCAAATAGGTTGGGGAGCTGAACAACTTTACATAACGTTAAATATCTAACTTGGTGGAGCTCATTCACTAAACACACAGTCGCCTTCAGTTTAAAAGATTTATCACCATAAACTCTAACGCTCCTCTCTCCGCTGTGTGAACCGCTTCATGTCATGCCGCTCCCGTTAGCATTGCCATTACTGCTGGTATGTTGCCTGGAGGTTAGCGGAGCTAAGCTAACCAGCCAGGTACAGAGACAATGATACCTGCTCATCACTACTGACACGTAAATAAAAGGCAGTACTTTACACACCACAGACACTTCTCCGTCAGGACAATCAGCCGAACAACAAACGATAATATTCACATGTGAGTGAAAACTCCTCCCCAGACCCGGTCGCGTTCGGTGACAGGGATTAGCCTGTTAGCTCAGGTGAAGCCGAGCAGACCACAGGCTAACAGCCAGAGTGACGAGCTAACGGTGACGTCACGTGTCAATCAAGTGATAATTATTCACAATTTCAAACCTCTGTATTATCTAAACAGATAATACATAGTTGTCATGAAGGAAGAACTTACTGATTGAGTCTAAAACCGTATTTTGAACCAGGCTGTAAACAGGTTTAATTCTGCTCTAAAGTCTGGCGTTTTAACATGGGAGTCAATTCCCATTGACTCCCTCTTGGAGCCAGCCTCAAGTGGCCACCCAGTGAACTGCAGTTTTTTGCCTCAGTGCTCAGCCCGGGATGTTGCTGCTTGGTGTAGAGCCAATGCTAGCGGCCCTGCCTCCCCCCACAGAGACAAAGAGACTGGATGACTGACAAGAGGGTTCACTCTGTTCATTCCGCTATGGAACAAACGCCCCCAGGTGCTGAGACCGAGCTCAGAGTGAACCCTCTTGTCATCCAGCCTGCTTGGAGGTGAGAGAAGAGGAAAACAAACGCGCATGCACATGGCAATAAATCGAGGCCGGAAAAATTATCGAGTTCATTTTAATTTATCGTGCGATTAATTGATTTATTGATTATCGGCCCAGGCCTATTCTCTATTGATAAAGAGTTTATGTAGATTTAACATGATTAATGTTCTATAATTCATTTTTTGAGATTTGAGAAAATTAAGATGAATGCTCTGATCCAATTTATCGTAGGTCAGGTTTTTTGATGGACCCATTGAGAGTTTGACCTACCTGGATGTTGGAGCCAGTCAAAGTTTGATGGCGAGCCAGACCCCGGAGGATACTTAGAGGTACTACGCCGTGGAACCTG
Source organism: Paralichthys olivaceus (assembly GCF_024713975.1). NCBI lineage: Eukaryota > Metazoa > Chordata > Actinopteri > Pleuronectiformes > Paralichthyidae > Paralichthys > Paralichthys olivaceus. The sequence goes on along the minus strand of NC_091097.1, from coordinate 20,855,567 downwards.
AATCCTTTTACACTTCACATACACACACACACCATCCACGCAACAGTGCGGTGGGACTGATTTTCCACCTTCACGGTGTTGACTGAACAGTGACTGAAAACAGGTGAACTGAACTTTAGAAAAAACGCAGCTGCAAAACTTTATTTTATTTTTTATTTTCTATACTTACCCGGGTAAGAGTTGTGATAATTTGTGTGATTGATGTTTTTATTCATCCTTCCCATCCTGTAATAAATAGGGAAGCGTATACTCCTGCGTCATCGTTTGATCAATCCTGGGCTCCATAGTCGATCTTAGAACTTCTGATTTCACTGGTTATTGAACCTAGTTACTATTTTTCAGTACTATTCTCTTTTCCTCTCAGAAGGGTTACACTTGTTTAGTTTTATTTCATAATACATGATAATATTGGATCATTCATTTGTATTTATCAGCATGTAAGCTTGTTGCAGTGTCTCAAACCCAGTTTCTCATCAATGTCACAGAAGAACAACAATGAAATGGACGGCTACACACCAGAATTGTATGGACCTGAGGGCAGAAAGTGACCTTACTTTGGAGGAGATGGACGACAAAGAGTTGTTGGACATGGTCTGGGCAGTGGTCAACAAATTGTCAGAGGGCACAAATAACCATCCACTTCCTCAAGATGTCCCTGCTCAGGAATGGCATGACTTGTTCAACTGGACTGGTTCTGATGAGGACCCCCCCCCCAATAGCATCACCTCTCAGCTTGGAGCAGCATCCTCCTGAAACCCAATGGTGAACTGGCTGCTGCCATAAACCACCAGCAGCTAAGTGTCCTGCAGTCAGGCCCCGTGTTCAGCCAGGCAGGGCCTCACATCCAGACACAGGTAAGGTACTAACTATAGGTTAGAGAGCGATTCAGAGGAACTTTATCAATACCTGTATCAAGAAAGATACTTATTAATGGAGGAGGGGGTAATTCATGAGTACTCAGAGTAGTGAACCTGACCGAGTATAGAAACGTTTACATTGGTAGAAACCTCCCGTTTGGCACAAAGAAATTCTTCTTTCATTAAATTGTAAAAACTGCATGATTGATTTCTTCTGTGGTTGATTAAAGAATCAGTGGTGTCAGTGATAGTGCTGTGCTTTAGAGTTCTGGGAAACACCACAGAGCAACTACAAGTTACAGATATTATTCATCTTTGGTTCATCATGTTCAGGAGGACAATATTAAGATCAGGACAGAGATTATACAAGGCTGGGTTAGGTATAAATGTGTGTGGTGGTGGTTTTAACTCTCTGACACCAAGGGGACAGATGACACAGAGGATGCAGGTTGTCTTATCTCTTATTTTGTGTCTGTTCTTGTCTCCAGTTCAACAATGTGCCATCAGGGAAGCTGACCAAACACCTGGAGGTGAGGCTGGCTCCTGTTGGATTATTGTAAGTATCGCACACATTAATGCAAACACACACAAACACACCTCTGAGCTACTGTTTCTATTTGTCTTCTTATGTGTCTGATTGTGTTTATGTAGCAAAGGAAAGGGGGTTTACGGGGCTCCAGGAGACAGACTTCCTTTTCCCGTGAACAACCGCCACTCACAGTAAGTCTGCCTGACTAGTTCACAGTCACCTTTTCTGTCATGAATTTATATTTCTTTGATTGAGATGCTTTCATGTTCTTTTCTTTCCTCACAGTTTTAAACATTGGTAATTCATGCTTTCTGTGTTTTTTCTGTTTTTCCACAGAAAGAGAAAATGTGAGAGCTAGCAGGATGATGACATGCCGTATGTCAAGCTTTCGAAGACGGAACAGACACTAAACGCTGTTGCTGAGCTCGAAACTCCTGACTGTGCAGTCGTTGAGCCCAACGTTGAAAAGAGAGTATGTGTCTTTGCTTTGTAGGTTTGAGACTCTGTGTCACACAAACCTCATCCAGCTGTGTCTATGACCACACTTCTAAAACTGTTCTCTAACTATAATTCTTGACATCATGACACATCTATATATCCAGATTTAACTTGTGCAAAACAAGAAAGACACCAGTTCATTGTTGATATGCATTATGATACATACCAAATAGATATTAGAAATATAATAAAACAAATGATTTACCAAAATAAAATTAAAATCGCATTTATAAAAATACTATATATATACATATACATACATACAGATATACATGCAGATATACATGCATTTATACTTCTGACCAAATGTATTTATGCAAATATTTTAATGACCTATTTTTCTTATAGTAGAGTAGGTTTTAATAATGTGACTTTACTTTTACTTTTGTTAATATAAAGTATTCTGTTACATTTCATCACTGGATGAATAAGAAGTATTTAAGTGGGCAGAGAAGAGACGGGGACTTTGATACTGATTATAAAGGCTCAGTATAGTGTATGACTTGCTTATGGATGAGGCACTGATACAATCCTGAAAACTATTATAACTAACAGGTTGTGGTTTTAACTCTCTGACACCAAGGGGACAGATGACACAGATGATGCAGGTTGTCTTATCTCTTATTTTGTGTCTGTTCTTGTCTCCAGTTCAACAATGTGCCAGCAGTGAAGCTGACCAAACACCTGGAGGTGAGGCTGGCTCCTGTTGGATTATTGTAAGTATCACACACATTAATGCAAACACACACACACCTCTGAGCCTCCGTTTGTATCTGTCTTCTAATGTGTCTGATTGTGTTCATGTAGCAAAGGAAAGGTGATTTACGGGGCTTCAGGAGACAGAGTTCCTTCTCCCTGTCCAGACACAGGAGGCTCTGGAAGAGATGGCAGCTGACATTGTCGCTGCTGTCCAGACACAGGAGGCTCTGGAAGAGATGGCAGCTGACACTGTCGCTGCTGTCCAGACACAGGAGGCTCTGGAAGAGATGGCAGCTGACACTGTCGCTGCTGTCCAGACACAGGAGGCTCTGGAAGAGATGGCAGCTGCCGTTGCTGTCGAGGCACAGGGGGCTCAGGAGAAGATGGCAATGGAATTGAATGCTGCAAGAAAAAGCTCTCTGTCAGCTCTCCTGTTTTCTACTATGGATTATCCAATGCATCTAGTTGAGGACAATCTGCTTCTCCAAAATTCAGTTAAAATAAAAAAAAAAAAAGATTCCAATGGTACTTCAAGCTCCTGAAGTTTGTTACATTCTCCTATTTGTTTTAACCTGTAATGGAAATTACATTTAATTGCATGAGCGGACAATGGTTGACCAAATTGTTAATCTAAAAAGGGTAACCTTAAGGTTTATGATGGTGGTTTAAGAGACACAGAAATTGCCACCACAATATCCAACCAGATGTTTTTTCATTTATCCGACCACCTCTCGTTTATTCGACCGGACGTCGTTGCTCCGACCAGGTTTCTCATTTATCCAATCACATGTTGTATATCCAACCAGATATTTTGTAATTTATCCAACCACCTTTTGTTTAAAAAAATGAGAAACCTTGGTGAGACAAACAAGGGGTGTTTGGTTAAATTTATGAAGTGGGATGATTCAGATCTGTACGGACATTTTAAGGTCCTCATCATAAAAGCAGAAGAGATCATTCTGTGCTTGGTTTCTCCTCAGAAACAGATCTCTGTCTGCTCGACAAGCTTTAAAATGATGGAGTACATGACAGTGGTTGTCCGATGGTGCCGTGTGCCACAGCCTCACATCAATTAAGCCACATCAGGTCTTGGTGGTACATGAGCAGGTGGAACTGTACAGAAAATGAGACCCAGCATTTGAGAGTTATTTGCGCTCACCTATCCAGCGCTGGTGTTTGGAGCTATATAGCCAAACTGTTCTCTACAATGAAGAAGCTATGGGCAGACCCGACGTTTAATCTATTGGGCTCTGGAGCTTTTGAGTTATTGTTGACAGATAAACAACCATTGACTGAAATTGTCAACCAATATAGTGTCACATACACTGAGATTCAGCCAGGAGTTAGCTTGTACGAAAATGTCATGAAGACAGTAGCATTGGTGAAAGCGTGCAGTCGGACCCTAAGAAAAGAGCTGACTGTTGCAGACCATAGGATGATGTTTAAGCTATCCTGCAGACATGTAAGTACTGAGCACATCCTCTCTTAAACTTTTTTTTTCTCAAAAAAAAAAAGAAAAGTTTATATACTCCTTTTCCACAAATCGTTTGTTTGTTTCATGTCACCCTGACAGGAACCCCACAGCCTGGTAGTGTTGCCACCTGGGTCTGCCACCAACATGATCACAGTGCGATGCACTGAGCCCCAGACGATATATGACCTTATGCTGAAGCATGGCTTACATTGCTCCTGTAATGGAAATTTTTACATTTGTGTATGTTTAATTGCATGATGTATGTATGCGAATAACTGACCAAAGAGTTGACCAAATTGTTAATCTAAATGGGTAACCTTAAGGTTTATGATGGTGGCTTAAGAGACTTGAGCTTTATGGCCTCGAGAAACCACAACTTTATGGTATCTCTTGGTATCTCTGATTGGGATCTCACACCTGGGGTCTCACAGGGGGGTCATCCACAGAACATGTAAACAAATGGACAGGATATCTCCTCCACTGAGAGAAACTACAGGAGGGTAATAAATACCTTTGCATGCTTAGTGGGAGGGGGCTGCGAGTTATAGGAACACTGATTCTCCTATGTTCTTTGCTCATTTGTGCATGCCATTCAGGTGATGTGTACTGATGAGTCCATCTGCAGATGCTGAATTTAACTTTCAGAAAGAAGTGTTTGACTTTGTGCTTGTTTCACAGAAATTGCCACCACAATTTTGGTGTTGTCGGCAGGATCACTCTTGTGAGAAGACACTCTGGATCTCAGGGCTGAAAGGTAAAACTGCGCAGGGAGTCTGGGACTCTGACCTCAACCTCCCTGACAAAAGAAGGTAGAGACGTGAGGGCCTGATGCCTGAGAACCAAAGAGGGCTCTCACTGCTGTGATCCAGCGGACCAATTAGCACAAAGACACTGTCTTTCTGGGAAGACAAATTCAGAAGGGAAACGGTTCTCTCACAGGGTGAGTGACAGACGTGTCTGCATGGCAAGGTTTGGAACCGATGTAGAATCAAGGAAGCTTCGGGTGTTCTTGGAGATCACGGGTGGTCTTGGAGACCACAGAGTTAATATAGAATAAGCCTGTTGGTGATCTTAGAGAAGGTCACATAGTTAATTGGGAACTAATGAGTATGGTATTAGAATAAGCAGGTTGGTGATCTGAGAGGAGGTCACAGAGTTAAGGAGTATGGATATATACAAGATATAATAATAGGAATATACGGAGTGTTTGTTGATTTTAATACACTTGTTATATTGTGTTCTGACGTCGAGTTCATGATTTAACAAACTATGATATAATATAGTAAATAGAGTTTTGCACTGGAGATGTGACTGGGACTGAAGGACTGAGACCTGAGCCAGGATCATCTCGACACTGCCATGAATCTGCTTTAAGAAGAGAGAGAGAGAAGTTCTCAACCCCCAAAGGTAAGTAAAGGTAAGTACATTTAAGTAAACTTAAGTATATTAGGGGTATAATTGGCTTTTTGAGGTTATTAAGAAAGACTTAAATCCTGAAATTAAAATCCTAACAACAAATTGTTAACAAAACTAAATTAAAAAGAACGGATTAAAATAAATTAGGGAATTTCTAAATGTCTTTTCCAATATCAGCATAACTTTGGTCCTCCAAATTTTGTATTTTGTTGAACAAATGGGGAGTTTAAATTGATAAATAAGAGTTATGTTAAAACTGATGAGACAACCTATTAGAGAAATGGGTTTAAACATTGGTAAAGGAAAGAAAGATAAGGATAATGCTAATCCACTTCAACTTTCTTTTCTTAATGTTCAGTATATGTTAATAAGTGATGGTAAGCGTAGAGTTAGAGAGGAAAGAGTTAGAGAGGAACGACTTAGTGAGGACAAATTAGAAGGAAAAAAGAAATGTAGGGATATTTGTACTGGAGCGTGTGAATTTTGGTTAACTGAAGTGAATATCAGGGACAGTTTACAGAAGGTAGGGATTGAACTAATCTCCAAGTCTCAGTGTGTCCGACTAGACCCTGATCTGGACTCAGCTCCACCGAGAGGACAACTACAGCCAGCAGCGGTGCAGTGTGATGACCAGCAGGACACTCAGCTGCTACCGGTGCAGAGGGCGCAGGCGGCAGCTCCAGCTGTCCCTAACCTCCATCCTGACCTCGACCTTGTTGCAGCAGAGGAGGTGGATAGGCCTCCATCATGCACCACTTACATACTCCATGGCGCACCGGGAAGGAGGCAATTTATGATTTGAATGCAACCCTGCAAGCACCGATGGTGGAGGTGGCTGCAGGAGATGGAAACACTCAGCTGATCTACAGACCATGGACATTCACCAATATGAAAGAACCTACCATTTCATCTCTCCCACAAGTGTTAAGTGGGGGAACGGTATGCAGTGCAACTGGAACCAGCACTGAACAGCAGAGACTGCTGATGACTGAGATGGGGACTCAGTATTCGAAAGTGGCAAGATCCGTCTCTGCACAGGAGTGGAGAATGGTGAATCCACCATGGGGTCATGCTGATCATGCAGAAAAACTCTTGAACAGCAAGACAAAGAAAAAGGACAGCTGGCAGCATATCAAAACCAAGTCTGCGGGCACAAGAAAGGTCATGGACGGAGAGGAAGGGGACGTGGAAGAACTTACGCTTGTTTCAAATGTGGCAAAATTGGACATTAGATCAGGGATTGTCCTGAGAACCAATACACATAGTGTGATTGAGTAGCGGTGGAGCTGGGGACAGTATATAGAGAGATACACTGTACCATTGTTTTGTTAAAATGAGGTTAAGGAAATTTTAAACATTAATTTTTGTTGTCACCACGCTGGCTGATAGATTTTATAGGTAGAGATTTGGTGTGTTCATTGAGTAATATGCTAATTTTAACATCACAAGGCGTAGATGTAACTAGAGGATTTGATACATGCATATCAATGGAAGATTCTTAACTCTTCCCTCACCTCTGTAAGTAACACTTTCTTGTGTGTTCAATCACTGTGTTGTCTCAGTAGCTTAGATTGATTCACTGGAAAGGTATCAAATTCTGATCTCCATGTTCTATTAGGCAAAGGAGAACAAAAACAATTGGTATTGAAAGTTTTGGAACTTTGGACCAAAAGGGGTTATGGGAAGGGAAAAAACATCTGATCCCAATTATAATAATAATTTAATCAGAGGTTTAGAGGTAAATCACAAAAGATTTCTGCAGTGATAAATGCAGTTATCTTAAAACAGTTCTTAAAACAGATCAGATCATTATAGCAGGTGATTTCAATATTCATGTAGATGTTGCCAATGACAGCCTTAGTTCAGCATTTAAATCAATAATAGACTCGATTGGTTTCACTCAACATGTGAATCAACCGACCCACTGCCTGAATCACACTCTTGATCTTGCCCTGACATATGGCATTGACATAGAAAATATAACTATTCCAACAGAACCCTCTTCTGTCTGACCATTTTTTACTTACATTTGAATTCAGAATTGTTAATTACGTCAATTCTGAACGGAAGTTCTACTATAGTTGATGTCTATCTGACAAAACTGTTCACAAATTTAAAGAACTGCTCCCCTCTTCCCTTCCCTCTCAGCCATGTGTCAGTACTATACAAGAAGATTATCAAGACCTTACTCCCACACTTGTTGATAACTTTGTAAATAGTACTGCAGCCTCACTAAAAACAGCACTTGAAGCTGTCGCCCCATTAAAAAAGAAGAATGTAAGTCAGAGGAGATTAGCTCCATGGTATAATTCCCAAACGCGCGTTCTAAAACAGACATCGCGGAAGCTAGAAAGGAAGTGGCGTTCCATCAATCACCAAGACTTCCACCTAGCCTGGAAGAATAGCCTTATAAATTACAAAAAAGCACTTAGAAATGCCCGAACCTCTTATTATTCATTACTAATAGATGAAAATAGGAACAACCCCAGGTTCCTCTTCAGCACTGTAGCCAGGCTGACAGAAAGTCACACCTCTACTCTAGATCTGAGAAGCAATGACTTCATGAGCTTCTTCACTAATAAAATTACAACCATCAGGGATAAAATCCACCACCTCCTCCCAGTGAATAACACTGATACATTGTCTGGTCCTGAAACCATAGCACCAGATATATGTCTAAACAAATTTTACTCTATTGATCTTCCTGAACTGACCTCGTTAGTTTCATCATCTAAACCAACTACTTGTCAGCTGGGCTCTGTTCCAACTAGACTTTTTAAAGAAGTCCTCCCCCTAATTGACCGTTCCATTTGAAATCAGATTAATATGTCTTTGCTAACCGGCTACGTACCACAGGCTTTTAAGGTAGCCGTTATTAAACCTCTGCTTAAAAAGCCTACGCTTGATCCAGAGGTTTTAGCTAACTATAGACCCATATCCAACCTGCCCTTCATTTCCAAAATCCTAGAAAAAGCCATTGCTAACCAGCTGTGTGGTTACTTAGATAGTAACGGTTTATTGGACAAATTTCAGTCAGGATTTAGAACCCATCACAGCACAGAAACGGCACTATTGAAAGTCACCAATGACCTTCTTATGGCATCAGATGATGGACTTGTCTCTGTCCTCGTCTTGTTGGACCTTAGTGCAGCCTTTGACACAATAGATCATAAGATTCTGCTACAGAGATTAGAACAACATATAGGAATTAAAGGAACAGCACTACACTGGTTTAAATCATATTTATCAGATAGATTCCAATTTGTTAACGTTAACAGTGACTCCTCCATGCACATTAGGGCTGGGCGATATGGACCAAAAGTCATATCCCGATATATTTAGGCTGAATATCGATATACGATATATATCCTGATATTTTTATTACAAAGTGACGGCAAATGTTCAGTCAAAGTCAAAGCCAAATATGACATGTCACAGGTAGTTTTATTGAAACCGGCTATTTCAGTGAACAGTTGCAAAATGAAATTAATGAATAAATGCTCAGCTGTTCAAATAACTATAAAATGTAAACAAAAATACTGTATAACAACAGGAGTACCTTTTTTTTTTTAAATCAAAGCTCTGTAAAAAAATATCTTAAATAAAAATAGCCTATGAAAAAAAAATGGGCCAATCTTTTATGAGAAAAGTACAATATCAACATTAGCCCTAGTAAGGGCAGCATTTATATATAAAGAAAGAACAAAATAAAGTGCTCAGTTTAAGGAAAATGTTTTTAAACATCTTTTTTTACTTAAAAACAACATAAACAGTAGTGCTGTCTTGAGGTAGACATTACAATACAGACAAGCGTGTCCTCCTTAGTTTACAGATTTTGTGCGAGATTCACCAGCCTGTCAACGGCATCTGGCTTCAGAGATGCTCTTTGGCAGGTCACAATATTGCCACTGCAGCTGAAAACCCTTTCGGAGGGTGAACTGCTAGCTGGTACCAAGAGATACTTTTTTGCCAGGTGGCTCAGAGCTGGAAAGACAAATTCATGATCCTTCCACCACTTGAGGGGATCAGTGTCACTCTCCACACTTGCTGACTGCAAGTAACTTGACAGTTCATTTTCAATAGCCCCCCTCTTGGTTGGTGCAGTGGTGGTTGCTGTGCGCTGCTTGAAGAAGCTTGCCAGTGTCTTCTTAGCTTTTGGTGCCACTGCTGCTGCTTCTCCATCTGCAGGCTCAGGCACAGTAGGCACACGTAAGTAAGGCTGCTGACAGCTGCTCTGATCAGCCAGTAGCGTCTCCACCTCCAAGACAGCTCTGTGCTTCAATGCATCGACCTTTTCACTTGGGATGTAGGTGGTCCTGAACCGTGGATCCACAAATGAAGCCATCTCCAGTAGGTCAGTAGTGGCTGGTTCAGAATACTTACTGTTGAGGTACTCAACAATGCTGGTCTTGATCGATTTGCGAAGCTCGCTATCACCCTCTTCACATGCCAGGAGACTTTCGTTAAAAAGGTGCAGCACAGGTTTCACATATGATAGAGTGATGTACTCCTCACCTGACAAAGCATCGGTAAAGTCCTGGAGAGGTTTCAGGACCTTTTGGACTGCTTCTAGGACCTCTAGGTCCTGCCAGGTAGGGACAAGGTGTCTGGTCTTTATGTCACTAGACAGGACTTTGGCTAGTGCTCCTTCCTGCTCCAGGACTCTCTCTATCATCTGCTGCCTCGATCCCCAGCTTGTGGCAGACTCGGTTATGAGTTTGTGACTTGGCAGACCCAGCTGAATCTGGACTTAAGCAAGATGTCTCCTTTTCTTCCAGCTGTATGAAAAACAGCTTACAACTCTCTTGCACAGAGAAATGGCCCGAGTGGCGCGCATGTCATTCATGCCATGTCCTGTCAGAATCATAAAAAACTATTAATTAAATGGGTTTATGCGAGAAATTCAACTCTGGTTTCACTTTAACACACTCATACAGCCAAGTGCTTTCCAAAATCAAGCTTTAGATTTATTCTACATTAATATTATTTTCTCGTTTCATAGTTTATTTTTTTAATCAACACCAGTCCTAAACATAAATAACAAATATTATATTCATTTATTTTCTGAATTTTAATCCTGTAAGAGATTTTTATGTATTATTATTATTTTTGTAGAATTTATAAATGATGACTTTACTATATGTACATTTACTCATGTTTCGTTCTTGTTGTTCTTAGAATGTATGCTATTTTTTAATGCTACTTCATATTTCTACTCCACTAAAAACTCCACACTGTTTAGGCCTACTTGTGAAAGTTGCAGACAGACACACAGGAAAATAAGGAAAAACTAACATTTTAATATGTTTTTGTTTAAAGTAAAAAATCTGAATACTCCTTAGAACACTGCACTCACCAATAGCCAGGTGTAATCTGTGACCGAAGCACTGCATCCTCAGCCACTTGTTCAGCTCAACCGCTTTGACGATGTTGCTCCCGTTGTCGGTTGTTATAGCAACCAGATGCTTTTCTTGGAGTTTCCAGCTTGCAATTGCGTCCTGTAGGGCCTCAGCTATATGCTCACCAGTGTGATCCTGGGGGAAATAACTTGTCTGGAGACACACTTTTTTTATCTCCCAGTCTTGAATGAAGTGAACTGTCACGCTCATGTACGGCCCACACGTCCTGCTCGACCACATATCGTTGGTCAAAGCAAAATGGGTCACGTTAGCGAGCCGGTCAGCAAGGCTCAGTCTGACTTCATTGTACATTTGTGGCAGTGCTTCTTGTGCAAAGTAGTTGCGACTGGGAAGCTCATATCTCGGGTCCATAGTTTTCAGTAGCTTTTTAAATCTGACTTGTTCCACAGTTGCAATAGGGACCATATCTTTAGCAATGTGATAGGACACCGCTTTAGTTATAGTACACCACATGTCACTTTTCTTTTCATAAGGCACAGTGCGGGAAAATGAAGCTCGCAGTGAGCTTTGTTTCGGGGATGGAGCTTTTTCGGGTTGTGGACGGCTCGCGGCTGGGGCTTCTGCAGCGCGCAGTTTCACACACTCTTCGTACTGCAGTTTGTGCCCCTGTTTTAAGTGGTGAAAAAGATTTGTAGTGCTTCCACCCCTGGCTATAACTTGTTTATGGCACTCCCTACATATGATGTGATTTTGTTGCTCATCTGATACCTTGAATCCGAGCCATCTCCATATTACTGAGCCACTGCATTTTCTTTTACAAACCAAGTCCCCCTTCGCATGCTCCGCAGACGTTGTTGCTTCCTCCATGTTTTTTTAAGAGTGCCGGAGTGTCTGTTCCGGCCCCTCCCCTCTGTGTGCATGAAACAGGAGGGGCGGGGGCGCGGGGAGCAGTGCAGAGAGCTCCGGGTGAGCAGCTTGCCTGGAGCAAGGATCACAGCGCAAATTTGAACTATATCGATATGGTCTAATTCCATATCGCATTTAAAAATATATCGATATATATTTTATATCGATATATTGCCCAGCCCTAATGCACATGCAAGCTAATCATCATCACAAGGTTCTGTCCTTGGACCAATACTCTTCACCTTATATATGCTCCCCTTAGGCAACATTATTAGACAGCACCACAGCAGACAGCTGGGGGAACTCCCATCATGCACTGAGCACTTCATCACTTCCCTCTGTCTCTCTGCCCCCCCACACCTGTTTATTTATTTATTTTAACATGTCACATCTCTTCTTTCATTCCTCTCTAAAACACTGGAACGTGCAGTCTAAGACCAACTGTCCTCCTATCTTTCAGAAAATGACTTCCTTTACCCTAATCAGTCAGGCTTCAGGACTGGTCACTCCACTAAGACGGCCCGCCTCACAGTGACTGAGTTTCTCGGTGCCGCCAGAGCCTCGTCCGACTCGTCAGTCCTCATTCTCCTTGACTTATCCTTTGTGTTTGACTCAGTCAACTACCAAATCCTCCTCTCCACTCTGGCTGAACTTGGCATTGCTGACTCTGCTCTGACCTGGTTCACATCATACCTGACAAATCGCACCTTTCAGGTCACATGGAATGGCTCCTTGTCCAATCCCTGCCTTCTGGAAACTGGTGTCCCTCAAAGCTCAGTATTAGGACCACTTCTGTTTTCACTATACACTAGATCGCTAGGCTCTGCAATCACATCGCATGGATTCTCTTACCACTGTTATGCTGACGACACCCAACTGTTCCTCTCTCTTCCCACATCCTCCTCCAGCACCCACGTTGTGACGTGCATCTTGGAATGTCTGGCAGACATCTCCGCTTGGACAGCTACGCATCACCTCAAACTCAACCTTAGAAAACTGAACTGCTCTTCATCGCGGGGAAATACTGCCCTCATATGGACCTGTAAGTCACTGTCGAGGATGTCACGGTACCATCTTCGTCGACGGCAAGGAACCTGGGCGTAATCCTAGACGATGGACTGTCCTGCGCCCCCCAACATCACTGCTGTGGCCCGATCCTGCAGGTCTGCCCTCTACAATATCCGCAGGATCCGGTCTTTCTTCACAAAAGACGCAACGCAACTCCTGGTCCAAGCGCTGGTCATCTCCCGCCTGGACTACTGCAACTCCCTCTTGGCTGGACTCCCAGCCTCTGCAGCTAAACCGTTGCAGCGTATCCAGAACGCTGCAGCGCGCCTCGTTTACAATCTTCCCAAATTGTCCCATGTGACCCCCCTCCTCCGTGACCTCCACTGGCTTCCTGTTGGGGCCAGCATCCGATTCAAGATGATGGTGCTGGCCTTTAAGGCCGTCAATGGAACTGCACCTGTCTACCTCCAAACACTTGTCAGACCACATGCCCCAGCGAGAGCACTTTGCTCATCTACATCAGCTGGCTGACTAGTACCCCCATCACTGAGAGCAAGCAAAGCCCGCTCAGCGAAGTCAGAATCAGAATCAGAATCAGAATTCTTTTATTTGCCAAGTATGTTTGCACATACAGGAAATTGCCTTGGTGTCGTTGGTGCACTACTTATGTACATAAAACAACAATATAAAAAACAACAATATGTAAGAAATTGAATAAAATAAAATAGAATAAAATAAAATAAAATAAAATAAAGAATATACATATATACATTAACAGATTAACAGGGTTATGGGCACGTGCTGTGCGAAGGTGCAGAGATTGGTGATAGTGCCAGTAGTATATAAGTAATAAATTATAAATTATGTGCAGGGGGTGGGGTGTGGTGGGGTAGAGTCAGTGCGGTGCAGAGTCAGTGTGATGCAGGGGGCTTGTTTGTGAGCCCCACTGCCACGGGGAAAAAACTGTTCAGATGGCGAGAGGTTTTAGTCCTGATGGCCCGGAACCTTTTTCCGGAGGGAAGTCTCTGGAACAGGTGGTGACCGGGATGTGAAGGATCAGCAATGATCTTGCCTGCTCTCCTACTGGTCCTGGAGTGGAACAGGTCTAGGAGGGCCGGCAGGTCACAGCCGATGACCTTCTCAGCTGACCTTATGATCCGCTGCAGTCTGCCCTTGTCCTTGGCAGTGGAGGCAGCGAACCAGACGGTGATTGATGAGCTGAGGATGGACTCAATGATGGCTGTGTAGAATTCAACCATCACTTTCTGGGGCATGTTGAATTTCCTCAGTTGCCGCAGGAAGAACATCCTCTGCTGGGCCTTCTTGGTGATGGAGGTGATGTTCTCCGCCCACCTCAAGTCCTGTGCAATGATGGTCCCCAGGAATCTGAAGGACTCCACTGTTTTAACTGGGGAGTTGCACAGGCTGAGGGGGGCAGTTTGGGCTGGGCTCCTCCTGAAGTCTGCCACCATCTCTACAGTTTTCAAAGCGTTCAGCTCCAGGTGGTTCTGGCTGCACCAGGAAGCCAGGCTGTTAACTTCCTCTCTGTAGGCGGCTTCGTCCCCATTGGTGATTAATCCGATGAGGGTCGTGTCGTCTGCAAACTTCAGGAGTTTGACAGAGGGATGGCTGGAGGTGCAGTTGTTGGTGTAGAGGGAGAACAGTAGAGGGGAGAGCACACAACCTTGTGGGGCTCCAGTGCTGATGGTCCGGGACTCAGAGACAAGCTTGCCCAGCCTCACGCGCTGCTTCCTGTCAGTCAGGAAGTTAGAGATCCACCTACAGGTGGGCTCAGGCACGCTCAGCTGTGTCAGCTTGTCACGGAGAAGAGCTGGGGCGATGGTGTTGAATGCGGAGCTGAAGTCCACAAACAGGATCCTGGCGTAGGTGCTGGGGGAGTCGAGGTGCTGGAGGATGAAGTGGAGTCCCATGTTGACTGCGTCGTCTACGGACCTGTTGGCTCTGTAGGCAAACTGCAGTGGGTCGAGGAGGTGGTTGGTTATTGTCTTGAGGTGGGTCAGCACGAGGCGCTCAAAGGTCTTCATTACTACAGAGGTCAGGGCGACAGGTCTGTAGTCATTAAGGCCTGTGATCCTCTGCTTCTTGGGAACGGGGATGATGGTGGATGTTTTGAGACAGGCGGGTACAACACATTCAGCCAGTGAGGTGTTAAAAATGTTCGTGAACACTGGAGAAAGCTGGTCTGCACAGTGCCTCAGTGTGGAGGGGGAGACAGCGTCGGGTCCAGGTGCCTTGCGGGGGTTCAACTTCTTCAGAAGCTTGTTTACATCCCTCTCCTGAATAGAGAGAGGTGTGATGGGGGGGAGGGGGGTTGAGTCTTTGTCCAGGCTGGGGTGAAGAGGTGTAATAGCTATGTGGGGTACTGGGAGTCTGGGTTAGAACTGGTCCATTGTCTTTCAAATCTACAGTAAAAGTCATTCAGTTCGTTTGCAAGTTTCAGGTCTTCCACAGAGTGGGGGGATTTGGTTTTGCAGCCGGTGATCACTCGCAGCCCCTTCCAGACTGACGAGGAGTCGTTGGCTGCAAACTGTTGTTCCAGCTTCTTTGAGTACTGTCGTTTGGCCTCCTTAATCTCCTTGCCAAACGAGTATTTTGCCAGTCTGAAACTATCCATGTCCCCAATTTTGAAGGCCGCCTCCTTCTCCAAACGAAGCTGTTTGAGTTTTGCAGTGAACCAGGGCTTGTCGTTGTTATAGCTCACCCTGGTGCGTGTTGGGATACATCTGTCTTCACAGAAGCTGATGTATGACGTCACTGCATCTGTGTATTCATCGAGGCTGTTGGAAGCAGTTCTAAAAATTTCCCAGTCAGTGTTATCCAGACAGTCACGCAGCTCCTCCACAGCTTCTCTGTTGCTCCAGTTCTTGGATCTCAGCACAGCAGGTTTAGAAAGTTTGAGTTTCTGCCTGTAAGCTGGGATCAGGTGAATAAGAGCGTGGTCGGACAGGTCCAGAGCAGCGCGGGTAACTGCATGATACGCCTTGGTGATGGTGCTGTAGCAGTGATCAAGAGTGTTCTCCCCCCTGGTCGGGCATTTGATCAACTGTTTATATTTCGGGAGTTCCTGAGATAAGTTCCCCTTATTAAAGTCCCCGAGGACAATAACAGGGGAATAAGTGTTCTCTCTCCTCCTCTCCACCCCCAGTACCTGCTCGGCGAGTTGTCGTTGTGCTTCGCGCACGTCAGCTTGCGGGGGGATGTACACGCCGGCCAGGGTGAAAGAGGTGAACTCACGGGGAGAGTAGAACGGTCGGCAGGTAATGAAAAAAGTTTCCAGGTCCGGAGAACAGGACTGTAAAATGACTTTCACGTCGCTGCACCAGCCCTGGTTTATATAAAAACAAACCCTCCGCCTTTTGCCTTGTGTGAGAGGATCGGGTCGCGGTCCGCGTGTAACAGCTGGAAGCCGGTCATCTGTGCGGCGGAGTCCGGTGTGGCTTCAGTCAGCCACGATTCCGTGAAACACAAGACAGAAGTAAGGGAAAAGTCTCTATTTGTCCGGATGAGGAGGCGCAGTTCGTCAATCTTATTGCACAACGAGCGGACATTGGAGAGGAGGATGCTCGGGAGAGGTGAGCGTAATCCCCGCTCCCTGAAGCGCACCAGGG
Organism: Paralichthys olivaceus; assembly: GCF_024713975.1. Classification (NCBI taxonomy): domain Eukaryota; kingdom Metazoa; phylum Chordata; class Actinopteri; order Pleuronectiformes; family Paralichthyidae; genus Paralichthys; species Paralichthys olivaceus. Next base: position 20,839,191 of record NC_091097.1, on the reverse strand, counting down.
CCCCAGCGCGCTTCCCTCGTCGTCTCCGCCGGAGTCTCACTGTGTGTCCGAGGACCACCGCACCTTTGATGAGTAAGTCCACTAAATCCACGGAAGAGGCGATAAAGTTGGGACATAAATCGGATGGTGTTGTGTCCCTGATGGAAAGAAGCTCGTCCATCGTGAAAGTAATCCGAGTAGGGTCGCAGTAAACAGAATTAAATACTAAAAACAAACACAAAAGTGCGCACCAACACACCGAGGCGACCGTTTGTGGCGCCATCTTGGTGTGTTTAGTCTTAAGTTGTGACTCTTCTCTGTTTTAGCACATCAGTGGTGGAACATCAGTGGTGGAACAAACTCCCGACCAATGTCAGGACAGCGGAATCGCACTCCATCTTCCGCAAAAGACTCAAGACTCATTTGTTCAGACTTCACCTCGACCCTGCAGAGCATGACTCCCGAGAACCGGAGATGAAGCTGAAACAGCGCCAAAATTTTCAGTGGCCGGGAGGGGCATTACGTCTATAGTAGTTTAGCACTACCATAGACAATGAATGGGAATGTGTTTAGGGCCGTTTAGCTAAACAATCCACGGCTGCTGCGTGGGAGACCGGGGTCGATTCCCAGATGGAGAGGAACATATTTTTTACATAAAATGTCGAGAATTTCCTTTGAAAGTGAAAAAAATAAAAAAAACTGAATCCACACCTGCATCCACATTAAATGGGTTCCTCCCCTTCCATTCATCAAGTTTGGTAGAAAAAGGTTAATTAATTTTTTTAGTAATCTGGCAAACAAATAAACCAATAAACAAACAGAGGTAATAAATGGATCTTTCCAGTTATCTTCATCTGGTGAAACACCTTTTGTCACCACCAGTTCAACCAGCGAAACACAGTTTAAGACTGGTCGATGTTTTCAGCAGAGGATCTAGAAAAGAGGGATTGTAGAGGAGGAAAAGATGTTCTCCATCTCATACATTATTATTTATTTGCTCAGGGTACTTTGTAAAAGACGAATAGAAGAAATATCATCTGAAAGAGGACAACAGTTTTGCTCTACTTCCACTGAATGTTGCTTGGACAGAACCATTTCTTCCAACTGTCTGATCAAAGTTTTCATGACTTGTTCAGCATATTTTATATAAATAATATATTGATATAGATATATAAATTGTATAGATAATATCAATATACCTCTAGTAGCTGGGTTGAAGAAGATTGTGACTGTGTTGCTCCTCTTCATTGGAGGGATGAACACAAGAACAGCGAGATACTGTTGTGTGTTGGAAATGATGTTTACAATAAAACTCGAGGAACCTGTTGTTCACAATAAATTAAACAAATTAATAATTTCTTTTAAAGTCACACTGTCCCGTTGACCAAATAATTGACACACTTTTCAGTGGAACTACTTTCTACCAAGAAATGTTCTCTTTCCAGCATCACAGGGGTCGGACACTCACTGATGAGAGGCGTCCCCCTGGTGATGGGCAGCAGGTTGTTCATGATGAGCAGGATGAGGGTCAGCTTGAAGGAGGAGCGGTTTGGGGCCCAATAATACTCAAGATTAGCCGTATGATACATCTTACTGTGTGGTTGTTCAGGTATATGAGGGGCAGAGGAGATCTCAGCATGTAGATTCCTGAAAAGATCAATGGTTCAGTTACAACCAGTATACTACTGTTTACTTCCTCTATTTACTTTGTATTCCATTTACATGCTGAAAAACACATATGGGTCACAGTGTAGAAATTGTTAAATAAAACTTTTGGGGGCTGAGGCCTTAAGACAACAAGACAACAAAATACTTTATTTGTACACATTCACATGGATAGATATAATCTTTTTTTTTTTTTTCTTAGAGTTTATTAGTCTAAGCCAAGAAATATATCCTATATATCATCAAAAATCATGTACAAATACAGTAACAGAAAATCACAGAGATGGATGTAATTTAATATAAAAAACAAAGAGACACTGTGACACATACATCTGCCCGTCATTTATCTGGTCTTTAGTCAAACAGTCTCTTACCTTTGCTGTATAAAACACCCCACATGTGTAAAGTAGTTGTAGAGCAACATCTGCTGTAGTTTGTTGTTCTTCAGTCACGGAAGTTAAAGGAAAAGTCAAGTAAGAAAGACAGAGATGAAGCTGAAACAGCGCCATAATGTTCAGTCGCCGGGACGGGCATTACCTCCATAGTGATTTAACACTACCATAGAGAATGAATGGGAACGTGTTAGGGACGTTTAGCGCAGAAGGCCTGTGTTCGATTCCCGGCAATAGACTATTTTTGGCCAATTTTTTGTCTTTCGAAAGTTGAGCAGATGAAATGTCAACATGTACTTCTGGAATTGGTTTATTTGTGTAACAGACAATGAAAACCATTTGAAACTTTTTTCTTGAAATATCACTTTTGTAATAATAAGATAGTTAAGTGGGCCTTTTCATGTTTTGAAAAATTTGTGGCAATGACATTGACTTGAAATTGAGAGCAGGCATTGCAAGTCAGAACTGTTCATCAATAGGAAACACAAGCAAAGCATTCTATTTACACGGTATATTTTAGAAGCTCATAGAATCAAGACTGTTCCCTTCAAGTCTAAATCACTTTTGTATTGGGTCTGTTGTTTGCATTAGGGGGCAGCTGGGCTTTTAGCACCACTCTGCCCGAAGTGTGAGTTGTTGGGCCATGAAGAGGTATATTGGTATCGTGGTAAAATGCTCAAAGTTAACTAGAAAGTGATTCTGAGATTTACACACTTCCAGCACTACCAGTAAATCTTTCAAAATGACTTTACAAGCGTGGATACGTCATGAGCCATAGTCATCCATAGTTATGCTGCTATAGGCCTAGACGGCGGGGAGATCACCCATCAGGCACCAGAAACCAGCACCTTCTCTCTTCTCTCTCTGCCTTGTTTATTTTATTGTATCTTATTACATGTCTCTAATTCCTTGGGTCTTCTCCTCCCCTCCTTGGTCCATGCTGTGCGGCTCTCCGGAACCCATCCTGGCCCGGGTCCTGATGAGGGATGGACCTAGTGAGGTCACCGGTTTGTCGCAGGGCTAACGTGGAGGGTCATGCAACCACCAGCACTCTCACCTGAGGACCTCTCACCTTTGGAGCCATGTTCACTACTACTACTGCACATGTTGGACCATGAGGGAGGTAGGAGTGCCCGGAGGGACCAACGCGCCCTTGGAAGACCATGCCAACATCCAGGTGGTGATTCCCGGGCTGGATTCAAGCCCATGACCAGAGACTGTGACTCCACCCCCCCTTTATTTCCTTTTTTCCCCTATATATATTTTTTTTCTCCACTCACCCCAACCAGTCCTGGCAGAGGCCGTTGATAGATACATGGAGGGAAAGTAGATTTAGTTCTCATGGCCAATGTGTTTGATGTGCAAGTGCTGCCAAATATATACAGAATATATCCTTGCTGGCCCATCCACTGCAGACAGAGAGGGGAAAGCTGACAGGAGCTCCGGGATCCCCTCCGTCTCCTGTTTATAATGCATGAAAATCCAACTTAACTGATTAAAGCTTTTGACAAGACCAGTTGATGCAGTCGTATTTTTTATTATATATAAAAATATATTTTTATTTCTCGCCGGAGTAGTCCTGGTTTGGGGAGATTATTACAGCTGGAGGTGCAGCGTGCAGGGAGAAGAGGCATGATAACCTGTGTTATGTTATTGCTCATAGTTGTTTTAGCTTTATGGTGTATTTAGTGTTAGTCGTTCAGTTTTGATTGCTTTTTTGTCATAGGGTTAAATATTAAAAACCTATGTTGGAGCTAGTGAAATAGGAAGTATATTCTGGGGATGTATAGTACGAGACCTGAGGAGGTCTTTCTGAGCTTGCTCCACAGAGCGCTGTGTGAGCTTGGGGTTCAGGGGTTTTTTTGTTTTTTTTTTGTTTTCCCCCTGCGGAGCTACTCACTCTATTCTTTCTGCAAGTGTTCTAAATGAAAGGTAATTGTAACTTCATTAGCTGGAATGTTAAGGGGTTAAATCACCCAGTCTTCTCACACCTAAAGAAGCTCAGGGCTGGGGTAGCCTTTCTTCAGGAAACCCACTTGCATGATTCTGACCAATGGCGATTAGGTAAATGCTGGGCAGGACAGTTTTTCCATTCTAACTTTAAAGGAAAGCCAGGGGTGTGGCCATCCTTGCTGATAGAAACATTCCTTTTGAGCCCTGCAACATTACAGCAGATAAATTTGGACATATTACCCATGTTTCAGGCAAGCTTTACAATAAGCAAGTGGTCTTGGCCAATGTGCATGCGCCTAATGTTGATGACGTACAGTTTTTCAATAGATTTTTCTCTGAACTCCCTGATCTAAATTCTAAATTTTTAATTCTCGGGGGAGATTTCAATTGTTATTTGGATGCAGTATTAGACCGCTCCTCACCTAAACCTACCACTCTCAGCAAATCCGCCAGTTACATTAAAGCATTTCTTGATGATTTTAGCCTTTCTGATCCCTGGCGGTTCTTGTATCCTAGAGGAAGAGAATATTCCTTCTTTTCCCATGTCCACCACACTTACACTCGAATTGATTATTTTTTTATAGATAATAAATTCATCTCAAACCTTAAGTCATGTAAAATACGAAAGTATTGTTATTTCTGATCACGCTCCCCTGGTTCTGGTACTAGCTTTTCCAGATGCTGACTATACAAGGAGACACTGGAGACTAAATCCATTGTTACTCTCCGACGAGAGCTTTCTCTCACACATCTCTACACATATTAAAACTTTTTTAAGCATCAATAGAACACCTGATGTGTCTAATAAACCAATTTGGGAAGCTATGAAAGCGTACTTAAGAGGAGAAATTATATCATTCTCAGCATATAAAAACAAGCAGACTGACATTGCTAATCAGATTTTAAACATAGATAAACAACATGTAAATTCACCTTCACCTGATCTGTACAAGGAGCGCTTGAAACTTCAGGCCGAATTTAACGTTCTTTCATCTCATGAAGTCGAAAGTCTCTTACTTCGGAGTAAAAGTAACTATTATGAGCACGGTGGAAAAACTGGCAAACTCCTGGCTACTCAGCTGCGTGGGTTGAGAATGAACCAACTTATTGCTGGAGTACAGACTGATAATGGATGTATAACATCTGACCAGAAAGAGATTAATGACAAGTTTAGAACTTTCTACTCAAATTTATACTCTTCAGATTGTACAGCAGACTTTAATATTATGGAAAACGTCTTTAATAACCTTGACTCACCGTCCCTTTCTCAAGACCTGAGAAATAACCTGGATGCGCCCATCACCCAGGAGGAAATTTCAGCAGCTATATCTTCTATGCAATCAGGTTAATCCCCTGGCCCAGATGGGCTTCCATCAGATTTCTTTTTTAAAAATTCTGCTGATCTAGTCCCCGTCCTGTGCTCAGTGTTCTCTGATTCCTTAAACTCAGGTGCACTCCCTCCCTCGTTCAATCAGGCCTGTATCTCCTTGTTGCTGAAAAAAGGCAAAGACCAACTAGATTGTGCTTCATACAGACCAATTTCATTGCTAAACACGGATGTAAAGATCCTCGCCAAAGTTTTGGCCCACAGACTGGAGGATATCCTTCCTTCTGTAATATCGCCAGATCAAACTGGTTTTATTAAAAGACGCCATTCGTTTTACAATATTCGTCGGCTATTTAATATTCTGTACTCCCCCAAACATGTGGATTCAGAGTGCCTTGCCTCTATGGATGCTGAGAAGGCATTTGATATAGTAGAGTGGAACTATCTTTTTTTTACACTTGGAAAATTTGGTTTCGGTTCTGTCTTTTTGTCCTGGATCAAAACATTGTATAAATATCCTTCAGCCTCTGTTTTGACCAATAGTCATTACTCTGAATACTTTGATTTACACCGTGGGACCCGGCAGGGTTGCCCACTAAGCCCACTCCTTTTCGGAATTGCCATTGAGCCTCTTGCAATTGCCTTACGTAGCAATGGGCGGGTACAGGGAATATGGAGGGGAGGAGTCGAACATAAAGTCTCGCTGTATGCAGGCGACCTACTTCTGTTTGTTTCAAAACCAACCACTTCTCTACCAGAAGCCCTCACGATCTTAGATAATTTCAGTCAATTTAAATAAAAGCGAACCATTCCCAATTAATAAGGAAGCTCTTAAACTTAACTATACCCATCTCCCATTAAGGTGGTGAAAGATCAATTTAATTACCTCGGAATTTGTGTCACCAGAGAATTCAAAAACTTGTTTCAATCAAATTTTCTCACTTTATTTGATCAGGCAAAACAGATTTTGTCTCTGTCCCTTATTGGAAGAATAAACTCGATTAAAATGACATTGCTTCCAAAGTTCCTCTACTTGTTTCAATGTCTTCCTGTTCTCATCCCCAAATAATTTTTTAGAGCCCTTGACTCATTATTGATATTTTACATTTGGAATGGTAAACACCCTCGGCTGCGGAAAGCATTTCTCCAAAGATCCAAGCAGGCAGGGGGAATGGCTCTGCCTAATTTCCAGTACTACTACTGGGCAGTGAATATTGGGTGTTTGTTATTTTGGAGACATTTCCATCTCGAACCCACTTCCCCGGCCTGGGTTACAATGGAGGTCTGTGCCAGTAACCCTGTTTCCTTACCTGCCCTCTTAGGTGCCGCACTTCCACTTGCTTCGGATATTCCCAAGAGCAACCCAGTAGTTAAACACTCCCTGTTAATCTGGGGCCAATTTAGGAAAAGTTTTGGACTACAGCTTTTTTCACTTAAAAGCCCAATTGCTGCTAACCATCTATTTGCTCCTTCAATGGCTGATGGCGCATTCAATATTTGGCACAGAAAAGGTTTGAGATGCTTTGAAGATCTATACATTGATAATTGTTTTGCGAGCTTTTCTCAACTAACAGAAACTTTTTGGCATTGCCAAAACCCACTTTTTTAGATTTTTACAAATTAGGACTTTTATACAGCGCTTAACGACCCAATTTCCTTATAAACCCCCAGTTACCCCTGTTGATATATTTCTTTCTGTTAACCCCACCTCTAAAGGTATCATGTCCAATCTATATAACCTTATTTCCAAACTGCACTGCTCTTCAGTGGCAACTATAAGAACTGCTTGGGAGCAAGACCTAAATTACACCTTTACAGAGGACACATGGGACTTGGTGCTTGATCGGATACACTCCTCTTCTATGTGTTCTTGACATGCACTTTTACAATTTAAAGTAGTGCATCGAATCCACATATCAAAAACCAAATTAGCGCGAATGTATCCTGATGTCGACCCTACATGTGATAAATGTAAAGGCGCACCTGCCTCACTCTACCACATGTATTGGACATGTCCCTCTTTAGGTAACTTTTGGACATTGGTTATCCATGCGTTATCAGATATCCTCCATCATCGAATTGAGCCAAATCCCTTGACTGGTATTTTTGGCATTGCTCCAGATTTGAACTTACATAAAGCTATGCTCAACTTTCTTGCTTTTGCCTCTTTACTAGCCCGACGAGCTATTTCACTTAAGTGGAAGGACCCAGCTCCTCCTTGCTGTTCACATTGGCTCAGAGACATGATATCCTGCATGAATCTAGAGAAGATTAGATACACTATTCGGGGATCAGAAAACAAATTCTACAGAATATGGCGCCCCTTCTTGGTATTTTATGAAAAACCTTCAACAATAATTTTTGAGTAGCCCCCCCCCCCCTTTTATTTATTTTATTTTTGTTATTTTTAAATAACAAAAAATAATTTTTAAAAATTTTTATTATCTATTTTATTTATGTATCTATTTTTTATGTATTTCACCTTTTTTTGGTGGTGTCTGTGCTGTGCTTTTTTCAGTTATTAAATCTTATTAATCTTTTATCTTTCCAAGCGTGGTTGTAATTTTTTTATTTTTTATTATTATTATTATTATTCTGTCTATTTACATTTTTTTGTCAGTAGATGTTTAAGTATGTCCATGTCCGGATGTTTTGACAAGGGATTGTTTTGTGTTATGGATGTTGTACGAAAAATCAAAAAAACTTTTTTCCTGTGCATTGATTGTCTTATATGTATTTTATCATTAATAAAAAGACCATTGAAAGAAAAGTAGTTTGTAAAGAATTGTTTTGCTGTATTGAGAGACCTGCCTGAGATTAACTGATAATTTACTCAAGCTGAAAAGTGCACCACCAGTGATGATGATTCTCAGACTGAGTGAGGTTGTGACGATATGTAATTACTTGCCAAAAAGTCCTTTTTTATGAAGTTACAACTAATTAAACACATTCCTGCACATGCCTAAACATGTTTAAACACATTAGCAGTTGTAACATTGTAAGTGAAAGAAGTGTGACTTCTGACCCAGCTCCGAAAGCTGCCTGAAATGGACCACACTAAATGTCTGATTACTAGCAGCCAGTTTGTGCTAGGGTGGAAAGCTGATATTGTTGGGAAGAGGAGAGTCTAATCTTTAATTTGGTGTATAAAGGCAAAATTAAGCAAAATGTTTCTACTTGACAGCGCCAGTGTACCACGCGATGTATGAGTTCTTACCCCTTTTGCAAAATAACTTCCGCAAAATCCCACCCCCCCAACTGAACTCCACTCCCCGCCCGCTCTCCGCTTCCCCAACGGGCGCTGACCTTCGGGGACGTGTGCATTTATCAGACCCGTGGTGCCCCGGCTGCTTTGGTGACACTAGATGACCTCGAACTGATCGCTGGCCCTCGTGGTGGCGACGTCTCATTTGAATGTCTGCCCTATCAACTTTCAATGGTACTTTTTGTGCCAACAATGACCACAGGTAACGGGGATTCAGGGTTCGATTCCAGAGAGGGAGCCTGAGATCAATTATTATTAGATTATTGATGACCATATACGACAAAGAATGACATAATGTGCCACACTCACGGCTGATGAAGGGCTGGATGCTGAGGGTCAATGAATTGTGTGAGATGTGTCAAATCTGTTGGTTATTATTTTTGTTCATTATCATATGTAAACAAATTTAAGCAAGATTTTTAAAATATATTTTGCATTGAAGATATAATTGTCTGCATTCAGATTGAGCTCTATATCATCAAATCAGTAATGATTGGATGACTAATGTGCATAACAAAGACATAAATATTACATAAACCAATCCTTTTAGCCCATTATTAAGTGGAACATAGTAAATTAAATTAAATGGAAACAGTCAAACACATCTGCAGAAGCATTGACAATTGTATTGATTTAATATACACACATACAAATATTAATAATATGCATTTTCATTAATATCTTATGCCACTGACAGTATTCGACCAACACTCACAAAGCACTGCTCAATAGCCATGAATCTATGAATGAAATTAAAATATGAAACCTTTATCTGCAGTGTAAAATCACATTGAACACATGAACAACACACAACAATACAATACTTAATCACAGAATGTCAGTGCCTGTGTTGTGCATCAATAGCTCTCACACACTAAAATCACATAGATAAACATGTAAATAAACATCCTCTCAATTATTTCGCATCAGTTTTAGAAACCAGCCAGCATCAAGGTCCACACTTTCCTGACACACACATACACACACATTTTTTACAAACACGAATCCAAACATGCTGCAGAAATGCACAATTCCCCATGCTCTCAGTGACACACAATGCAACAATTAGTTTGCAAAAATGTACCCACTTCCCGGTGATGGTAAAGTAGTTGACTACAGCTGCTCTACAGTGTTTTCCATCTTCATTATTTTATTTTCATCCTACTACATTTATTTTATAATGCTTGTGCTGTTAAGATTTCACACTATGTACTTACTGACACAACGACTTATATTTTGTTGATGCTTATGTACATATCTACATACTTAATTTAACACTTCATAGCATATTTCATTAATTCCCTCAAGCATATCACACATTATCTAATGGATCTGAAATCCTTGATTGATTTTCTTCATTTGGTCAAGAGACTAACCTCCGTCTCAGACAGGGATCACTTAGCTATCAGTGCGACATGTGTATAGTAGCCGCCTAGCTCAGGATTTGTGTATGCTCCGCAGTGATGTGCATCATATAGAAGTCAACCTGATAAACCCCCAGGGGCCGCCATGTTGTGCAGTTATAAAAATTGCCATGGAAACGGTTGCTTCTTAAAAATCTTCTTTGATGATTGATGTGGGGGCAACCATCAAAGGGATTGCTGGCCTGCAAATCCTTATCAAATCCAAACAAAGAACCAAAAACTCTAGACATTAAAGGATATTTCTTTGGTCCTCTGACCTACATAAGACAACATAAATAACAAGTTCCCTTGCTTCAAGTTATTAGCTTGTGAAAATAACAGACCGTCAACTGAGAAGACCACAGTCCTCATTAGTGAAGACAACAATGCTGCCTACGGAGACAACCGCTGATTTGTTCAGTAAAAATTCATTAAGAAGACACTGCTCTCATAACTACAAATCCCCTTTACCAAAATGGACATCCTGGTAAGAATTTTTTTTTTTTAGAAATGTATGTTCAGGTTGTGTTGAGTGGACTTTTAATAATGAATTCCATGTTTCTATTTTTCAGACATGTGGAACAATGCAGTCTGAGATTAAGGCTCTGAAAGAGAAGCTCAAACTGAATGATGAGCTTCTGATAAGGGAGCAGGAGAAAATGACAGCTCGCTCTAAAGCCCACATTGGTGTCCTGGCTGAACTAGCTGTACAGAGCAACAAGGTGAAGGCTCTGGAAGAGAAGCTCAAACAGAACGATGAGCTTCTGATGAGGGAGAAGGAGAAAATGACAGCTCACTCTAAAGCCCACAATGGCAAACTGGCTGAACTGGCTGTACAGAGCAACAAGGTGAAGGCTCTGGAAGAGAAGCTCAAACAGAACGATGAGCTTCTGATGAGGGAGAAGGAGAAAATGACAGCTCACTCTAAAGCCCACAATGGCAAACTGGCTGAACTGGCTGTACAGAGCAACAAGGTGAAGGCTCTGGAAGAGAAGCTCAAACAGAACGATGAGCTTCTGATGAGGGAGAAGGAGAAAATGACAGCTCACTCTAAAGCCCACAATGGCAAACTGGCAGTACAAAGCAACAAGGTGAAGGCTCTGGAAGAGGACAATGTGGCTCTGAAGGAGAAGGTGGCCCTTTTGAAAAGGGATTTGAGCAGGCTTGAGCTTGTGGTGACAGAGATGGAGGAAAGGCAAGCTCAGAGCCAAAAGATTGACTCCATGGACAAGGAGACTCAAACCAGCGATCTGCTTCAGGATGAGAATAATGCTCTTCAAGAAGAGCTGATGAAGCTCAGAGCTTCTTATCATGAGGTCTGTCTGAATCAGACTACCAACCAGGAGAAGTTTGACACTGAGCTCCAGGAGGAGAAGCTGGAAAAGAAAGTTCTCCAAGAAGAGCTGATGAAGCTCAGAGATTCTTATCATGAGGTCTGTCAAAATCAGACTACCAACCAGGAAAAGTTCAACACTGAGCTCCAGGAGAAGAAGGTTCTCCAAGAAGAGCTGATGAAGCTCAAAGCTTCTTACAATGTGGTCTGCCACTATCATGAAGCTGATGTTTCCAGTCGGGAGCTCAATGGAGAGAGTAAGGATGATGTCACTGAGGAGAAGTCTCTCTCCAGTGTTCTCCCTGAGAAACCAAAGAAGACTTCACTCTGGAAGAGAATCCGCCACGCTCTGGGGTTGAGAAAACCACAGTGTTGGAAGTAGTCAGCAGCGCCCATCCAACAGCACCTGAGCTGACCTTACCCAGTGTTGTAATGTAACGAAGTACAAATACTTCTTTACATTTCTACTTAAGTAGAAATTTCACATATCTGTGCTTTACTTTGTTATTTTTATTTCTGACAACTTTCACTTTTACTCCACTATATTTCCTAAGTAAAATGTGTACTTTTACTCCAATACATTTCTCCTAACCATCTTCTTTACTCATTACTACAAATTAAAATCAGAAGAAATTTGAGTTGGTGACGTAATGCCGTAAACTTTTTGTGGTATATACGTGTGCCTGCAATATATATTATGCCAGTGGGTGGCAGTTTCACTCGATGTACCCCATGAAGAAGAGAGTGACTGTGACTGGTACCTGAATAAGAAAGAGTGAAGTTTGTTCCGCTGAATTAGCTTGCCTGTTAACGTCTTTTTTCATTTACACTACACAACACATTCGTTGTCATGTCAACCGCCAAGCACGAAGAAGAAGAAGTCCCGCTTGTCTGGGTGTTGTGGTGAAAAACTAAGTTCCACTCGTGGTCCAAAAGCCAAAAAATTCAGTTAAAAAAAAAATTAGTAGAACTCAACTTAAAAGCAGCAGAGTTTTATTGTCGACAACAAAACCTGAGAGCATTCAGTAGCGAGCCGGAGCTGCACCAGAAGAACTCTGACTAACAGTGGTGTTGCTCCGCTTTATCTATCCTTAAGGGCCACACCTGTTACGACCTTCCCCCTGGAAAATCTCCAAGCACCGGGGTTACTTTGATACGTTGGACTTGAGTTTACCCCTGGAAAGCCTCCAAACACCTGGGTTGCTTTGGCCTTGGAGCTGGGACTTTCCCTCTGGAGAGCCCCTACCGTACCATGATGAGTCTCTTTTTCTTTTACACAGTTTTTCTTACTCTTGACACCATTATATCTGTCCAAACCATTTACTATTTTTTAAAAGATATTTCTCTCTGATTTTACACCATTATATTTCATTCTTGTCAGACTGCCTTTAAAAAAACAAAAAGATTATGATTTCTTCACACAAGTTATACATACACTACATACTGATTGTTACACATAGAGTATATTGTTTGATTCGTTTGATGATTCGTAATATCTGTCTTAAACTTATTGTAATCATTAGCAATTTATGTTATAATCACTCCAGTTTGCAGTGCAGATTAAAGGTACATAGTGACATTCATATGTGACACAGTGTAATGAACAGAAATTTTACTACACGGGCATGTCACATTATTGATGCCAATATGGAAGCACCTGCTGCCGGCTCTGCTGCTAACGTTAATGCTCCGGTAGCAGATGACGAGCATCTCGACTAAAGTGGCGAACTTGGTGAACTCCGTGGTGGTGATGAAGATAAGTTACACCGGCCGTATTGTCAAGAAATATTTTCGTAGGGGCTCACGTGATACAGCGAAGCTAGGTAGACGCAGACCCACAGGCTCTTCAAACAAATCCATTTTAAATTATTTTAAAACACCCAAACTCAGTCCGAACCTGGTCGGTTAGCTTTATTATGGACCGGAGAACCAGAAACAAGCAACTGAACTCAGCTGGTGAGCAAAACTCGACATCTATTGATAAAACAACTCCCGGCTACGGCGAGGAAGAAGTTCATGTAATGGCGGCGGCCGCGGCACAAGGCCACCTGGAAGGTGTGAAAGACTCCCTCATTCTTTAAGAGATACGAAACGGAAATCAAGCTCTCTCCGGTAAAATCGACGCTAAAACGGCAGAAATTAACCAATCTATCTCTGGACTAAAAGCAATGCTGGATATATTGAACACCCGCACAACCGAGGCGGAATGCCGCATCAGCACAGCGGAGGACCAGCTGGTGAGCCTGGATTCTTGCGTCCAAAAGCTGAGTAAAGAAAATGAGTTTTTATTGGAGAAAGTCGACCAGCTGGAAAACTACAGTCGACGCAACAATATACGGGTCGTTAACCTGAAGGAAAACTGCGAGGGTGGGGACCTTGTGAACTTTCTTGCTAATTGGATCCCAGCCACTCTCGGACGAGAGCATTTCACTGAGCCGCTGATCATAGAGCGAGCGCACCGAGCTTTTACGCACCGTCCACCTGCAGACCAGAGACCGAGACATGTATTGATACGCCTGCTTAAATGCCAAGACCGGGACAAAATCCTGCACATCGCCGCACAGCGGTCCCGCAAGAACAACGGTCCCATCATGTACGAGGAAAAGCCTGTACTGTTCTTTCCTGACCTGAGTGCCAGCTTGATGAAACGCAGAAAGGAGTTCGACCAAGTGAAGAGGGAGCTTCGATCCAAGGACATCCCGTTTGCCCTGCTTCATCCTGCAACATTGAGGATCACGCTTCCCGATGGAGGAAGGAAATTCTTCAAAACACCAAAAGAAGCGGCGGCATTCCTGCGCGACGCCCCGGAACGAGCATGACGGACCAGGCGGACAGAACCAACAGGTGGATGAAACCCAGCGGCAGCTCCGGAGCTGTCTCTCATTAACACTGCCGTCAATGTTGTTATGCTAAAGGTGCTGAGATATAAAGTAAGTGATGGCAGCAATTCAAGTTTAAGTTTACTTCAGATGGATTGGTTTCATGTTATCCCACCCTGTTTGCATTCTAACAATTTCAGAAAAGGGTGTTTTCAGCGTTTTTTTTCATATAAATTCTTGTTACACCGAAATGGATACTATGCATATTGTAAAAATCTTTCTTAGATAGAGCCTTGGGCTGGTTTATTTGTTTCTGAACCATGCCAGACATGTCATACTTGACAAGTGCGAAGTGCACAACCCAGTTCGAGAGGGAAGATAGTGTCAAACGTTCAGGATTAGGCACTTGGGGGGAAGAGGGGTGGGTTAAGGGGTTTGTTTTCTTGTTGAATGTTGGTGCTTTGGTTTATCTTTTTTTCTTTCATCACGGGGGATACACTGGCTCTTGCACAGTGCATTTACAAGGAGGCTATGGTACTCTGATGTACACAGTTAGTATTAATGAATAGGGTAGTTAAGTTTGTTAGCTTTAATGTGAATGGGCTAAATGGACCAGTTAAGAGGAAGAGAGTTTTGACACAACTTAAAAAACTGCACATTGATATCGCTTTTTTACAAGAGACCCATCTTACCACACAGGAGCATAAAAAGCTGAGAAGAGAATGGGTGGGACATGTGTTATCATCCTCATTTAACTCTAAAGCCAGGGGGGTTGCTATTTTAATAAATAAAAATATTCCAGTTACAATTGGAGAAACTATGATTGATCCAGCAGGCCGCTATGTCCTAGTTAATTGCCAAATCTACTCAGAACCCTAGACACTGTTAAACTTATACGCACCCAACTATGATGATGAATCCTTTGTTTGGGATATTTTTATGAAAGTATCGGGGGGACAACAAAACATACTTGTAGGAGGCGACTTTAATTTTTGCTTAGATCCTATATTAGATAAGTCAGCTACGACAATATCCAAAACAAAAGCAGCCAAGACTACCTTATCATTTATGAAAGATCTAAACCTGACTGATGTGTGGCGACAGATGCACCCTCAGACTAGAGACTATTCCTTTTACTCTTGCCCACACAAATCTCACACCAGGATCGACCTTTTCTTATTGTCAACACAGTTGATTCATAGAACACTGGAATCTGACTATTTATCTAGGATGCTGTCTGATCATTCACCTTTGACCCTATCTATTTTGATGCCAGAAAAACCAGCAAACCAATATAGATGGCGTCTGAACCCTTCTCTCCTTCATAGACCAGACTTTTGCCAGTTTATTAGGGACCAGATAAAATTGTTCTGTGAGATAAACTGCCCCTCCTCCCCCGGTAGTTTCATATTATGGGACACGCTGAAAGCTTATCTAAGAGGGCAAATAATATCTTATACAAAGGGTATCAAAAAGAAATATATGGCAGAGATAAATGAGCTAGATGCAGATATTCTGAAATTGGAAAAGGAGTTTCAACAATCTGGGTCTAAAGAACTTTACCAACGGTTGGTTAACAAAAAACTAAAATACAATACTTTACATACCTATAAGGTTGAAAAAATAATTTTAAGAACCAAACAAAAATATTATGAGCTGGGAGAGAAAGCTCACAAAATCCTGTCCTGGCAATTGAGAACAGAGGAAAGCTCAAGGACAATTAATGCAATTCAAACTGAAACTGGTGCAATCTCACACAACCCAACAGAAATTAATGATGCATTTAAACAGTTTTATACAAATCTATATACATCAGAATCGCCAGAGGATCTATCTAAGATTGATGAATTCCTGTCCACTATTGAATTGCCGAAACTCAGCCATGAAGACCAAAAGAATCTTGATTTGCCCTTCACTAAGAAATAAATCGAAAAGGCCTTATGCTCACTACAACCCAATAAATCACCAGGAGAGGATGGCTTCCCCCCTGAATTCTACAGAGAATTTAAGGACTTATTAACCCCCCTTATAATGGATGTGATTAATTTGGCATCTCAAACTCAAACCCTTCCTGAATCATTCTCCACTGCCATAATCACAGTGATTCACAAAAAAAATAGAGATCCATTAAAGTGTTCCTCTTTTCGACCCATTTCATTATTGAATTCAGATTATAAATTGATTTCCAAAGCCCTGGCAAACAGGCTTGGCCAAAATTTGCCAAAATTAATAAACCCAGACCAGAGTGGCTTTATTCTAAAACGCTCATCAGCCAATAATCTGTGCAGACTCTTTAATATTATCCATCTAACGAAATCTAAACCTGAACCTAGTGTAGCTGTAGCATTAGATGCTGAAAAGGCCTTTGATAGGCTTGAGTGGCCGTATTTATTCAAAGTTTTGGACAAGTTTGGATTTGGCCATTTGTTTATCAATTGGGTGAAAACACTTTACCATAAACCCAGAGCCAAAATTACCACAAACGGACAGACTTCGACAGCATTTCCCTTGAGTAGATCGAGTCGACAGGGCTGCCCTCTGTCTCCAGGACTCTTTGTCCTGGCTATTGAACCACTTGCTGAAGCAATTAGACGAGATCCAGAAATAAAGGGGTTCAGAGTGGACCAAATAAATCATAAAATCAATCTCCTGGCAGATGATGTAATTCTGTATCTAACAGACCCGGTTAACTCTCTCACGAAATTACAGACGCTGCTAAACACATATGGTGCTATTTCAGGATACAAGGTCAATTTGGAAAAGAGTGAAATTATTCCGCTCACGAACTTTGATCTCACCGAATACCAACAAACAACCCCATTTAAGTGGCTCCAGAATATTAAATATTTAGGAATAATTATAGACAATGATCTTAAAAATTTGTACAAACTTAATTACCTCCCATTGCTGAGTAAAATCGAGGAGGACCTCAACAGATGGAGGAACCTACCCATAACTCTTATTGGTCGAATAAACTGTGTGAAAATGAATATTCTCCCGAGGTTGCAGTATCTTTTCCAGTCCTTACCCGTTCCATTACCTGAAACCTTTTTAAAAACACTCAACAATCACGTTAGACAGTTTTTGTGGAATGGTAAAATCTCAAGGGTGTCAATGGAAAAACTAACATGTGATTATAGCCTGGGAGGTTTCCGATTGCCCAATTTTAAAAAATATTATTTAGCGGCCCAGATGCGATATATTTCGTCACTTTTCGACGGCGATGTTGCCCCCTCTTGGATACAAATTGGACTTCATCCTCTGAAAGAAGGAGCTTCCAGTGATTTCATTTATAAATGGAACTCCAAAACCATATCCAAAAGGACAGATAACCCTATTCTGAAACATTTTATTAAAATATGGTATGAAGTTCAAAAAAATCTTGGGCTGGATTTGAGACTGTCCCCAAAAACACCTCTAAGACAAAATGAACTTGTACCCATGACTCTAAATAATAAAATTCTGGAGACTTGGCATGATAGGGGAATCCATCTGGAAGATTGCTTTGATAAAGGACGTCTCATGTCTTTTGAAGAACTGAAGAGGAAGTATGACTTGTCCAGTAGAACTTTCTTTTGTTACCTCCAGTTAAGAGCTTAACGGGTAACACAACTGGGCTCTATTATTACGCTAGGCTAAGCAAAGGACTGTTTAGTCCTATTTCTATTTCATGTGATGTTTATAAGATTGAATTGTGTTGTTGTGATATTTGGTAATATGTTATTTGAAAGTTAATGTTAGTTCTGTTATACTGATCAGTTTCTTTGCATGCATCTAACTACTTTCTTTAACCTGGCACCAACACCTCACACACTCATTTCCACAAACTTAACACATACATGTGATCTCAGCCACATGGTCTCAAAACTCCATCTTCATTAATGTTGCATAAGTGTGAATTTTGCCAACCTCTACACTGTCAAGAATTCCATATCCTTCAACTTTGCTAGCTATTGATGTGGTAATTTTGGTTATAGTTATTTATTTAATTATTAATCAGAGTTCCAAATTTGTAGTCAGTAAGACTTATTTCTTAAATTGGCTATCTTTTCCCTTCCTTTGAAGGGTGGTGCCCCGATTTATCCTTTATCAGTTTAATATTAATATTTTTAATATTAATATTTAATATTTCTCTGATAGCCACATTTATTGAATGCCCAAAAGCACACCATTTAATGGTGCCCTGCATGAAGGAAAGTACATAATCATACCCCGCGCAAGGGAAAGTACATAATTACAACATTTTTGGTGCTCTGTATGAGGCAAAGTCATTAATACTAACATTATTTTGACTCCACGTGGAGCAGAGCACAACAGTCAACGTTATTTAAGTGATCGCTGCTGATGAGGGGCTCTCCATCTCCTCTTTAGTCGCATCCATTTTTTTCGCCTAAATATGGATTTATCCTCACCCAAAAGGTAGAGCATATTCTCCAGTCCCTGCAAAGGCTTTGTTCTCACATGTGAACTGGTCCACGCACCCCTCCAGCCAGCCACATCAAATGAAGATTCAGAGAGACTGCATGGAGAAGACACTGTGATGGGAGAATCTCCAAGAGTAGTCACACCACTGGGGCTGTGAGATGGCCACCTTTTGTGTTTGCCTCCTGTGGATGACTGCTCTTCAGGGTAGGACAGAGTCTCTTCCAGGAGTCTTTGGAGCTATTATATATGGATTGTTGGACAGAGCTGGAATTAGTGATACTGTGGCTTAATTGTTCATTTCTTCTTTGTTCCACAGGCACAGCAGCAGTGCAGCATGGCTAATCTCCAATTGGGACATGATGTTACAACTTATCACCTAACTAATACTATTTCCAATAATGTGACTATGCCACGGAAATAATTCAGAAAAGAAAGGAGTACGCAGGAATTAGAAAAGTTTTAAAAGAGAGAGGAATCCATTTCCAGACACCCATGGCCAGAATGAGGATACACTGGGACACCGGCCCGTGGCCATGGCAACAGGTAGGAAACAAAGAGGACACCGCAACACAAGCAAAACATAAACTACAGAAATACCGAGGAATGGACAAATAAAGTATGTAAGTGCATCAAAATGAATAAGTAAGTGAAAGATAACACATGTTAGACACTGAAGACAAATAGTCTAAGAGATTGTATATAGGTCTTCAGTCTTCACTGTTAGGACTGATCGGACGCTGTATGTGTGAGCTATAATGATCACTTTGTTCCCAAAACACAGGCTCTCTAGTGGTTCCAAAAGTCTGTAAGAGTAGAGCAGGAGGTAGAACTTTTAGCTATCAGGCTCCTCTCTGATGGAACCAGCTCCCACTCAGGGTTCGGGAGGCAGACACTGTCCCAGCATTTAAAGTAAAACTAAAAACCTTCCTCTTTGACAAAGCCTATAGTTAGGGCTGGATCAGGTGAGTCCTGAACCATCCCTTAGTTGTGCTGCTATAGGTTTAAACTGCTGGGGGAACTCCCATTATGCACTGAGCACTTCGTCACTTCCCTCTGTCTCTCTGTCTCTCTGCCCCCCCACACCTGTTTATTTATTTATTTATTAGTTTTAACATGTCGTCATGTCAAAGTGTCACTTTGTCCTCCCATAGTCCCTCTGGCTCTTCTCTCTCTCTCGTTTCAGATAACTCTGGCACCGGGACTGCAGGACAACAACGACTACCATCACCATTGTTATCATTAATTACAATAACTCAGTAATTCATTAATATATATAATCCTGTTGTAGATCACTACATTGTTATTGTTATAGTCAGCCCTGATACTGATGGTGCCCATTTGTTCCCGGTCTCTCTCTCTCCACCTCATCTCTCTCTTCTCTCCCCCACTTTCCACCCATCTCTCCTTTCCTCCCCCCTTACTTTTCTTTCCTCACCCCAACTGGTCGAGGCAGATGACCGCCCACATTAAGCCTGGTTCTGCCAGAGGTTTCTCCCTGTTAATGAGGGAGTTTTTCCTCCCCACAGTGCTTGCTCATTGTGGGAACTGTTGGGTTTCTCTACGTTAATATTGTTTTAAGGTCTTGAACTTTAAATGTAAAGTGCCTTGAGATAATTTAAATTATGAATTGGCGCTATATAAAAAAAATTGAATTGAATTGAATTAATGAGACAGATGCTCAAGAGAATCTGGATAACAAGAATGGACCTCACTAAGGAGGGGGGCCCCCATATTTCATCTGAATTTCCCCTCAACCCACGGGGGAAACGTGGGGGGCAAGTGCCTACTGATGTATTCTTAGTTCGATTTTTTTTTTATTGCTGAGTTGCTCAATGTTCTTTTGGCTATTGTTTGTTCTCATGGTATATAATATATATATATGTATATATATATATATATATATATATATATATATATCATGGAGTATAATGCCATTTTCCAAAGCTATAAATGAACAGCATATCGTTAGTGTTGTTAAATGTTAATGGGTTAAATAATCCAATTAAAAGGACTAAGATAATTTTGAAAATGAGAAAACTTAAGGCTCAAGTTATCTTCATGCAGGAAACACACCTTTCCCAGGAAGAGCATGAAAAGCTGAAGAAATTTGGTTTTAGAAACACCTATTACAGTACTTGTAAACAAAGGAACAAAAGAGGTTTGGCTATACTTATACAAAACTCAACAAAATTTGAATGTCTAAAAGAAATCAAGGATACAGAAGGACGATATATTATAGTGAAGGGGAAACTACAGGAAGAGATGGTTACCTTAATTAATGTATATGCCCCTCCAGAGAGTACTAAACAATTCTTTAAATCATTATTCCCAGTCATGGCCTTAAAATCTGAAGGTATAGTGATATGTGCTGGTGATTTTTAATATGATAATGGATCATAGGGTAGACACAACAAGTATAAAAAGAAATAAGACACATATATCTAAATTTGTAAACATGTCATTGAAGGAACATGGACTGGTTGATGTATGGCTTGAACTGCATCCGAGGGAAAAAGA
Source organism: Paralichthys olivaceus (assembly GCF_024713975.1). NCBI lineage: Eukaryota > Metazoa > Chordata > Actinopteri > Pleuronectiformes > Paralichthyidae > Paralichthys > Paralichthys olivaceus. The sequence continues at coordinate 20,818,113 of NC_091097.1, read as the reverse complement.
CTATACACATTACTCTACTTTATATAACACCCCTCACCCGGGGAGTAACTCAATGTAGAACCGCCACTGCCCTTAAGGAAGGTAGATTGCCACCCTCATGTAATGAAGCAATCATATCTGTAATCCCCAAGGAGGGTAAAGACGCAGAATATAGTAACAATTACAGACCCATTTCTATCAAAGATTGACATTATTAAAATGAACATTTTCCTGATGCTGTTGTATTTCTTCCAATCCCTTACTGTCAAGATACAGTTAGAAAGATTTAAAACCTGGGACAAAATGATATCGAGGTTCATTTGGAGTGGTAAAAAACCAAGAATAAAATATAGCACGCTACAACTGGCTAAGAATCGGGGGGGATTCCCATGGCACTCCCAAATTTAAAGGATTATTATGAGGCAGCACAACTTGGTCAAGTGGTGTGACAAGCATTATAACTCCAAATGGAAAGAGATTGAGATGAGGGTGGCTAGCAAACCAGTGCAATCCCTTTTGGGCAACATTACATTGCTAAAAACTACTAAAAGGTTCAATAGATCCAATAACCTCCCACACACTGACTATCTGGGCTGATTTCAATAAAAGGCATAGATTGGAAAAGAAAGTGAGATTGTTGAGCTGGATTGCATATGATGAAAGATTCAAGCCAAACTTGAGTGACCTGACATACAGGAACTGGGAGAGGAAGGGAATCACTGCCATGTGTACAATACTAAAGAATGGAAACAACATGTCTTTTCAGGACCTTAGAGAAATGTATGGATTAAAAAATTAGGATTTTTTTTAGATAACTACAGCTAAGGGATTATATTATAAGGGAAATAGGGAGCGCAAAAATATTAAACGGAGTGATAGATGTACTAATGCGAGTATATAATGGGTCAAAAATCAAGGTGGTATCTGTGTTATATCAAAACCTCAGAGACTGTACGAGTGCTTCAACTGATTACATTAGGGCTAGATGGGAGACGGAGCTGGTCCTGCAGTCAGGCCCCAAGTTTAGCCAGGCAGGGCCTCACAACCAGACACAGGTAAGGTACTAACTATAGGTTAGAGAGCGATTCAGAGGAACTTTATCAATACCTGTATCAAGAAAGATACTTATTAATGGAGGAGGTCGTAATTCATGATTACTCAGAGTAGTGAACCTGACTGAGTATAGAGACTTATTATAATGGCCCAGTAAAGTATATGAGTTGCTTATGGACGAGGCAGTTATGTGATCCTGTAAGATAACTATAGAATAGATTTTTTTATTTGTATCTGAAAGAACATAGTTCCAAAGAAATCAGGTGTAATCATGACAGTGGATGTATAGTATATAGTATATAGAAGCATAGGAAGTGTCCATATCTCCATTTAGCTCAAAATCACAGTGAAAAAATATCACAACAAAAAAGCTTCTAAATAAAAGTATTAGATTCTTGTGTAACCCAGGTTAAAAATCTGTCTTAAAAACAATAAATTAGTTGATTGAATGAAGAAAAGTGAAATTCATGGTGGAAAAATCAATTCATTTAATACTACCTTTTGGTTAATAATAAAAAACAGATGTTTATCTAAAAGGAGAGATAGAACCATAATAAAATAATTTATAGAGAGTTTTAGTTTGAAGGAGACGGGTTGGAGACGGTCTGTCACCCAATCAGAAAAGAAGCCCCGCCCATTGAACTGATCGGAGCAGGTTCACTTCCTCTGAAGTTGCCGGGAAGAGAGAGAGCAAGGCGCATTAAACAGACACTCACCATAGGAAGATAAAACAAGAAAAGTGGATCAGACTCGGAAAAGCTGCCGAAGAAATCTCCCGGGACGACCAGGACCTGTGTGAGCACAGTCGGAGGAACCTCTCGGGAAGAGAAACGCATCGGTGAGCGGCCGTCTTGATGTGCTAAAGGCTAATAGCTAATGCAATGAGTTAAACCGTTAGCATAGGAGCTAACATCAGAGCACTAGCTCCGGTGCTGATTGGCGCCAGAGAGACACACTACGACACACCACACATTAATGCTGAAGCCCTGATCCGACATTTTAAAGGTGCATTGTGAGACATTTGTTTGCTCCTTTGTTGCACATAGAGCTGTATTATGTGTGTGTTTAGCACCTTATTTGTGCATTCTAAGCTCATCCAGCCATATTTTATTAGCTGTGCACATTACATGTTTTTCTTTCTAGATGATTGATATTGTTTTATGTGCTAATTACGATGTAAAGAGCACAGGATATTTTGATACTGTTGATTTGGAGTGAGGAAGATTATTTCAATAACATAATCTGATATTTTGAGTGTTGCTTATTTTATTACTGAACATGGTGATAGCATGTTGCAACAGTAATTGAGTAAAATTGTTATTCTCTATTAGGCCTGGGACGATAACAAATTTTGCTGGACGATATATTGTCCCACGAATTATTGCCGATAAATGATATGATTGTCAACATGATAATATATCATAATAATGCACACCCTTTCAAATACAATAAACTTTTATTTTTCAGTGATTTTTTTACCATCGTAATTGTAATTTCAGGAATGTTGAAATATCCTAAATAAATAAAACAAACAAAGAATAAAATGGACTCTCAGTCTCTGTTAGCAAAAACAGCACTCAAATATAAAACCACACACAACCAAGACAATAAATAAAATGGCTTATCAAGTCTCGATTAACAAAATTGCACTTCAATAAATACTGAACATTTAGGCCGTTTGTGACATGTATTTTCTCGCAGGCAATTCGTTTTGTCTGTCTGTCAAACGTTTGCAGCATCTCTCTCAATGCTGGCTTTTCAACTGTACTAAAGGGCAGCATTTCTTTTGCGATGCAGCGAACTACCATTTTTGCTCCATTTATATTAACTTTGTCGACCAAACGCCTCAGTGAGTCTTGACTTTCGGGACGAAGGCTCTGCATCTTGAGGTGCACTTTTTTTTCCCCAGCTGGGAACACTGGGTCGGGTGGTTGTGCTTTAGGTGGGCATGCGAGTTTGTTGTGTTGCTTTTTTTTGTTGCCACCACTTTTGAACTGGCTCGTCCGTGTTGATGGGCTCACCTTGCTCATTCGGTTATTACAGATGTGGTAGAAAGTAGGGCTGGGGCGACGCGTCGACGTCATCGATTACGTCGACGCAAAAAATAAGTCGACGCAAAAACTGTACGTCGATGCGTCGTCCGACCAAAACAAAAAATGCCGGCAGCGAGTAGCGGCAGCAGCAACGCCAGTGAGTCAGCTGAAGCTGAACTCAGCAAAAAAAGAACACGTATTTCGAAGGTATGGGACTATTTTACAGTGAAAGGGAGCGACTCTGTTGTTTGTCGTCTTTGTAAAATGGAAATGGCCTATCATAAAAGCACGACGGCTATGCACCAGCACCTCAAAAGGCGGCATCCAGGAGCAGCTTGTGCAGATGAAAAAACACAGTAAGTTTTAAGTAACTTTTTTTTCTTTTCTTGTTTGTTTTGTTGTACATATTATATTACGCAATGAGTCGTCACATTTTAATACCGTATTATAACATTAAACATCATAACGTACCCTGTCATTCATCCAAACACCCCCACGTACACATGCACGCACACCCACTCACTCACATACACACCCTCCTCAAACTCAAAACTGATATAAGCTGCTCTTTGTTTTGTTGGTTTTTATTTCTGAATTTTGTTTGTTTTGTTTTTTTTTTTTTGTCTGCCTGCTTTGTTTTGCACTTAAGTCCTGTACTACATACATTGTTGTTTTGTAATTTCTTTTTTGTAATTTTCATTTTGTAATTGGTCACTGTCATGCCGTGACAGCTCAACTACACACATAGGATTTGATTACTTGCTGATTTAAACGATGGTAATAGACAGTATGATTAGGATATATTAAAATCCTACTATTATTATTAGTATTATTTATATATAATTAATATTTTTTTAAATTATTTTTATTAATCTGTGCGCTGTGTGTGTGATTTACAGTGGTATGAAAAAGTTTGGGCACCCCTGATCATTTTCAAGATTTTCCTTTATGTATCGTTGGTTGTTCGGAACAGCAATTTCAATTAAATATATCATATAGCAGACAAACATAGTGATAATTTAGAAGTGAAATGAAGCTTATAGGATTTACAGAAAGTGTGCAATAATTACTTAAACAAAAGTAGGCAGGTGCATAAATTTGGGCACCCCAACAGAAAAATTACATCAATATTTAGTAGATCCTCCTTGTGCAGAAATAACAGCCTCTAAACGCTTCCTATAGCTTCCAATGAGGGTCTGGATTCTGGTTGAAGGTATTTTTGACCATTCGTCTTTACAAAACATCTCCAGTTCAGTCAGGTTTGATGGTTTCCGAGCATGGACAGCCTGCTTTAAAACAGACCACAGATTTTCAATGATATTCAGGTCTGGGGACTGAGATGACCATTCCAGAACGTTGTACTTGTTCCTCTGCATGAATGCTTTGGTAGAATTTGAGCAGTATTTAGGGTCGTTGTCTTGTTGAAGTATCCAGCCCCGGTGCAACTTCAACTTTGTCACTGATTCTTGAACATTGTTCGCAAGAATTTGCTGATACTGACTGGAATCCATGCGACCTTCAACTTTAACAAGATTGCCAGTACCTGCACTGGCCACACAGCCCCACAGCATGATGGAACCACCACCAAATTTAACTGTGGGTAGCAAGTGTTTGTCTTGGAATGCTGTGTTCTTCTTCCGCCATGCATACCGCCCCTTGTTATGTCCAAATAACTCAATTTTAGTTTCATCAGTCCACAGCACCTTATTCCAAAATGAAGCTGGCTTGTCCAAATGTGCTTTAGCATACCTCAAGCGACTCTTTTTGTGGCATGGGCGCAGAAAAGGCTTCTGCCGCATTACTCTCCCATACAGCATCTCCTTGTGCAAAGTGCGCTGAATAGTTGAACGATGCACAGTGACACCATCTGCAGCAAGATCATGTTGTAGGTCTTTGGAGCTGGTCTGTGGGTTGAGTTTGACTGTTCTCACCATCCTTCGCCTCTGCTTATCTGAGATTTTTCTTGGCCTGCCACTACGGGCCTTAACTAGAACTGTGCCTGTGGTCTTCCATTTCCTCACTATGTTCCTCACAGTGGAAACTGACAGCTGAAATCTCTGAGCTAGCTTTTTGTATCCTTCCCCTAAACCATGATGTTGAACAATCTTTGTTTTCAGGTCATTTGACAGTTGTTTTGAGGCTCCCATGTTGCCAGTCTTCAGAGAAGATGCAAAGGGGAGAACAACTTGCAACTGGCCACCTTAAATTCCCTTTCTCATGATTGGCTTCACCTGTGTATGTAGGTCAAGGGTCAATGAGCTTACCAAACACATTTAGTGTTCCAATAATTAGTGCTAAAGGTATTCAAATCAATAAAACAACAAGGGTGCCCAAATTTATGCACCTGCCTACTTTTGTTTAAGTAATTATTGCACACTTTCTGTAAATCCTATAAACTTCATTTCACTTCTTAAATATCACTGTGTTTGTCTGCTATATGATATATTTAATTGAAATTGCTGTCCGAACAACCAACGATACATAAAGGAAAATCTTGAAAATGATCAGGGGTGCCCAAACTTTTTCCTACCACTGTATGTTTTCAGGTATAAGCAGAAAATTGTGGAGGACTACTTTCAGAAGAAAAAAACAACCCCCTGCACCCCCCAGGAGGCTGCTGTACTGACTGAGAGCGTCCTATCTATGATTGTGAAAGACATGAGGCCACTTGCTATGGTGGTATCAGATTGCATTACTGTATTCATTACTTGAATTTTATTTTGGAATTTGTAATTAAGAGCAATAAAAATGTATTGGAATGAAGAAATTTGTGTTTTTTCATTGAGATACATAAATTAGCATATGTAAATTGCTATATAGGTCAAATTATGGGAAAATAATCGCTAATCGAATCGAAATTGAATCGAATTTAAAAATTAATCGTTAGATTAATCGATGCATCGAAAAAATATTTGCTAGATTAATCGATTAGATAAATAATCGTTTTGCCCAGCCCTAGTAGAAAGACATTTTTTTGTACAATGTTTACTTTTTTTAGTACATCAGTTTGGCTGAAATCTGTTGTGCTTCCACCTGCTGAACACAGAATAAACTATAAGTACCAGTCTTGGCTGCTTAACACAGCTCATATTACATGTGTAAAAATTATTGTAGGCTATTGTATTGTACAGTATCTGTAAATAATCGTGTTTCTCCTCTGTTCCTTAATATCTACAGATATGACAATGATTTCAGCATAAAACATCCTTTACTGTGACTTTTTTCATTTCATTACATGAAGCACTGCAACACCTGATGTCCTCTGAATCCACTGTGGCAGCAGCAACAAGGTGGAGATCGGCAGCTTCAGGCTGGTCAACATGATAATAATATTGAGTCAATTTCTATATCCATTATGGTTGGTAAAATGAACACTGTTATCACAACAATGTTCATCTTTTACTTTCTGATTTGATAAACTTTAGATAAAAAGTCTTTTCTTTTTTGTCATAAGAGACAGAACACGGTCAGCACAGCTGTGTCCCTCAGGTTCGTCCGTCCCTAATAAAATGACAGGAAACATAAAGTATGGCATTATTGCCGAGATAAGTGTTACTTTCAAACAAAGTCTATGTCCTTATATTCTGTGGATATTCAACTATGTATTTGAATATGGTTTGGGATTAAACAGTGTACTACAATGAATGTGCAGTATGGAGTTCTTTCACATTAAAAGTATTGCATTTATAATGTAATGCATCATGTGCAATCATTTGCTTTAATTGTTAGTAAGTTATGAAAACAGGTCTATACCTGGTAGGTAAACTGTTCTTTCATAAATAAAGTCCAGCTCAACAAGTTTCACACTGCAGCAGCTGCACTAACGTTATTTCTGAACCAATAATCTAATAAAACATTATTACTGAAGTTACCCACAGTAACATAGTCAAGCCAAATAGGTTGGGGAGCTGAACAACTTTACATAACGTTAAATATCTAACTTGGTGGAGCTCATTCACTAAACACACAGTCGCCTTCAGTTTAAAAGATTTATCACCATAAACTCTAACGCTCCTCTCTCCGCTGTGTGAACCGCTTCATGTCATGCCGCTCCAGTTAGCATTGCCATTACTGCTGGTATGTTGCCTGGAGGTTAGCGGAGCTAAGCTAACCAGCCAGGTACAGAGACAATGATACCTGCTCATCACTACTGACACGTAAATAAAAGGCAGTACTTTACACACCACAGACACTTCTCCGTCAGGACAATCAGCCGAACAACAAACGATAATATTCACATGTGAGTGGAAACTCCTCCCCAGACCCGGTCATGTTCGGTGACAGGGATTAGCCTGTTAGCTCAGGTGAAGCCGAGCAGACCACAGGCTAACAGCCAGAGTGATGAGCTAACAGTGAAGTCACGTGTCAATCAAGTGATAATTATTCACAATTTCAAACCTCTGTATTATCTAAACGAGGGAGTAAGAAAAAAATCGCGCATGCACATGGCAATAAATCGAGGCCGGAAAAATTATCGAGTTCATTTTAATTTATCGTGCGATTAATTGATTTACTGATTATCGGCCCAGGCCTATTCTCTATTGATAAAGAGTTTATGTAGATTTAACATGATTAATGTACTATAATTCATTTTTTGAGATTTGAGAAAATTAAGATGAATGCTCTGATCCAACTTATCGTAGGTCAGGTTTTTTGATGGACCCATTGAGAGTTTGACCTACCTGGATGTTGGAGCCAGTCAAAGTTTGATGGCGAGCCAGACCCCGGAGGATACTTAGAGATACTACGCCGTGGAACCTGAATCCTTTTACACTTCACATACACACACACACCATCCACGCAACAGTGCGGTGGGACTGATTTTCCACCTTCACGGTGTTGACTGAACAGTGACTGAAAACAGGTGAACTGAACTTTAGAAAAAACGCAGCTGCAAAACTTTATTTTATTTTTTATTTTCTATACTTACCCGGGTAAGAGTTGTGATAATTTGTGTGATTGATGTTTTTATTCATCCTTCCCATCCTGTAATAAATAGGGAAGCGTATACTCCTGCGTCATCGTTTGATCAATCCTGGGCTCCATAGTCGATCTTAGAACTTCTGATTTCACTGGTTATTGAACCTAGTTACTATTTTTCAGTACTATTCTCTTTTCCTCTCAGAAGGGTTACACTTGTTTAGTTTTATTTCATAATACATGATAATATTGGATCATTCATTTGTATTTATCAGCATGTAAGCTTGTTGCAGTGTCTCAAACCCAGTTTCTCATCAATGTCACAGAAGAACAACAATGAAATGGACGGCTACACACCAGAATTGTATGGACCTGAGGGCAGAAAGTGACCTTACTTTGGAGGAGATGGACGACAAAGAGTTGTTGGACATGGTCTGGGCAGTAGTCAACAAATTGTCAGAGGGCACAAATAACCATCCACTTCCTCAAGATGTTCCTGCTCAGGAATGGCATGACTTGTTCAACTGGACTGGTTCTGATGAGGACCCCCCCCAATAGCATCACCTCTCAGCTTGGAGCAGCATCCTCCTGAAACCCAATGGTGAACTGGCTGCTGCCATTAACCACCAGCAAGTGTCCTGCAGTTAGGCCCCGTGTTCAGCCAGGCAGGGCCTCACATCCAGACACAGGTAAGGTACTAACTATAGGTTAGAGAGCGATTCAGAGGAACTTTATCAATACCTGTATCAAGAAAGATACTTATTAATGGAGGAGGGGGTAATTCATGAGTACTCAGAGTAGTGAACCTGACCGAGTATAGAAACGTTTACATTGGTAGAAACCTCCCGTTTGGCACGAAGAAATTCTTCTTTCATTAAATTGTAAAAACTGCATGATTGATTTCTTCTGTGGTTGATTAAAGAATCAGTGGTGTCAGTGATAGTGCTGTGCTTTAGAGTTCTGGGAAACACCACAGAGCAACTACAGGTTACAGATATTATTCATCTTTGGTTCATCATGTTCAGGAGGACAATATTAAGATCAGGACAGAGATTATACAAGGCTGGGTTAGGTATAAATGTGTGTGGTGGTGGTTTTAACTCTCTGACACCAAGGGGACAGATGACACAGAGGATGCAGGTTGTCTTATCTCTTATTTTGTGTCTGTTCTTGTCTCCAGTTCAACAATGTGCCATCAGGGAAGCTGACCAAACACTTGGAGGTGAGGCTGGCTCCTGTTGGATTATTGTAAGTATCGCACACATTAATGCAAACACACATAAACACACCTCTGAGCTACTGTTTCTATTTGTCTTCTTATGTGTCTGATTGTGTTTATGTAGCAAAGGAAAGGGGGTTTACGGGGCTCCAGGAGACAGACTTCCTTTTCCTGTGAACAACCGCCACTCACAGTAAGTCTGCCTGACTAGTTCACAGTCACCTTGTCTGTCATGAATTTATATTTCTTTGATTGAGATGCTTTCATGTTCTTTTCTTTCCTCACAGTTTTAAACACTGGTAATTCATGCTTTCTGTGTTTTTTCTGTTTTTCCACAGAAAGAGAAAATGTGAGAGCTAGCAGGATGATGACATGCCGTATGTCAAGCTTTCGAAGACGGAACAGACACTAAACGCTGTTGCTGAGCTCGAAACTCCTGACTGTGCAGTCGTTGACCCCAATGTTGAAAAGAGAGTATGTGTCTTTGCTTTGTAGGTTTGAGACTCTGTGTCACACAAACCTCATCCAGCTGTGTCTATGACCACACTTCTAAAACTGTTCTCTAACTATAATTCTTGACATCATGACACATCTATATATCTAGATTTAACTTGTGCAAAACAAGAAAGACACCAGTTCATTGTTGATATGCATTATGATATATACCAAATAGATATTAGAAATATAATAAAACAAATGATTTACCAAAATAAAATTAAAATCGCATTTATAAAAATACTATATATATATATATATATACATATACATACATATACATACATACAGATATACATGCAGATATACATGCATTTATACTTCTGACCAAATGTATTTATGCAAATATTTTAATGACCTATTTTTCTTATAGTAGAGTAGGTTTTAATAATGTGACTTTACTTTTACTTTTGTTAATATAAAGTATTCTGTTACATTTCATTACTGGATGAATAAGAAGTATTTCAGTGGGCAGAGAAGAGACGGGGACTTTGATACTGATTATAAAGGCTCAGTATAGTGTATGTCTTGCTTATGGATGAGGCACTGATACAATCCTGGATGAAAACTATTATAACTAACAGGTTGTGGTTTTAACTCTCTGACACCAAGGGGACAGATGACACAGAGGATGCAGGTTGTCTTATCTCTTATTTTGTGTCTGTTCTTGTCTCCAGTTCAACAATGTGCCAGCAGTGAAGCTGACCAAACACCTGGAGGTGAGGCTGGCTCCTGTTGGATTATTGTAAGTATCACACACATTAATGCAAACACATACACACACACACACACCTCTGAGCCTCCGTTTGTATCTGTCTTCTAATGTGTCTGATTGTGTTCATGTAGCAAAGGAAAGGTGATTTATGGGGCTCCAGGTGACAGAGTTCCTTCTCCCTGTCCAGACACAGGAGGCTCTGGAAGAGATGGCAGCTGACACTGTCGCTGCTGTCCAGACACAGGAGGCTCTGGAAGAGATGGCAGCTGACATTGTCGCTGCTGTCCAGACACAGGAGGCTCTGGAAGAGATGGCAGCTGCCGTTGCTGTCGAGGCACAGGGGGCTCAGGAGAAGATGGCAATGGAATTGAATGCTGCAAGAAAAAGCTCTCTGTCAGCTCTCCTGTTTTCTACTATGGATTATCCAATGCATCTAGTTGAGGACAATCTTCTTCTCCAAAATTCAGTTAAAATAAAAAAAAAAAGATTACAATGGTACTTCAAGCTTCTGAAGTTTGTTACATTCTCCTATTTGTTTTAACCTGTAATGGAAATTACATTTAATTGCATGAGCGGACAATGGTTGACCAAATTGTTAATCTAAAAAGGGTAACCTTAAGGTTTATGATGGTGGCTTAAGAGACACAGAAATTGCCACCACAATATCCAACCAGATGTTTTTTCATTTATCCGACCACCTCTCGTTTATTCGACCGGACATCGTTGCTCCGGTCAGGTTTCTCATTTACATGGATCACATGCTGTATATCCAACCAGATATTTTGTAATTTATCCAGCCACCTTTCGTTTAAAAAAAAAAGAGAAACCTTGGTGAGACAAACAAGGGGTGTTTGGATAAATTTATGAAGTGGGATGATTCAGATCTGTACGGACATTTTAAGGTCCTCATCAGTGCATAAAAGCAGAAGAGATCGTTCTGTGCTTGGTTTCTCCTCAGAAACAGATCTCTGTCTGCTCGACAAGCTTTAAAATGATGGAGTACATGACAGTGGTTGTCCGATGGTGCCGTGTGCCACAGCCTCACATCAATTAACCCACATCAGGTCTTGGTGGTACATGAGCAGGTGGAACTGTACAGAAAATGAGACCCAGCATTTGAGAGTTATTTGCGCTCACCTATCCAGCGCTGGTGTTTGGAGCTATATAGCCAAACTGTTCTCTACAATGAAGAAGCTATGGTCAGACCCGACGTTTAATCTATTGGGCTCTGGAGCTTTTGAGTTATTGTTGACAGATAAACAACCATTGACTGAAATTGTCAACCAATCTAGTGTCACATACACTGAGATTCAGCCAGGAGTTAGCTTCTACGAAAATGTCATGAAGACAGTAGCATTGGTGAAAGCGTGCAGTCGGACCCTAAGAAAAGAGCTGACCGTTGCAGACCATAGGATGATGTTTAAGCTGTCCTGCAGACATGTAAGTACTGAGCACATCCTCTCTTAAACTTTTTGTTTTCTCAAAAAAAAAAAAGAAAAGTTTATATACTCCTTTTCCACAAATCGTTTGTTTGTTTCATGTCACCCTGACAGGAACCCCACAGCCTGGTAGTGTTGCCACCTGGGTCTGCCACCAACATGATCACAGTGCGATGCACTGAGCCCCAGACGATATATGACCTTATGCTGAAGCATGGCTTACATTGCTCCTGTAATGGAAATGTTTACATTTGTGTATGTTTAATTGCATGAGCAGACATGTATGTGAATGACTGACCAAAGAGTTGACCAAATTGTTAATCTAAAAGGGTAACCGTAAGGATTATGATGGTGGCTTAAGAGACTTGAGTTTTATGGCCTTGAGAAACCACAACTTTATGGTATCTCTTGATATCTCTGATTGGGATCTCACACCTGGGGTCTCACAGGGGGGTCATCCACAGAACATGTAAACAAATGGACAGGATATCTCCTCCACTGAGAGAAACTACAGGAGGGTAATAAATACCTTTGCATGCTTAGTGGGAGGGCGCTGCGAGTTATAGGAACACTGATTCACCTATGTTCTTTGCTCATTTGTGCATGCCATTCAGGTGATGTGTACTGATGAGTCCATCTGCAGATGCTGAATTAAACTTTCAGAAAGAAGTGTTTGACTTTGTGCTTGTTTCACAGAAATTGCCACCACAATTTTGGTGTTGTCGGCAGGATCACTCTTGTGAGAAGACACTCTGTATCTCAGGGCTGAAAGGTAAAACTGAGTCTAGGACTCTGACCTCAACCTCCCTGACAAAAGAAGGTAGAGACGTGAGGACCTGATGCCTGAGAACCAAAGAGTGCTCTCACTGCTGTGATCCAGCGGACCAATTAGCACAAACACACTGTCTTTCTGGGAAGACAAATTCAGAAGGGAAACGGTTCTCTCACAGGGTGAGTGACAGACGTGTCGGCATGGCAAGGTTTGGAACCGATGTAGAATCAAGGAAGCTTCGGGTGATCTTGGAGATCACGGGTGGTCTTGGAGACCACAGAGTTAATATAGAATAAGCCTGTTGGTGATCTTAGAGAAGGTCACATAGTTAATTAGGAACTAATGAGTATGGTATTAGAATAAGCAGGTTGGTGATCTGAGAGGAGGTCACAGAGTTAAGGAGTATTGATATATACAAGATATAATAATAGGAATATACGGAGTGTTTGTTGATTTTAATACACTTGTTATATTGTGTTCTGACGTCGAGTTCATGATTTAACAAACTATGATATAATATAGTAAATAGAGTTTTGCACTGGAGATGTGACTGGGACTGAAGGACTGAGACCTGAGCCAGGATCATCTCGACACTGCGATGAATCTGCTTTAAGAAGAGAGAGAGAGAAGTTCTCAACCCCCAAAGGTAAGTAAAGGTAAGTACATTTAAGTAAACTTAAGTATATTAGGGGTATAATTGGCTTTTTGAGGTTATTAAGAAAGACTTAAATCCTAAAATTAAAATCCTAACAACAAATTTTTAACAAAAGTAAATTAAAAAGAATGGATTAAAATAAATTAGGGAATTTCTAAATGTCTTTTCCCATATCAGCACAACTTTGGTCCTCCAAATTTTGTATTTTGTTGAACAAATGGGGAGTTTAAATTGCTAAATAAGAGTTATGTTAAAACTGCTGAGACAACCTATTAGAGAAATGGGTTTAAACATTGGTAAAGGAAAGAAAGATAAGGATAATGCTAATCCACTTCAACTTTCTTTTCTTAATGTTCAGTATATGTTAATAAGTGATGGTAAGCGTAGAGTTAGAGAGGAACGAGTTAGTGAGGACAAATTAGAAGGAAAAAAGAAATGTAGGGATATTTGTACTGGAGCGTGTGAATTTTGGTGAACTGAAGTGAATATCAGGGACAGTTTACATAAGGTAGGGATTGAACTAATCTCCAAGTCTCAGTGTGTCCGACTAGACCCTGATCTGGACTCAGCTCCACCGAGAGGACAACTACAGCCAGCAGCGGTGCAGTGTGATGACCAGCAGGACACTCAGCTGCTACCGGTGCAGAGGGCACAGGCGGCAGCTCCAGCTGTCCCTAACCTCCATCCAGACCTCGACCTTGTTGCAGCAGAGGAGTTGGATAGGCCTCCATCATGCACCACTCACATACTCCACGGCGAACCGGGAAGGAGTCAATTTATGATTTGAATGCAACCCTGCAAGCACCGATGGTGGAGGTGGCTGCAGGAGATGGAAACACTCAGCTGATCTCCAGACCATGGACATTCACCAATATGAAAGAACTTATACCATTTCATCTCTCCCACAAGTGTTAAGTGGGGGAGCGGTACGCAGTGCAACTGGAACCAGCACTGAACAGCAGAGACTGCTGATGACTGAGATGGGGACTCAGTATTTGAAAGTGGCAAGATCCGTCTCTGCACAGGAGTGGAGAATGGTGAATCCACCATGGGGTCATGCTGATCATGCAGAAAAACTCTTGAACAGCAAGACAAAGAAAAAGGACAGCTGGCAGCATATCAAAACCAAGTCTGCGGGCACAAGAAAGGTCATGGACGGAGAGGAAGGGGACGTGGAAGAACTGACGCTTGTTTCAAATGTGGCAAAATTGGACATTAGATCAGGGATTGTCCTGAGAACCAATACACATAGTGCGATTGAGTAGCGGTGGAGCTGGGGACAGTGAAGGATTCATCTGGTGCAGACGCGGAGACAGAGAGAAAGTTTCAGCCTACTCACCAAATTCGTAAGAGCACTGTAACACGCACACCATGTGAATTACTGTTAGAACTGATGCACATATGCAAAAACACACGATCACAGTAAATGGTAAAGACATCACATTTTTGGTAGATTCAGGTCAAACAGAATCAGTCATTTAATGTGAAGAGTTTAATATAACTCCAAAAATGAATGTTACAGATGTTTTAAAACAATTGAAGCAACAGGTACGACAGTGATAGAGAGATACACTGTACCATTGTTTTGTTAAATGAGGTTAAGGAAATTTTAAACATTAATTTTTGTTATCAGTCACCACGCTGGCTGATAGATTTTATTGGTAGAGATTTGATGTGTTCATTGAGTAATATGCTAATTTTAACATCACAAGGCGTAGATGTAACTAGAGGATTTGATATATGCATATCAATGGAAGATTCTGAACTCTTCCCTCACCTCTGTAAGTAACACTTTCTTGTGTGTTCAATCACTGTGTTGTCTCAGTAGCTTAGATTGACTCACTGGAAAGGTATCTCCATGTTCTATTAGGCAAAGGAGAACAAAAACAATTGGTATTGAAAGTTTTGGAACTTTGGACCAAAAGGGGTTATGGGAAGGGAAAAAACATCTGATCCCAATAATAATAATAATTTAACCAGAGGTTTAGAGGTAAATCACAAAAGATTTCTGCAGTGATAAATGCAATTATCTTAAAACAGTTCTTAAAACAGATCAGATCATTATAGCAGGTGATTTCAATATTCATGTAGATGTTGCCAATGACAGCCTTAGTTCAGCATTTAAATCAATAATAGACTCGATTAGTTTCACTCAACATGTGAATCAACCGACCCACTGCCTGAATCACACTCTTGATCTTGTCCTGACATATGGCATTGACATAGAAAATATAACTATTCCAACAGAACCCTCTTCTGTCTGACCATTTTTTACTTACATTTGAATTCAGAATTGTTAATTACGTCAATTCTGGACGGAAATTCTATTATAGTCGATGTCTATCCGACAAAACTGTTCACAAATTTAAAGAACTGCTCCCCTCTTCCCTTCCCTCTCAGCCATGTGTCAGTACAATACAAGAAGATTATCAAAACCTTACTCCCACACTAGTTGATAACTTTGTAAATAGTACTGCAGCCTCACTAAAAACAGCACTTGAAGCTGTCGCCCCATTAAAAAAGAAGAAAGTAAGTCAGAGGAGATTAGCTCCATGGTATAATTCCCAAACGTGCGTTCTAAAACAGACATCGCGGAAGCTAGAAAGGAAGTGCCGTTCCACCAATCGCCAAGACTTCCACCTAGCCTGGAAGAATAGCCTTATAAATTACAAAAAAGCACTTAGAAATGCCCGAACCTCTTATTATTCATTACTAATAGATGAAAATAGGAACAACCCCAGGTTCCTCTTCAGCACTGTAGCCAGGCTGACAGAAAGTCACACCTCTACTGACCCATCTATTCCTCTAGATCTGAGAAGCAATGACTTCATGAGCTTCTTCACTAATAAAATTACAACCATCAGGGATAAAATCCACCACCTCCTCTCAGTGAATAACACTGATACATTGTCTGGTCCTGAAACCATAGCACCAGATTTATGTCTAAACAAATTTTACTTTATTGATCTTCCTGAACTGACCTTGTTAGTTTCATCATCTAAACCAACTACTTGTCAGCTGGACTCTGTTCCAACTAAAGTCCTCCCCCTAATTGACCGTTCCATTTTAAATCAGATTAATATGTCTTTGCTAACCGGCTACGTACCACAGGCTTTTAAGGTAGCCGTTATTAAACCTCTGCTTAAAAAGCCTACGCTTGATCCAGAGGTTTTAGCTAAATATAGACCCATATCCAACCTGCTCTTCATTTCCAAAATCCGAGAAAAAGCCGTTGCTAACCAGCTGTGTGGTTACTTAGATAGTAACGGTTTATTGGAAAAATTTCAGTCAGGATTTAGAACCCATCACAGCACAGAAACAGCACTATTGAAAGTCACCAATGACCTTCTTATGGCATCAGATGATGGACTTGTCTCTGTCCTCGTCTTGTTGGACCTTAGTGCAGCATTTGACACAATAGATCATAAGATTCTGCTACAGAGATTAGAACAACATATAGGAATTAAAGGAACAGCACTACACTTGTTTAAATCATATTTATCAGATAGATTCCAATTTGTTAACGTTAACAATGACTCCTCCATGCACATGCAAGTTAATCATGGAGTTCCACAAGGTTCTGTCCTTGGACCAATACTCTTCACCTTATATATGCTCCCTTTAGGCAACATTATTAGACAGCACCACAGCAGACAGCTGGGGGAACTCCCATCATGCACTGAGCACTTCATCACTTCCCTCTGTCTCTCTGCCCCCCCACACCTGTTTATTTATTTATTTATTTATTTTAACATGTCATCATGTCAAAGTGTCACTTTGTCCTCCCATAGTCCCTCTGGCTCTTCTTTCTCTCTCGTTTCAGATAACTCTGGCTGCAGGACAAAAACGACTACCATCACCATTGTTATCATTAATTACAATAACTCAGTAATTCATTAATATATGTAATCCTGTTGTAGATCACTACATTGTTATTGTTATAGTCAGCCCTGATACTGATGGTGCCCAATTGTTCCAGGTCTCTCTCTCTCCACCTCATCTCTCTCTTCTCTCCCCAGCTTTCCACCCATCTCTCCTTTCCTCCCCCTTCCTTTTCTTTCCTCACCCCAACCGGTCGAGGCAGATGACCGCCCACATTGAGCCTGGTTCTGCCAGAGGTTTCTCCCTGTTTATGAGGGAGTGTTTCCTCTCCACAGTCGCCTGTGCTTGCTCATTGTGGGAACTGTTGGGTTTCTCTACGTTAATATTGTTTTAAGGCCTTGACCTTTAAATGTAAAGTGCCTTGAGATAATGTAAATTATGAATTGGCGCTATATAAATAAAATTGAATTGAATTGAATTCCTGTCCCACGGAAATAACATTAACTGTATAACCTTACAGTAAAGTTTTTTCGTGGTGTTGGTAAGTTAAGCTCACGCTACTTTATACTGTATATGCAGTAGGAACAGAAAAACAAAGATATCGATGTTATTCTATATAAAATGCAAAGACTTTCCCTAAGACAACGTGACATACATATCTGTCAATTATGTTACTATGCTTCCCTGCAGACTCTTCACTTCCTGGCCCTTACCGAGACCTGGATCACTCCAGAAAACACTGCCACTCCAGCTGCCCTCTCATCTGCCTACTCCTTTTCACACTCCCCGAGACAAACAGGTCGAGAAGGAGGAACTGGTCTCCTCCTCTCCCCCATGTGGTCCTACCAGGTCCTTCCCCTGGACCACCTTCCCAGATCTGCTTTTGAATTCCAGGCCGTCTCTGTCACACTTCCTTTCAAACTCAACATTGGTCACCATCACACGGTTACCACCCGCTGCAATCTGAAATCCCTCCCTCCCTCTGCTCTCTCCTCTACTGTTCTTTCCTCACTACCATCTACAGACCAATTTTCACTAATGTCTACTGAGGAAGCCTCCTCCACTCTGCTATCCTCCCTCTTGTCCTCTTTAGATGCTCTATATCCTCTCACCTACCTACTCCGATCAACTCCTCCCTCACTTCAGGCATTATTCCAGCTCCTTTCAAGACAGCCATGGGAAAGCCACTCCTAAAGAAACCCACCCTAGATTCAGCTGACATCTGAAACTACAGACCTGTATCTCTTCTTTCATTCCTCTCTAAACCACTGGAACATGCAGTCTAAGACCAACTGTCCTCCTATCTTTCAGAAAATGACCTCCTTTACCCTAATCAGTCAGGCTTCAGGACTGGTCACTCCACTGAGACGGCCCTCCTCACAGTGACTGAGTTTCTCGGTGCCACCAGAGCCTCGTCCGACTCGTCAGTCCTCATTCTCCTTGACTTATCCTCTGCGTTTGACTCAGTCAACTACTAAATCCTCCTCTCCACTCTGGCTGAACTTGGCATTGCTGACTCTGCTCTGACCTGGTTCACATCATACCTGACAAATCGCACCTTTCAGGTCACATGGAATGGCTCCTTGTCCAATCCCTGCCTTCTGGAAACTGGTGTCCCTCAAAGCTCAGTATTAGGACCACTTCTGTTTTCACTATACACTAAATCACTAGGCTCTGCAATCACATCGCATGGATTCTCTTACCACTGTTATGCTGACGACAACCCAACTGTTCCTCTCTCTTCCCACATCCTCCTCCAGCATCCACGTTGTGACGTGCATCTCGGAATGTCTGGCAGACATCTCCGCTTGGACAGCTACGCATCACCTCAACCTTAGAAAACTGAACTGCTCTTCATCGCGGGGAAATACTGCCCTCATATGGACCTGTAAGTCACTGTCGAGGATGTCACGGTACCATCTTCGTCGACGGCAAGGAACCTAGGTGTAATCCTAGACGACGGACTGTCCTGCGCCCCCCAACATTACTGCTGTGGCCCGATCCTGCAGGTCTGCCCTCTACAATATCCGCAGGATCCGGTCTTTCTTCACAAAAGACGCAACGCAACTCCTGGTCCAAGCGCTGGTCATCTCCCGCCTGGACTACTGCAACTCCCTCTTGGCTGGACTCCCAGCCTCTGCAGCTAAACCGTTGCAGCGTATCCAGAACGCTGCAGCGCGCCTTGTTTACAATCTTCCCAAATTCTCCCATGTGACCCCCCTCCTCCGTGACCTCCACTGGCTTCCTGTTGGGGCCAGCATCCGATTCAAGATGATGGTGCTGGCCTTCAAGGCCGTCAATGGAACTGCACCTGTCTACCTCCAAACACTAGTCAGACCACATGCCCCAGTGAGAGCACTTTGCTCATCTACATGAGCTGGCCGACTGGTACCCCCATCACTGAGAGCAAACAAAGCCCGCTCAGCGAAACTGAAAAACTGAAACCACACCTGCATCCACATTAAATGGGTTCCTCCCCTTCCATTCATCAAGTTTGGTAGAAAAAGGTTAATTTATTTTTTTAGTAATCTGGCAAACAAATAAACCAATAAACAAACAGAGGTAATAAATGGATCTTTCCAGTTATCTTCATCTGGTGAAACACCTTCTGTCACCACCAGTTCAACCAGCGAAACACAGTTTAAGACTGGTCGATGTTTTCAGCACAGGATCTAGAAAAGAGGGATTGTAGAGGAGGAAAAGATGTTCTCCATCTCATACATTATTATCTATTTGCTCAGGGTACTTTGTAAAAGACAAACAGTTTTGCTCTACTCCCACTGAATGTTGCTTGGACAGAACCACTTCTTCCAACTGTCTGATCAAAGTTTTCATGACTTGTTCAGCATATTTTATATAAATAATATATAGATATAGATATATAAATTGTATAGATAATATCAATATACCTCTAGTAGCTGGGTTGAAGAAGACTGTGACTGTGTTGCTCCTCTTCATTGGAGGGATGAACACAAGAACAGCGAGATACTGTAGGACGAGGACGCTGAGCCAGTGAGGCACGGCACTGTACTGACTGGCCCTGAACTGGATGTTAGTGATCTGCACCGTCTCCAACAGACTGGCCACCATCAGGATGAGACTGATGCAGAAGAAAACGTCTGCAGGACACAACATACGACAGTTCAGTCAACTTTTCAATAACATCACGTATCTTAGCTATGATCTTGTGTTGGAAATTATATTTACAATAAAACTCGAGGAACCTGTTGTTCACAATAAATTAAACAAATTAATAATTTCTTTTAAAGTCACACTGTCCCGTTGACCAAATAATTGACACACTTTTCAGTGGAACTACTTTCTACCAAGAAATGTTCTCTTTCCAGCATCACAGGGGTCGGACACTCACTGATGAGAGGCGTCCCCCTGGTGATGGGCAGCAGGTTGTTCATGATGAGCAGGATGAGGGTCATCTTAAAGGAGGAGCGGTTTGGGGCCCAATAATACTCAAGATTAGCCGTATGAAACATCTTACTGTGTGGTTGATCAGGTATATGAGGGGCAGAGGAGATCTCAGCATGTAGATTCCTGAAAAGATCAATGGTTCAGTTACAACCAGTATACTACTGTTTACTTCCTCTATTTACTTTGTATTCCATTTCCTTGCTGAAAAACACATATGGGTCACAGTGTAGAAATTGTTAAATAAAACTTTTGACTGTCCTTTCACTTTGCTGGGGACAGTGGAGGGGGCTGAGGCCTTAAGACAACAAGACAACAATAGACTTTATTTGTACACATTCACATGGATAGATATAATGTTTTTTTTTTTTTAGAGTTTATTAGTCTAAGCCAAGAAATATATCCTATATATCATCAAAAATCATGTACAAATACAGTAACAGAAAATCACAGAGATGGATGTAATTTAATATAAAAAACAAAGAGACACTGTGACACATACATCTGCCCGTCATTTATCTGGTCTTTAGTCAAACAGTCTCTTACCTTTGCTGAATAAAACACATCACATGTGTAAAGTAGTTGTAGAGCAACATCTGCTGTATATTGTTGTTCTTCAGTCACTGAAGTTGAAGGAAAAGTCGAGGAAGAGAGACAGAGATGAAGCTGAAACAGCGCCGTAATGTTCAGTCGCCGGGAGGGGCATTACGTCCATAGCGATTTAGCACTACCATAGAGAATGAATGGGAACATGTTAGGGGACGTTTAGCGCAGAAGGCCTGTGTTCGATTCCCGGCAATTTTTTGTATTTCGAAAGTTGAGCAGATGTAATGTCAACATGTACTTCTGGAATTGGCTTATTTGTGTAACAGACAATGAAAACCATTTGAAACTTTTTTCTTGAAATATCACTTTTGTAATAATAAGATAGTAAAGTGGGCCTTTTCATGTTTTGAAAAATTTGTGGCAATGACATTGACTTGAAATTGAGAGCAGGCACTGCAAGTCAGAACTGTTCATCAATAGACAACACAAGCACAGCATTCTGTTTACACAATATATTTTAGAAGCTCATAGAATCAAGACTGTTCCCTTCAAGTCTAAATCACACGCTTTTAGCCCCACCCTGCCCGAGGTGTGAGTTGTTGGGCCATGAAGAGGTATATTGTTATCGTGGTAAAAGGCTCAAAGTTAACTAGGAAGTGATTCTGAGATTTACACACTTCCAGCATTACCAATAATTCTTTCAAAATGACTTTACAAGCGTGGATACGTCATGAGCCATAGTCATCTATAGTTATGCTGCTATAGGCCTAGACAGCTGGGGGATCACCCATCAGGCACCAGAAACCAGCACCTTCCCTCTTCTCTCTCTGCCTTGTTTATTTTATTGTATCTTATTACATGTCTCTAATTCCTTGGGTCTTCTCCTCCCCTCCTTGGTCCATGCTGTGCGGCTCTCCGGAACCCATCCTGGCTCGGGTCCTGATGAGGGATGGACCTAGTGAGGTCACCGGTTTGTCGCAGGGCTAACGTGGAGGGTCATGCAACCACCAGCACTCTCACCTGAGGACCTCTTACCTTGGAGCCATGTTCACTACTACTACTGCACATGTTGGACCATGAGGGAGGTAGGAGTGCCCGGAGGGACCAACGCGCCCTTGGAAGACCATGCCAACATCCAGGTGGTGATTCCCGGGCTGGATTCAAGCCCATGACCAGAGACTGTGACTCCACCCCCCCTTTATTTCCTTTTGTTCCCCTATATATATTTTTTCTCCACTCACCCCAACCAGTCCTGGCAGAGGCCGTTGATAGATACATGTAGGGAAAGTAGATTTAGTTCTCATGGCCAATGTGTTTGATGTGCAAGTGCTGTCAAATATATACAGAATATATCCTTGCTGGCCCATCCACTGCAGACAGAGAGGGGGATCCCCTCCGTCTCCTGTTTATAATGCATGAAAATCCAACTTAACTGATTAAAGCTTTTGACAAGACCAGTTGATGCAGTCGTATTTTTTATTATGTATAAAAATATATTTTTATTTCTCGCCGGAGTAGTCCTGGTTTGGGGAGATTATTACAGCTGGAGGTGCAGCGTGCAGGGAGAAGAGGCATGATAACCTGTGTTATGTTATTGCTCATAGTTGTTTTAGCTTTATGGTGTATTTAGTGTTAGTCGTTCAGTTTTGATTGCTTTTTTGTCATAGGGTTAAATATTAAAACCCTATGTTGGAGCTAGTGAAATAGGAAGTATATTCTGGGGATGTATAGTACGAGACCTGAAGAGGTCTTTCTGAGCTTGCTCCACAGAGCGCTGTGTGAGCTTGGGGTTCAGGGGTTTTTTTGTTTTTTTTTTGTCATCAAGAAATGCTTTAATTTTAGCCTTTCTGATCCCTGGCGGTTCTTGTATCCTACAGGAAGAGAATATTCCTTCTTTTCCCATGTCCACCACACTTACACTCGAATTGATTATTTTTTTATAGATAATAAATTCATCTCAAACCTTAAGTCATGTAAATACGAAAGTATTGTTATTTCTGATCACGCTCCCCTGGTTCTGGTACTAGCTTTTCCAGATGCTGACTATACAAGGAGACACTGGAGACTAAATCCATTGTTACTCTCCGACGAGAGCTTTCTCTCACACATCTCTACACATATTAAAACTTTTTTAAGCATCAATAGAACACCTGATGTGTCTAATAAAACAATTTGGGAAGCTATGAAAGCGTACTTAAGAGGAGAAATTATATCATTCTCAGCATATAAAAACAAGTGCTCAAAGCAGAAACAGACTGACATTGCTAATCAGATTTTAAACATAGATAAACAACATGTAAATTCACCTTCACCTGATCTGTACAAGGAGCGCTTGAAACTTCAGGCCGAATTTAACGTTCTTTCCTCTCATGAAGTCGAAAGTCTCTTACTTCGGAGTAAAAGTAACTATTATGAGCACGGTGGAAAAACTGGCAAACTCCTGGCTACTCAGCTGCATGGGTTGAGAATGAACCAACTTATTGCTGGAGTACAGACTGATAATGGATGTATAACATCTGACCAGAAAGAGATTAATGACAAGTTTAGAACTTTCTACTCAAATTTATACTCTTCAGATTGTACAGCAGACTTTAATACTATGGAAAACTTCTTTATGTCCTTGACTCACCGTCCCTTTCTCAAGACCTGAGAAATAACCTGGATGCGCCCATCACCCAGGAGGAAATTTCAGCAGCTATATCTTCTATGCAATCAGGTAAATCCCCTGGCCCAGATGGGCTTCCATCAGATTTCTTTAAAAAAAATTCTGCTGATCTAGCCCCCGTCCTGTGCTCAGTGTTCTCTGATTCCTTAAACTCAGGTGCACTCCCTCCCTCGTTCAATCAGGCCTGTATCTCCTTGTTGCTGAAAAAAGGCAAAGACCCACTAGATTGTGCTTCATACAGACCAATTTCATTGCTAAACACGGATGTAAAGATCCTCGCCAAAGTTTTGGCCCACAGACTGGAGGATATCCTTCCTTCTGTAATATCGCCAGATCAAACTGGTTTTATTAAAAGACGCCATTCGTTTTACAATATTTGTCGGCTATTTAATATTCTGTACTCCCCCAAACATGTGGTTTCAGAGTGCCTTGCCTCTATGGATGCTGAGAAGGCATTTGATATAGTAGAGTGGAATTATCTTTTTTTTTACACTTGGAAAATTTGGTTTCGGTTCTGTCTTTTTGTCCTGAATCAAAACATTGTATAAATGTCCTTCAGCCTCTGTTTTGACCAATAGTCATTACTCTGAATACCTTGATTTACACCGTGGGACCCGGCAGGGTTGCCCACTAAGCCCACTCCTTTTCGCAATTGCCATTGAGCCTCTTGCAATTGCCTTACGTAGCAACGGGTGGGTACAAGGAATATGGAGGGGAGGAGTCGAACATAAAGTCTCGCTGTATGCAGGCGACCTACTTCTGTTTGTTTCAAAACCAACCACTTCTCTACCAGAAGCCCTCACGATCTTAGATAATTTCAGTCAATTTAAATAAAAGCGAACTATTCCCAATTAATAAAGAAGCTCTTAAACTTAACTATACCCAACTCCCATTAAGGTGGTGAAAGATCAATTTAATTACCTCGGAATTTGTGTCACCAGAGAATTCAAAAACTTGTTTAAATCAAATTTTCTCACTTTATTTGATCAGGCAAAACAGATTTTGTCTCTGTCCCTTATTGGAAGAATTAACTCGATTAAAATGACATTGCTTCCAAAGTTCCTCTACTTGTTTCAATGTCTTCCCGTTCTCATCCCCAAATAATTTTTTAGAGCCCTTGACTCATTATTGATATTTTACATTTGGAATGGTAAACACCCTCGGCTGCGGAAAGCATTTCTCCAAAGATCCAAGCAGGCAGGGGGAATGGCTCTGCCTAATTTCCAGTACTACTACTGGGCAGTGAATATTGGGTGTTTGTTATTTTGGAGACATTACCATCTCGAACCCACTTCCCCGGCCTGGGTTACAATGGAGGTCTGTGCCAGTAACCCTGTTTCCTTATCTGCCCTCTTAGGTGCCGCACTTCCACTTGCTTCGGATATTCCCAAGAGCAACCCAGTAGTTAAACACTCCCTGTTAATCTGGGGCCAATTTAGGAAAAGTTTTAGACTACAGCTTTTTTCACTTAAAAGCCCAATTGCTGCTAACCATCTATTTGCTCCTTCAATGGCTGATGGCGCATTCAATATTTGTCACAGAAAAGGTTTGAGATGCTTTGAAGATCTATACATTGATAATTGTTTTGCGAGCTTTTCTCAACTAACAGAAACTTTTTGGCATTGCCAAAACCCACTTTTTTAGATTTTTACAAATTAGGACTTTTATAAAGCGCTTAACGACCCAATTTCCTTATAAACCCCCAGTTACCCCTGTTGATATATTTCTTTCTGTTAACCCCACCTCTAAAGGTATCTTGTCCAATCTATATAACCTTATTTCCAAACTGCACTGCTCTTCAGTGGCAACTATAAGAACTGCTTGGGAGCAAGACCTAAATTACACCTTTACAGAGGACACATGGGACTCGGTGCTTGATCGGATACACTCCTCTTCTATGTGTTCTTGACATGCACTTTTACAATTTAAAGTAGTGCATCGAATCCACATATCAAAAACCAAATTAGCGCGAATGTATCCTGATGTCGACCCTACATGTGATAAATGTAAAGGCGCACCTGCCTCACTCTACCACATGTATTGGACATGTCCCTCTTTAGGTAACTTTTGGACATTGGTTTTCCATGCGTTATCAGATATCCTCCATCATCGAATTGAGCCCAATCCCTTGACTGGTATTTTTGGCATTGCTCCAGATTTGAACTTACATAAAGCTACGCTCAACTTTCTTGCTTTTGCCTCTTTACTAGCCCGACGAGCTATTTCACTTAAGTGGAAGGACCCAGCTCCTCCTTGCTGTTCACATTGGCTCAGAGACATGATATCCTGCATGAATCTAGAGAAGATTAGATACACTATTCGGGGATCAGAAAACAAATTCTACAGAATATGGCGCCCCTTCTTGGTATTTTATGAAAAACCTTCAACAATAATTTTTGAGTAGCCCCCCCCCCCCCCCTTTTATTTTTTTTATTTTTAAATTTTTATTATCTATTTTATTTATGTATCTATTTTTCATGTATTTCACCTTTTTTTGGTGGTGTCTGTGCTGTGCTTTTTTCAGTTATTAAATCTTATTAATCTTTTATCTTTCCAAGCGTGGTTGTAATTTTTTTATTTTTTATTATTATTATTATTATTCTGTCTATTTACATTTTTTGTCAGTAGATGTTTAAGTATGTCCATGTCCGGATGTTTTGACAAGGGATTGTTTTGTGTTATGGATGTTGTACGAAAAATCTAAAAAACTTTTTTCCTGTGCATTGATTGTCTTATATGTATTTTATCATTAATAAAAAGACCATTGAAAGAAAAGTAGTTTGTAAAGAATTGTTTTGCTGTATTGAGAGACCTGCCTGAGATTAACAGATAATTTACTCAAGCTGAAAAGTGCACCACCAGTGATGATGATTCTCAGACTGAGTGAGGTTGTGACGATATGTAATTACTTGCCATAAAGTCCTTTTTTATGAAGTTACAACTAATTAAACACATTCCTGCACATGCCTAAACATGTTTAAACACATTAGCAGCAGTGTTCAAACATTGTAAGTGAAAGAAGTTTGACTTCTGACCCAGCTCCGAAAGCTGCCTGAAATGGACCACACTAAATGTCTGATTACTAGCAGCCAGTTTGTGCTAGGGTGGAAAGCTGATATTGTTGGGAAGAGGAGAGTCTAATCTTTAATTTGGTGTATAAAGGCAAAATTAAGCAACATTTTTCTACTTGTCAGCGCCAGTGTACCAGGCGATGTACGAGTTCTTACCCCTTTTGCAAAATAACTTCCGCAAAATCCCACCCCCCCAACCAAACTCCACTCCCCGCCCGCTCTCCGCTTCCCCAACGGGCGCTGACCTTCGGGGACGTGTGCATTTATCAGACCCGTGGTGCCCCGGCTGCTTTGGTGACACTAGATGACCTCGAACTGATCGCTGGCCCTCGTGGTGGCGACGTCTCATTCGAATGTCTGCCCTATCAACTTTCAATGGTACTTTTTGTGCCTACAATGACCACAGGTAACGGGGATTCAGGGTTCGATTCCAGAGAGGGAGCCTGAGATCAATTATTATTAAATTATTGATGACCATATACGACAAAGAATGACATAATGTGCCACACTCACGGCTGATGAAGGGCTGGATGCTGAGGGTCAATGAATTGTGTGAGATGTGTCAAATCTGTTGGTTATTATTTTTGTTCATTATCATATGTAAACAAATGTAGGCAAGATTTTTAAAATATATTTTGCATTGAAGAAATAATTGTCTGCATTCAGATTGAGCTCTATATCATCAAATCAGTAATGATTGGATGACTAATGTGCATAACAAAGACATAAATATTACATAAACCAATCCTTTTAGCCCATTATTAAGTGGAACATAGTAAATTAAATTAAATGGAAACAGTCAAACACATCTGCAGAAGCATTGACAATTGTATTGATTTAATATACACACATACAAATATTAATAATATGCATTTTCATTAATATCTTATGCCACTGACAGTATTCGACCAACACTCACAAAGCACTGCTCAATAGCCATGAATCTATGAATGAAATTAAAATATGAAACCTTTATTTGCAGTGTAAAATCACATTGAACACATGAACAACACACAACAATACAATACTTAATCACAGAATGTCAGTGCCTGTGTTGTGCATCAATAGCTCTCACACACTAAAATCACATAGATCAACATGTAAATAAACATCCTCTCAATTATTTCGCATCAGTTTTAGAAACCAGCCAGCATCAAGGTCCACACTTTCCTGACACACACACACACACACATTTTTTACAAACACGAATCCAAACATGCTGCAGAAATGCACAATTCCCCATGCTCTCAGTGACACACAATGCAACAATTAGTTTGCAAAAATGTACCCACTTCCCGGTGATGGTTAAGTAGTTGACTACAGCTGCTCTACAGTGTTTTCCATTTTCATTATTTTATTTTCATCCTACTACATTTATTTTATAATGCTTGTGCTGTTAAGATCTCACACTATGTACTTACTGACACATAGACTTATATTTTGTTGATGCTTATGTGCATATCTACATACTTAATTTAACACTTCATAGCATATTTCATTAATTCCCTCAAGCATATCACACATTATCTAATGGATCTGAAATCCTTGATTGATTTTCTTCATTTGGTCAAGAGACTAACCTCAGTCTCAGACAGGGATCACTGTAGCTATCAGTGCAACATGTGTATAGTAGCCGCCTAGCTCAGGATTTGTGTATGCTCCGCAGTGATGTGCATCATATAGAAGTCAACCTGATAAACCCTCAGGGGCCGCCATGTTGTGCAGTTATGAAAACTGCCATGGAAACGGTTGCTTCTTAAAAATCTTCTTTGATGATTGATGTGGGGGCAACCATCAAAGGGATTGCTGGCCTGCAAATCCTTATCAAATCCAATCAAAGAACCAAAAACTCTAGACATTAAAGGATATTTCTTTGGTCCTCTGAACTACCAAACATAAATAACAAGTTCCCTTGCTTCAAGTTATTAGCTTGTGAAAATAACAGACCGTCAACTGAGAAGACCACAGTCCTCATTAGTGAAGACAACAATCCTGCCTACAGAGACAACCACTGATTTGTTCAGTAAAAATTCATCAAGAAGACACTGCTCTCATAACTACAAATCCTGGTAAAAATTATTTTTTTTAGAAATGTATGTTCAGGTTCAGGTCTTTTAATAATGAATTCCATGTTTCCATTTTTCAGACATGTGGAACAATGCAGTCTGAGATTAAGGCTCTGAAAGAGAAGCTCAAACTGAATGATGAGCTTCTGATAAGGGAGCAGGAGAAAATGACAGCTCGCTCTAAAGCCCACATTGGTGTCCTGGCTGAACTAGCTGTACAGAGCAACAAGGTGAAGGCTCTGGAAGAGAAGCTCAAACAGAAGGATGAGCTTCTGATTAGGGAGAAGGAGAAAATGACAGCTCACTCTAAAGCCCACAATGGTAAACTGGCTGAACTTGCTGTACAGAGCAACAAGGTGAAGGCTCTGGAAGAGAAGCTCAAACAGAACGATGAGCTTCTGATTCGGGAGAAGGAGAAAATGACAGCTCACTCTAAAGCCCACAATGGAAAACTGGCTGTACAAAGCAACAAGGTGAAGGCTCTTGAAGAGGACAATGTGGCTCTGAAGGAGAAGGTGGCCCTTTTGAAAAGGGATTTGAGCAGGGTTGAGCTTGTGGTGACAGAGATGGAGGAAAGGCAAGCTCACAGCCAAAAGATTGACTCCATGGACAAGGAGACTCAAACCAGCGATCTGCTTCAGGATGAGAATAATGCTCTTCAAGAAGAGCTGATGAAGCTCAGAGCTTCTTATCATGAGGTCTGTCTGAATCAGACTACCAACCAGGAGAAGTTTGACACTGAGCTCCAGGAGGAGAAGCAGGAAAAGAACGTTCTCCAAGAAGAGCTGATGAAGCTCAGAGATTCTTATCATGAGGTCTGTCAAAATCAGACTACCAACCAGGAGAAGTTCAACACTGAGCTCCAGGAGAAGAAGGTTCTCCAAGAAGAGCTGATGAAGCTCAAAGCTTCTTACAATGTGGTCTGCCACTGTCATGAAGCTGATGTTTCCAGTCGGGAGCTCAATGGAGAGAGTAAGGATGATGTCACTGAGGAGAAGTCTCTCTCCAGTGTTCTCCCTGAGAAACCAAAGAAGACTTCACTCTGGAAGAGAATCCGCCACGCTCTGGGGTTGAGAAAACCACAGTGTTGGAAGTAGTCAGCAGAGCCCATCCAACAGCACCTGAGCTGACCTTACCCAGTGTTGTAATGTAACGAAGTACAAATACTTCTTTACATTTCTACTTAAGTAGAAATTTCACATATCTGTGCTTTACTTTGTTATTTTTATTTCTGACAACTTTCACTTTTACTCCACTATATTTCCTAAGTAAAATGTGTACTTTTACTCCAATACATTTCTCCTAACCATCTTCGTTACTCATTACTACAAATTAAAATCAGAAGAAATTTGAGTTGGTGACGTAATGCCGTAAACTTTTTGTAGTATATATGTGTGCCTGCAATATATATTATGCCAGTGGGTGGCAGTGTCACTCGATGTACCCCATGAAGAAGAGAGTGACTGTGACTGGTACCTGAATAAGAAAGAGTGAAGTTTGTTCATCTGAATTAGCTTGCCTGTTAGCTTCTTTTTTCATATACACTACACAACACATTCGTTGGTGGTGTCCAAAAGTCCAAAAATTCAGTCAAATAAAAAAGCAGTAGAAGTCAACTTAAAAGCAGCAGAGTTTTATTGTCGACAACAAAACCTGAGAGCATTCAGTAGCGAGCCGGAGCTGCACCAGAAGAACTCTGACTAACAGTGGTGTTGCTCCGCTTTATCTATCCTTAAGGGCCACACCTGTTACGACCTTCCCCCTGGAAAGTCTCCAAGCACCGGGGTTACTTGCGTACG
Source organism: Paralichthys olivaceus (assembly GCF_024713975.1). NCBI lineage: Eukaryota > Metazoa > Chordata > Actinopteri > Pleuronectiformes > Paralichthyidae > Paralichthys > Paralichthys olivaceus. Next base: position 20,787,441 of record NC_091097.1, on the reverse strand, counting down.
TTGGACTTGAATTTACCCCTGGAAAGCCTCCAAACACCTGGGTTGCTTTGGCCTTGGAGCTGGGACTTTCCCTCTGGAGAGCCCCTACCGTACCATGATGAGTCTCTTTTTCTTTTACACAGTTTTTCTTACTCTTGACACCATTATATCTGTCCAAACCATTTACTATTTTTTTTAAAGATATTTGTCTCTGATTTTACACCATTATATTTCATTCTTGTCAGACTGCCTTTAAAAAAAAAAAAAGATTATCATTTCTTCACACAAGTCATACATACACTACATACTGATTGTTACACATAGAGTATATTGTTTGATTCGTTTGATGATTCATAATATATGTCTTAAACTTATTGTAATCATTAGCAATTTATGTTATAATCACTCCTCAGTTTGCAGTGCAGATTAAAGGTACATAGTGACATTCATATGTGACACAGTGTAATGAACAGAAATTTTACTACACGGACATGTCACATTATTGATGCCATCATGGAAGCACTTGCTGCCGGCTCTGCTGCTTACGTTCATGCTCCAGTAGCAGATGACGAGCATCTCGACTAAAGTGGCAAACTTGGTGAACTCCGTGGTGGTGATGAAGATAACGTTACACCGGCCGTATTTTCAAGAAATATTTTCGTACGTTGGAGTGAAAGATTCTTCCAACCAGATTAAGTGCCTGTTATGCCTACAGAGAGTGACTGAAATATTGGCATTCAAAAACTCCCCGTCCAACCTGAAGAAGCACATCGAGATAGGTTAAATACATTTTCATTCAATGAAGCCATAATGTCATGTTGGGACCTGGTATCTGTGAACCATAGTTGGGCCTACATGTGTAGTCAAAAGCCTGACTGCATGTCTCCTTTGCTCTGGAGACAAAGGAGAGCTTCCAGAACTCCGTCTCCCAGGGTTCTTCATCTTCACATATAGGTGGTAAAACTGCTCCTGAAGACAACTCTCAACCACTATTGGTCACTGTGTGCCCCATGACCCATGAGGTCACAAGGCCAATATAAGCCGATTTTCCTAGCTCTCTTCTCTGTTCTGCCTCTTCCCCTGCTGACTGCTCCTGGTGGAGTAGGTTCTGGCCCTGCTCTCCCAGCCAGGGAGACTTCCTCCCTACACAAGCTCCTCAACTTCCAGCAGGCCTGCCTGGAGCAGACTGCTAAAACCTTCCAAAGGCAGTGACGCGAGAGCCTGCCTAAGAACTTCAGCACAATTGGCCACGACACAAGGTCTGACCAGCAGATGCACAACAGGAGCCACAAACCAACAAGACCACTTCACTCGACTTCAAACAGCACATCCAAAAAGGAACTTTCCCTCTTTTTCATGGACGGGTAATACAACTGGGCTCTAACACAACTGGGCTCTATTATTACGCTAGGCTAAGCAAAGGACTGTTTAGTCCTATTTCTATTTCATGTGATGTTTATAAGTTTGAATTGTGTTGTTGTGATATTTGGTAATAAGTTATTCGAAAGTTAATGTTAGTTCTGTTATACTGATCAGTTTCTTTGCATGCATCTAACTACTTTCTTTAACCTGGCACCAACACCTCACAAACTCATTTCCACAAACTTAACACATACATGTGATCTCAGCCACATGGTCTCAAAACTCCATCTTCATTAATGTTGCATAAGTGTGAATTTTGCCAACCTCTACACTGTCAAGAACTCCATATCCTTCAACTTTGCTAGCTATTGATGTGGTAATTTTGGTTATAGTTATTTATTTAATTATTAATCAGAGTTCCAAATTTGTAGTCAGTAAGTCTTATTTCTTAATTTGGCTATCTTTTCCCTCCCTTTGAAGGGTGGTGCCCCGATTTATCCTTTATCAGTTTAATATTAGTATTTTTAATATTAATATTTAATATTTCTCTGATAGCCACATTTATTGAATGCCCAAAAGCACACCATTTAATGGTGCCCCGCATGAAGGAAAGTACATAATCGTACCCCGCGCAAGGGAAAGTACATAATCACAACATTTTTGGTGCTCTGTGTGAGGCAAAGTCATGAATAATAACATTATTTTGACTCCTCGTGGAGCACAGCACAACGGTCAACGTTATTTAAGTGATCGCTGCTGATGACGGGCTCTCCATCTCCTCTTTAGTCGCATCCATTTTTTTCGCCTAAATATTGATTTATCCTCACCCAAAAGGCAGAGCATATTTTCCAGTCCCTGCAAAGGCTTTGTTCTCACATGTGAACTGGTCCACGCACCACTCCAGCCAGCCACGTCAGATGAAGATTCAGAGAGACTGCATGGAGAGGACACTGTGATGGGAGAATCTCCAAGAGTAGTCACACCACTGGGGCTGTGAGGTGGCCACCTTTTGTGTTTTCCTCCTGTGGATGACTGCTTTTCAGGGTAGGACAATGCCTCTTCCAGGAGTCTTTGGAGCTATTATATATGGATTGTTGGACAGAGCTGGAATTAGTGATACTGTGGCTTAATTGTTCATTTCTTCTTTGTTCCACAGGCACAGCAGCAGTGCAGCACGGCTAATCTCCAATTGGGACATGATGTTGCAACTTATCACCTAACTAATACTATTTCCAATAATGTGACTATGCCACGGAAATAATTCAGAAAAGAAAGGAGTACGCGGGAATTAAGAAAGTTTTAAAAGAGAGAGGAATCCGTTTCCAGACACCAATGGCCAGAATGAGGATACACTGGGACACCGGCCCGTGGCCATGGCAACAGGTAGGAAACAAAGAGGACACCGCAACACGAGCAAAACATAAACTACAGAAATACAGAGGAATGGACAAATAAAGTATGTAAGTGCATCTAAATGAATAAGTAAGTGAAAGATAACACATGTTAGACACTGAAGACAAATAATCTAAGAGATTGTATATAGGTCTTCAGTCTTCACTGTTAGGACTGATCGGACACTGTGTGTGAGCTATAATGATCACTTCGTTCCCAAAACACAGGCTCTCTAGTGGTTCCAAGAGTCTGTAAGAGTAGAGCAGGAGGTAGAACATTTAGCTATCAGACTCCTCTCCTATGGAACCAGCTCCCACTCTGGGTTCGGGAGGCAGACACTGTCCCAGCATTTAAAGTCAAACTAAAAACCTCCCTCTTTGACAAAGCTTATAGTTAGGGCTGGATCAGGTGAGTCCTGAACCATCCCTTAGTTGTGCTGCTATAGGTTTAGACTGCTGGGGGAACTCCCATTATGCACTGAGCACTTCATCACTTCCCTCTGTCTCTCTGTCTCTCTGCCCCCCCACACTTGTTTATTTATTTATTTAGTTATTTTAACATGTCATCATGTCAAAGTGTCACTTTGTCCTCCCATAGTCCCTCTGGCTCTTCTCTCTCTCTCGTTTCAGATAACTCTGGCACCGGGACTGCAGGACAACAATGACTACCATCACCATTGTTATCATTAATTACAATAACTCAGTAATTCATTAATATATATAATCCTGTTGTAGATCACTACATTGTTATTGTTATAGTCAGCCCAATTGTTCCTGGTCTCTCTCTCTCCACCTCATCTCTCTCTTCTCTCCCCCCGCTTTCCACCCATCTCTCCTTTCCTCCCCCCTTACTTTTCTTTCCTCACCCCAACCGGTCGAGGCAGATGACCGCCCACATTGAGCCTGGTTCTGCCAGAGGTTTCTCCCTGTTAATGAGGGAGTTTTTCCTCCCCACAGTGCTTGCTCATTGTGGGAACTGTTGGGTTTCTCTATGTTAATATTGTTTTAAGGTCTTGACCTTTAAATGTAAAGTGCCTTGAGATAATGTAAATTATGAATTGGCGCTATATAAATAAAATTGAATTGAATTGAATTAATGAGACAGATGCTCAAGAGAATCTGGATAACAAGAATGGACCTCACTAAGGAGGGGCCCCCATATTTCATCTGAATTTCCCCTCAACCCACGGGGGAAACATGGGGGGCAAGTGCCTACTGTTGTATTCTTAGTTAGATTTTTTTTTTTATTGCTGAGTTGCTCAATGTTCTTTGGGCTATTGTTTGTTCTCATGGTATATAATATATATATATATATATATATATATATATATATATATATATATATATATATATTATATATCATGGAGTATAATGCCATTTTCCAAAGCTATAAATGAACAGCATATCGTTAGTGTCGTTAAATGTTAATGGGTTAAATAATACAATTAAAAGGACTAAGATAATTTTGAAAATGAGAAAACTTAAGGCTCAAGTTATCTTCATGCAGGAAACACACCTTTCCCAGGAAGAGCATGAAAAGCTGAAGAAATTTGGTTTTAGAAACACCTATTACAGTACTTGTAAACAAAGGAACAAAAGAGGTGTGGCAATACTTATACAAAACTCAACTAAATTTGAATGTCTAAAAGAAATCAAGGATACAGAATGACGATATATTATAGTGAAGGGGAAACTACAGGAAGAGATGGTTACGTTAATTAATGTATATGCCCCTCCAGAGAGTACTAAACAATTCTTTAAATCATTATTCCCAGTCATGGCCTTAAAATCTGAAGGTATAGTGATATGTGCTGGTGATTTTAATATGATAATGGATCATAGGGTAGACACAACAAGTATAAAAAGAAATAAGACACATATATCTAAATTTGTAAACATGTCGTTGAAGGAACATGGACTGGTTGATGTATGGTGTGAACTGCATCCGAAGGAAAAAGACTATACACATAACTCTACTTTATATAACACCCCTCGCCCGGGGAGTAACTCAGTGTAGAACCGCCACTGCCCTTAAGGAAGGTAGATTGCCACCCTCATGTAATGAAGCAATCATATCTGTAATCCCCAAGGAGGGTAAAGACGCAGAATATTGTAACAATTACAGACCCATTTCTATGCTCAATGTAGATTACAACATATACACATCCATTATAGCAAGGAGAGATCAGAATTTCATGACAGAATTAATTGACGAGGACCAAACTGGATTTACTACAGGACGACAAACATTAGCGAACATAAGAAGGACCCTGCAAATAGTAAACTCGATACAAATGAAGGAAACTAAGGCTATATTGCTGAGTCTTGATGGCGAAAAGGCTTTCGCCATTAAATGCATCAATACAATAAACCAGAATCCTATAGCTAGAATAAAAATGAATAGTAGTCTAACAAAAAGCATAAAGCTACAGAGGGGAACACGCCAAGGATGTTGCCTGTCCCCTCTCCTCTTTGACTTATACATTGAACCTCTGGCGCAGGCTATAAGACAGTTTGAGGAAATAAAGGGAATACATATTAAAAAACAAAAACATGTAATAAGTCTGTTTGCAGATGATGTAATAATATATTTAGAAAGACCTGATACAAACCTAACACATTTAAGTATATAAGTATATACGGAGACCACTCATTATATAAAACAAATGTGAATAAAACACAGATTCTGGCTTTTAATTATACCCTTTCCCAAGAAATTGCAAATGCTTATAAATGGAAATGGAACTCAGAAAGCATAAAATATCTTGGGGTAACCCTAACAAAACAGATAAGCCATCTTCAGAAGATAATTCCAGCCATGTTTTCATTGTGATCAGATTCATATACAAATTAAGAGGATATTGAGAGATGGTCGACCATATCACTGGAGTTCAGTTCAAAGATTGACATTATTAAAATGAACATTTTCCTGAGGCTATTGTATTTCTTCCAATCCCTTACTGTCAAGATACAGTTAGAAAGATTTAAAACCTGGGACAAAATGATATCGCGGTTCATTTGGAGTGGTAAAAAACCAAGAATAAAATATAGCACGCTACAACTGGCTAAGAATCGGGGGGGATTCCCATGGCACTCCCAAATTTAAAGGATTATTATGAGGCAGCACAACTTGGTCAAGTGGTGTGACAAGCATTATAACTCCAAATGGAAAGAGATTGAGATGAGGGTGGCTAACAAACCAGTGCAATCCCTTTTGGGCAACATTACATTGATAAAAACTACTAAAAGGTTCAATAGATCCAATAACCTCCCACACACTGACTATCTGGGCTGATTTCAATAAAAGGCATAGATTGGAAAAGAAAGTGAGATTGTTGAGCTGGATTGCATATGATGAAAGATTCAGGCCAAACTTGAGTGACCTGACATACAGGAACTGGGAGAGGAAGGGAATCACTGCCATGTGTACAATACTAAAGAATGGAAACATAATGTCTTTTCAGGACCTTAGAGAAATGTATGGATTAAAAAATTAGGATTTTTTTTAGATAACTACAGCTAAGGGATTATATTATAAGGGAAATAGGGAGCGCAAAAATATTAAACGGAGTGATAGATGTTCTAATGCGAGTATATAATGGGTCAAAAATCAAGGTGGTATCTGTGTTATATAAAAACCTCACAGACTGTACGAGTGCTTCAACTGATAACATTAGGGCTAGATGGGAGACAGAGCTGGTCCTGCAGTCAGGCCCCCAGTTCAGCCAGGCAGGGCCTCACAACCAGACACAGGTTAGGTACTAACTATAGGTTAGAGAGCGATTCAGAGGAACTTTATCAATACCTGTATCAAGAAAGATACTTATTAATGGAGGAGGTCGTAATTCATGATTACTCAGAGTAGTGAACCTGACTGAGTATAGAGACTTATTATAATGGCCCAGTAAAGTATATGAGTTGCTTATGGACGAGGCAGTTATGTGATCCTGTAAGATAACTATAGAATAGATTTTTTTATTTGTATCTGAAAGAACATAGTTCCAAAGAAATCAGGTGTAATCATGACAGTGGATGTATAGTATATAGTATATAGAAGCATAGGAAGTGTCCATATCTCCATTTAGCTCAAAATCACAGTGAAAAAATATCACAACAAAACAGCTTCTAAATAAAAGTATTAGATTCTTGTGTAACCCAGGTTAAGAATCTGTATTAAAAACAATAAATTAGTTGATTGAATGAAGAAAAGTGAAATTCATGGTGGAAAAATCAATTCATTAAATACTACGTTTTGGTTAATAATAAAAAACAGATGTTTATCTAAAAGGAGAGATAGAACCATAATAAAATAATTTATAGAGAGTTTTAGTTTGAAGGAGACGGGTTGGAGACGGTCTGTCACCCAATCAGAAAAGAAGCCCCGCCCATTGAGCTGATCGGAGCAGGTTCACTTCCTCTGAAGTTGCCGGGAAGAGAGAGAGCAAGGCGCATTAAACAGACACTCACCATAGGAAGATAAAACAAAAAAAGTGGATCAGACTCGGAAAAGCTGCCGAAGAAATCTCCCGGGACGACCAGGACCTGTGTGAGCACCGTCGGAGGAACCTGTCGGGAAGAGAAACGCATCGGTGAGCGGCCGTCTTGATGTGCTAGGCTAATAGCTAATGCAATGAGTTAACCGTTAGCATAGGAGCTAACATCAGAGCACTAACTCCGGTGCTGATTGGCGCGAGAGAGACACACTACGACACACCACACATTAATGCTGAAGCCCTGATCCGACATTTTAAAGGTGCATTGTGAGACATTTGTTTGCTCCTTTGTTGCACATAGAGCTGTATTATGTGTGTGTTTAGCACCTTATTTGTGCATTCTAAGCTCATCCAGCCATATTTTATTAGCTGTGCACATTACATATTTTTCTTTCTAGATGATTGATATTGTTTAATGTGCTAATTACGATGTAAAGAGCACAGGATATTTTGATACTGTTGATTTGGAGTGAGGAAGATTATTTCAATAACATAATCTGATATTTTGAGTGTTGCTTATTTTATTACTGAACATTGTGATAGCATGTTGCAACAGTAATTGAGTAAAATTGTTATTCTCTATTAGGCCTGGGACGATAACAAATTTTGCTGGACGATATATTGTCCCACGAATTATTGCCGATAAATGATATTATTGTCAACATGATAATATATCATAATAAAGCACACCCTTTCAAATACAATAAACTTTTATTTTTCAGTGAATTTTACCATCGTAATTGTAATTTCAGGAAAATATCCTAAATAAATAAATAAAACAAACAAAAAATAAAATGGACTCTCAGTCTCTGTTAGCAAAAACAGCACTCAAATATAAAACCACACACAACCAAGACAATAAATAAAATGGCTTATCAAGTCTCGATTAACAAAATTGCACTTCAATAAATATTGAACATTTAGGCCGTTTGTGACATGTATTTTCTCACAGGCAATTCGTTCTGTCTGTCAAACGTTTGCAGCATCTCTCTCAATGCTGGCTTTTCAACTGTACTAAAGGGCAGCATTTCTTTTGCGATGCAGCGAACTACACTATCTGTGAGCGCACACCGTTTTTGCTCCATTTATATTTACTTTGTCGACCAAACGCCTCAGTGAGTGTTGAGGCTCTGCATCTCGAGGTGCACTTTTTTTTCCCCAGCTGGGAACACTGGGTCGGGTGGTTGTGCTTTAGGTGGGCATGCAACTTTGTTGTGTTGCCTTTTTTTGTTGCCTCCACTTTTGAACTGGCTCATCCGTGTTGATGGGCTCACCTTGCTCATTCGGTTTGAAGCCGAAATATTCCCACACCGGGCTGTGGCATTAGGCTTTGCAATCATCTTTTTTCCTCGCATTGCTCCGCACAACGCTCACTTGCTGCACTCTGTGTGTGTGGAGCATACACTGTATATAAAGATGGACGTAGTGTCCGTGACGTCACCCGTTGGTTTCTGAAGAGTGAAAATGAGGCTGGTAGTGGACGTTTCACCCAGCGCCATCTTGCCGGGGCCTGACTCCTCCTAGTTCCTGGCTAACCCATACATGGGCAAAGAGGAGGCGCGCGAGTGGACGCTAGGTGGGCTGAGTGAAGACTGACAACCGAGCCACGCCCACAGAGCTTATCCTTACCTGGTTAGCTCATGCTAAGGAGCTAGGCTTAATGCTACCCGCTACTGCTAACCGGCTATCACTGCGGTGTTGTTGCTCCTGGATGGTCGCGGTTGTAACAACGAACACACTGAAACTTTACAACAACAAAACCTATTGATTTATTTATTATCATAATCATACCACATATACTTACATGCCTCAAGTGGTTTTTAATGTTATTGTGGTAATTTACCTTTTATTTAACACATATAATGAACAGTTTGAAGCAACTACTTTTAGTAAAGGGTTGTGTTTTGTCATTTTATTGTAATTTTAATAAGTTAATACTAATAAGCTGCATGTGTAAGTTGCATGTGATAGTAACTGTTTCACAAATGTTCACAACCTCTTTTTTTAGCCTGTTATGGAATTCACAGTGAATTAGACCCAGTGCAGATGTGTAATTATATAACAGTTTAGATATGATTATAATCTCCTCACACCATATTTATTATATATGTATCTGTTTTCACACTGAGAGAAGTTGACGGACTTGATGTGGACTGTTATCAACAGCACTGTGAGAGATTATCACCTTGAATATTACAGATGTGGTAGAAAGACATTTTTTTGTACAATTTTTATTTTTTTTAGTACATCAGTTTGGCTGAAATCTGTGGTGCTTTCACCTGCTGAACACAGAATAAACTATAAGTACCAGTCTTGGCTGCTTAACACAGCTGATATTGTGTAAAAAATATTGTAGGCTATTGTATTGTACAGTATCTGTAAATAATCGTGTTTCTCCTCTGTTCCTTAATATCTACAGATATGACAATGATTTCAGCATAAAATATCCTTTAATGTGACTTTTTTCATTTCATTACATGAAGCACTGTAACACCTGATGTCCTCTGAATCCACTGTGGCAGCAGCAACAAGGTGGAGATCGGCAGCTTCAGGCTGGTCAACATGTTAATAATATTGAGTCAATTTCTATATCCATTATGGTTGGTAAAATGAACACTGTTATCACAACAATGTTTATCTTTTACTTTCTGATTTGATAAACTTTAGATAAAAAGTCTTTTCTTTTTTGCCATAAGAGACAGAACACGGTCAGCACAGCTGTGTCCCTCAGGTTCGTCCGTCCCTAATAAAATGACAGGAAACATAAAAGTATGGCATTATTGCCGAGATAAATGTTACTTTCAAACAAAGTCTATGTCCTTATATTCTGTAGATATTCAACTATGTATTTGAAAATGGTTTGGGATTAAACAGTGTACTACAATGAATGTGCAGTATGGAATTCTTTCACATTGAAAGTATTGCATTTATAATGTAATGCATCATGTGCAATAATTTGCTTTAATTGTTAGTAAGTTATGAAAACAGGTCTATACCTGGTAGGTAAACTGTTCATTCATAAATAAAGTCCAGCTCAACAAGTTTCACACTGCAGCAGCTGCACTAACGTTATTTCTGAACCAATAATCTAATAAAACATTATTACTAAAGTTACCCACTAAAGTTACCCACAGTAATGTAGTCAAGCCTCAAGTGGCCACCCAGTGAACTGCAGTTTTTTGCACTTCCGCAGTGGCCTCAGCGCTCAGCCCGGGATGTTGCCGCTTGGTGTGGAGCCAATGCTAGCGGCCCTGCCTCCCCCCACAGAGACAAAGAGACTGGATGACTGACAAGAGGGTTCACTCTGTTCATTCCGCTATGGAACAAATGCCCCCAGGTGCTGAGACCGAGCACAGAGTGAACCCTCTAGTCATCCAGTCTGCTTGGAGGCGAGAGAAGAGGAAAACAAACGCGCATGCACATGGCAATATATTGAGGCCGGAAAAATTATAGAGTTCATTTTAATTTATCGTGCGATTAATTGATTTATTGATATCGGCCCAGGCCTATTCTCTATTGATAAAGAGTTTATGTAGATTTAACATGATTAATGTACTATAATTCATTTTTTGAGATTTGAGAAAATTAAGATGAATGCTCTGATCCAACTTATCGTAGGTCAGGTTTTTTGATGGACCCATTGATAGTTTGACCTACCAGTCAAAGTTTGATGGCGAGCCAGACCCCGGAGGATACTTAGAGATACTACGCCGTGGAACCTGAATCCTTTTACACTTCACACACACACACACACACACACACACACACACACACACACACACACACACATACACACACACCATCCACGCAACAGTGCGGTGGGACTGATTTTCCACCTTCATGGTGTTGACTGAACAGTGACTGAAAACAGGTGAACTGAACTTTAGTAAAAACGCAGTTGCAAAACTTTATTTTATTTTAATTTTTTATACTTACCCGGGTAAGAGTTGTGATAATTTGTGTGATTGATGTTTTTATTCATCCTTCCCATCCTGTAATAAATAGGAAAGCGTTATTGTTTCTTAAAGAGTATACTGAGTTTGATCAATCCTGGGCTCCATATTCGATCTTAGAACTTCTGATTTCACTGGTTATTGAACCTAGTTACTATTTTTCAGTACTATTCTCTTTTCCTCTCAGAAGGGTTACACGTGTATAATTTTATTTCATAATACATGATAATATTGGATCATTCATTTGTTTTTATCAGCATGTAAGCTTGTTGCAGTGTCTCAAACCCAGTTTCTCATCAATGTCACAGAAGAACAACAATGAAATGGATGGCTACACACCAGAATTTTATGGACCTGAGGGCAGAAAGTGACCTTACTTTGGAGGAGATGGACGACAAGGAGTTGTTGGACATGGTCTGGGCAGTGGTCAACAAACTGTCAGAGGACACAAATAACCATCCACTTCCTCAAGATGTCCCTGCTCAGGAATGGCATGACTTGTTCAACTGGACTGGTTCTGATGAGGACCCCCCCCCCAATAGCATCACCTCTCAGCTTGGAGCAGCATCCTCCTGAAACCCAATGGTGAACTGGCTGCTGCCATAAACCACCAGCAGCTAAGTGTCCTGCAGTCAGGCCCCGTGTTCAGCCAGGCAGGGCCTCACATCCAGACACAGGTAAGGTACTAACTATAGGTTAGAGAGCAATTCAGAGGAACTTTATCAATACCTGTATCAAGAAAGATACTTATTAATGGAGGAGGGGGTAATTCATGAGTACTCAGAGTAGTGAACCTGACTGAGTGTAGAGACGTTTACATTGGTAGAAACCTCCCGTTTGGCACGAAGAAATTCTTCTTTCATTAAATTGTAAAAACTGTGCATGATTGATCTCTTCTGTGGTTGATTAAAGAATCAATGGTGTCAGTTATAGTGCTGTGCTTTAGAGTTCTGGGAAACACCACAGAGCAACTACAGGTTACAGATATTATTCATCTTTGGTTCATCATGTTCAGGAGGACAATATTAAGATCAGAACAGAGATTATACAAGGCTGGGTTAGGTATAAATGTGTGTGGTGGTGGTTTTAACTCCGACACCAAGGGGACAGATGACACAGAGGATGCAGGTTGTCTTATCTCTTATTTTGTGTCTGTTCTTGTCTCCAGTTCAACAATGTGTCATCAGGGAAGCTGACCAAACACCTGGGGGGAAAGGGGGTTTACGGGGCTCCAGGAGACAGACTTCCTTTTCCCGTGAACAACCGCCACTCACAGTAAGTCTGCCTGACTAGTTCACAGTCACCTTGTCTGTCATGAATTTATATTTCTTCGATTGAGATGCTTTCATGTTCTTTTCTTTCCTCACAGTTTTAAACATTGGTAATTCATGCTTTCTGTGTTTTTTCTGTTTTTCCACAGAAAGAGAAAATGTGAGAGCTAGCAGGATGATGACATGCCGTACGTCAAGCTTTCGAAGACGGAACAGACACTAAACGCTGTTGCTGAGCTTGAAACTCCTGACTGTGCAGTCGTTGACCCCAACGTTGAAAAGAGAGTATGTGTCTTTGTTTTTTAGGTTTGAGACTCTGTGTCACACAAACCTCATCCAGCTGTGTCTATGACCACACTTCTAAAACCGTTCTCTAACTATAATTCTTGACATCATGACACATCTATATATCCAGATTTAACATGTGCAAAACAAGAAAGACACCAGTTCATTGTTGATATATGCATTATGATATATACCAAATAGATTAGAAATATAATAAAACAAATGATTTACCGAAATAAAATTAAAATCGCATTTATAAAAATACTAAATACATACAGATATACATGCATTTATACTTCTGACCAAATGTATTTATGCTAATATTTTAATGACCTCTTTACTTATAGTAGAGTAGGTTTTAATAATGTGACTTTACTTTTACTTTTGTTAATATAAAGTATTCTGTTACATTTCATTACTGGATGAATAAGAAGTATTTCAGTGGGCAGAGAAGAGACGGGGACTTTGATACTGAGGTTGTGGTTTTAACTCTCTGACACCAAGGGGAGAGATGACACAGAGGATGCAGGTTGTCTTATCTCTTATTTTGTGCCTGTTCTTGTCTCCAGTTCAACAATGTGCCAACAGTGAAGCTGACCAAACACCTGGAGGTGAGGCTGGCTCCTGTTGGATTATTGTAAGTATCACACACATTAATGCAAACACACACACCTACGTCTGAGCCTCCGTTTGTATCTGTCTTCTAATGTGTCTGATTGTGTTCATGTAGCAAAGGAAAGGTGATTTAAGGGGCTCCAGGAGACAGAGTTCCTTCTCCCTGTCCAGACACAGAAGGCTCTGGAAGAGATGGCAGCTGACACTGTCGCTGCTGTGGTGATGATGGTGGCTTAAGAGACATAGAAATTGCCACCACAATATCCAACCAGATATTTTGTAATTTATCTGACCACCTCTCGTTTATCCAACCGGACATTGTTGTATATCCAACCAGATATTTTGTAATTTATCCAACCACCTTTCGTTTAAAAAAAATGAGAAACCTTGGCGAGACAAACAAGGGGTGTTTGGATAAATCTATGAAGTGGGATGATTCAGATCTGTACGGACATTTTAAGGTCCTCATCAGTGCATAAAAGCAGAAGAGATCATTCTGTGCTTGGTTTCTCCTCAGAAACAGATCTCTGTCTGCTCGACAAGCTTTAAAATGATGGAGTACATGACAGTGGTTTTCCGATGGTGCCGTGTGCCACAGCCTCACATCAATTAACCCACATCAGGTCTTAGTGGTACATGAGCAGGTGGAACTGTACAGAAAATGAGACCCAGCATTTGAGAGTTATTTGCGCTCACCTATCCAGCGCTGGTGTTTGGAGCTATATAGCCAAAGTGTTCTCTACAATGAAGAAGCTATGGGCAGACCTGACGTTTAATCTATTGGGCTCTTTTGAGCTTTTGAGTTATTGTTGACAGATAAACAACCATTGACTGAAATTGTCAACCAATCTAGTGTCACATACACTGAGATTCAGCCAGGAGTTAGCTTCTACGAAAATGTCATGAAGACAGTAGCATTGGTGAAAGCGTGCAGTCGGACCCTAAGAAAAGAGCTGACCGTTGCAGACCATAGGATGATGTTTAAGCTGTCCTGCAGACATGTAAGTACTGAGCACATCCTCTCTTAAACTTTTTTTTTTCTCAAAAAAAAAAAAGAAAGAAGTTTATATACTCCTTTTCCACAAATCGTTTGTTTGTTTCATGCCACCCTGACAGGAACCCCACAGCCTGGTAGTGTTGCCACCTGGGTCTGCCACCAACATGATCACAGTGCAATGCACTGAGCCCCAGACGATATATGACCTTATGCCGAAGCATGGCTTACATTGCTCCTGTAATGGAAATGTTTACATTTGTGTATGTTTAATTGCATGATGTATGTATGTGAATGACTGACCAAAGAGTTGACCAAATTGTTAATCTAAAAGGGTAACCTTAAGGTTTATGATGGTGGCTTAAGAGACTTGAGTTTTATGGCCTCGAGAAACCACAACTTTATGGTATCTCTTGATATCTCTGATTGGGATCTCACACCTGGGGTCTCACAGGGGGGTCATCCACAGAACATGTAAATAAATGGACAGGATATCTCCTCCACTGAGAGAAACTACAGGAGGGTAATAAATACCTTTGCATGCTTAGTGGGAGGGGGCTGCGAGTTATAGGAACACTGATTCTCCTATGTTCTTTGCTCATTTGTGCATGTCATTCAGGTGATGTGTACTGATGAGTCCATCTGCAGATGCTGAATTAAACTTTCAGAAAGAAGTGCCTGTTTCACAGAAATTGCCACCACAATTTTGGTGTTGTCGGCAGGATCACTCTTGTGAGTAGACACTCTGTTTCTCTGGGCTGAAAGGTAAAACTGAGCAGGGAGTCTGGGACTCTGACCTCAACCTCCCTGACAAAAGAAGGTAGAGATGTGAGGGCCTGATGCCTGAGAACCAAAGAGTGCTCTCACTGCTGTGATCCAGCGGACCAATTAGCACAAAGACACTGTCTTTCTGGGAAGACAAATTCAGAAGGGAAACAGTCCTCTCACAGGTTGAGTGACAGACGTGTCTGCATGGCAAGGTTTGGAACCGATATAGAATCAAGGAAGCTTCGGGTGATCTTGGAGATCACGGGTGGTCTTGGAGACCACAGAGTTAATATAGAATAAGCCTGTTGGTGATCTTAGAGAAGGTCACATAGTTAATTGGGAACTAATGAGTATGGTATTAGAATAAGCAGGTTGGTGATCCGAGAGGAGGTCACAGAGTTAAGGAGTATTGATATATACAAGATATAATAATAGGAATATACGGAGTGTTTGTTGATTTTAATACACTTGTTATATTGGTTTCTGACGTCGAGTTCATGATTTAACAAACTATGATATAATATAGTAAATAGAGTTTTGCACTGGAGATGTGACTGGGACTGAAGGACTGAGACCTGAGCCAGGATCATCTCGACACTGCCATGAATCTGCTTTAAGAAGAGAGAGAGAGACGTTCTCAACCCCCAAAGGTAAGTAAAGGTAAGTACATTTAAGTACATTTAAGTAAATTTAAGTATATTAGGGGTATAATTGGCTTTTTGAGGTTATTAAGAAAGACTAAAATCCTAAAATTAAAATCCTAACAAGAAATTTTTAACAAGAGTAAATTAAAAAGAACGGATTAAAATAAATTAGGGAATTTCTAAATGTCTTTTCCCATATCAGCATAACTTTGGTCCTCCAAATTTTGTATTTTGTTGAACAAATGGGGAGTTTAAATTGATAAATAAGAGACACTTCCAGTTCCCGTCCTGATAGGCCGGGACTGCCCGGCCTTCCAAATGCTGTGGAGGGAAGCCCAGACGAGGCTCAGACGGGAACCCCGAATACGTAAGCAAAAAATTAATGAACGGAATAAATCTTGTGGTAATGTTGCAGAACCCAGCCCCCCCTCACCAGGGATAGTCCAAGCCTTGGCAGGAGACTCTAGTGGCGCGGAGTCAACAGCCGGGGACACAGAGGACTCAGAGCATCAACCGGGCCTAAGTGGAGGGGACGAGGTTGACTCCCTGGAACAGCCACGTCTGAAAGGGCAGTATGGAACAGCTCAGTTACAGGACCCCACCCTTGGTAATGCCTTAAGAAATGTACAGGTCCTAGAGGGCACGTTGGTGGGAACCAGGTTAGCTCCTACATACCCCCACTTTGCAGTAAAAAATGGCCTCTTATATCAGGTAGTGAAAGCAAATGAGACAGTCAGAGAGCAACTCCTCGTTCCCCAACCTCATCGCTCGACGGTGCTGCAGTTAGCTCACACCCACCTGCTAGGAGCTCACTTGGGGGTAGAGAAAACCAAGGAACGAATATTACAACGATTTTTTTGGCCAGGAGTTCACAAACAGGTAGAAAACTACTGCCGCAGTTGCCCAGATTGCCAGATCACAGCCCCCAAACAGCAGTACCGGAACCCCCTTATCCCTTTGCCCATCATAGAAACTCTGTTCGAAAGGGTGGGGATGGACATTGTGGGTCCCCTCCCAAAGAGTGCGCGGGGACATCAGTACATCTTGGTCATAGTAGACTATGCCACCCGGTACCCAGAAGCTGTCCCCTTAAGAAAGGCGAATGCCCAACAAATAGCCAAAGAACTGTTCCTCTTCAGCAGCCGCGTAGGGATACCAAAAGAGATCCTTACGGACCAAGGGACCCCCTTTATGTCCAGGGTCACCAAGGAGTTGTGTTCTCTGTTAAAAGTAAAACAGGTGAGAACCTCGGTGTACCACCCCCAGACGGACGGGTTAGTGGAGAGGTTTAACAAGACTCTCAAAGCCATGCTGAGGAAGGCCATCGACAAAGATGGGAGAAATTGGGACCAGCTTCTCCCATACCTTCTGTTTGCAGTAAGAGAAGTTCCTCAGTCTTCCACTGGTTTCTCACGCTTTGACCTCTTGTACTCTCACAAACCCCGGGGTCTTTTAGACATCGCCAAGGAGACTTGGGAGGAGCAACCCTGTCCCCAACGGACCATGATCGAACACGTGGGGGCTATGCGAGATCGGATGGCAGCGGTGGTCCCCATTGTGAAAGAACACATGGAAAAAGCCCAGAGAGATCAGAGTGCCGCCTATAACCGACCAGCCCAACCCAGAGAATTCCAACCAGGTGACAGAGTCCTAGTTCTGGTCCCCACAGTGGAGTGTAAGTTCTTGGCTACGTGGCAGGGACCCTACGAGGTGATTGAAAAAGTTGGGGAGGTCAATTACAAGGTACGGCAACCGGGGAGGAGGAAAGGGGAGCAGATCTACCATATTAACCTTTTAAAAAAATGGCATGATCGAGAGACCTTGTTCACTTGCCTTCCCCCCAGAGAGTCCCCCGAACCAGTCGAGACGTGGTTCAGTTTGGTCCCGACCTCTCCCCTCACCAACTGCAACAAGCAAAGGAGTTGGTGGAGGGTAATCCGGATGTTTTCTCATTCCTCCCAGGCTGCACCCACCTTGTAGAGCATGAAATACGCACCCAGCCAGGAAAAAGAGTGAACCAAAGGCCGTATCGGGTGCCGGAGGCCCGCAAGAGGTTGATTGCGGAAGAGGTAAAGAAAATGTTGGACCTTAATGTAATTGAAGAGTCCAAAAGTGCTTGGTCAAGCCCCATCGTCCTAGCCGACAAGCCGGACAAAACCGTAAGGTTCTGTAATGATTTCAGAAAAGTGAATGAAGTGTCTGAGTTTGATGCCTATCCTATGCCTCGTGTCAATGAGCTTATTGAAAGCCTGGGCAAGGCTCGATTCCTAACCACTCTTGATCTCACGAAGGGATATTGGCAGGTTCCCCTGTCTGCAGGGTCCAAGGAGAAGACGGCCTTTGCCACCCCGGGAGGCCTGTGGCAGTACCGGATGATGCCGTTTGGCCTGTTTGGAGCTCCCGCCACCTTCCAGCGCTTAATGGATCAGGTACTAAAGCCACACCAAGAGTATGCATCTGCTTACATTGATGATGTTGTCATTCAGAGCCCAGACTGGGAAAGTCACTTACCTCGGGTGCAGAAGGTCCTGGAGTCCCTTCGACAAGCAGGCTTGACCGCGAACCCCCAGAAATGCAAGTTGGCTTTCAGTGAGACAAACTACTTGGGGTACACCATCGGGAGGGGCCTTGTCAAACCCCAGGAAGCCAAACTCCGGGCTATCCAGGACTGGCCAAAGCCGATGACTAAGAAGCAGGTGAGATCCTTTTTGGGCCTAGCCAATTATTACAGACGATTCATCCCGGACTTTGCGCTGGTAGCGGCCCCTCTCACAGAACTGACTACGAAGAAACACTCCCGGATGGTGACCTGGACCCCGGCAGCAGAAGAAGCGTTTGGCGACCTGAAGAGGGCTTTATGTTCAAAACCGGTCCTCACTGCCCCCGACTTCAGCAGAGAGTTTGTGGTCCAGGCAGATGCCTCGGAGGTGGGTTTGGGCGCGGTGCTAGCCCAGATCAATGAAGGTGAGGAACACCCAGTCCTGTATTTGAGTCGAAAACTGCTGCCTAGAGAGAAGAATTACGCAACCGTAGAGAAAGAGTGCTTAGCCATAAAATGGGCCCTCGAAACGCTCAAATATTACCTGCTGGGAAGGAGGTTCACTCTAGTGACCGATCATGCCCCATTACAATGGATGGCGAAGAACAAAGAGACTAATAGCAGGGTAACTAGGTGGTTCCTAAGCCTCCAGCCATATAACTTTTCTGTGGTTCACAGACCCGGTCGGCGCCATGGAAACGCGGATGCCCTGTCCCGCCGAGATGCCTTCTGGTCCTCCTTCACCCTGCCGAGGACGTCAGGCCCGGGGAGAGGGATATGTGGCATCACACGGGGCCAGGTAGTGGATGGGTGCTACTTCCCCTTTAAGGAGCAGCGCCCACACCCCAAGATGGCCGCTGAGGCAACAACTCCAGGTCCCAGAAGGCCTCACTCCTCACCCAGGTGTAGGTGGTTAGGCCAGATAATTGAGGGGGAATTTAAGAGCTGCCAGAGGAGAGAAGAGGCGAGCACACGGCAGGAAGGAGCACGGAAACCTGCAGGAAAACCAGCTCCAAACCCCAGTGAAGGCTTCAGAGTACTACGACCCGAAGGAAGGAAGAAGAACCACAAACACCTCACGTTAAGTTTGTTTTGAAACGATTTGGTTTAACCCAATATCTCCCCTGGGACGCTTTTGTTTATTTGTTGTTTTTGATTAAGAGGAAGGACAAGTCTACGAATAAAGCTTCCGTTTATTCATGAGAACCTTTGTGATTGGGTAAGTTTTTCAATCTCCCATGCACCACCCCCTAACCTGCTCTTCGTGACCTCTCATGACCTCACAACGTCAAGAGTTTCTCTATGAACCTGAAGACATAAAAATATAAATAAGACATGACATTAACAGGACAAAGAGCTGGTGTTCGGTGTGTTGTTTTAGAGTAGGTGTGTGTATGTGTGCATGCGTGTTCGTGTTTATGTGCGCATGTTTGTGTGTAGAGTGCAGTGACCAACACAAAGGGGAGAAGACTGCAAATCCCTGCTCTGAAGTTTCTGTGGTGACAAAAGTTACCACATTATATTAAACCTTAATCTAAACATGATGAATCATGTTTAAGTATTCAAGCCATTTAAGACTGTTTAAGGCATGCAGAAACCCCATCAATATCGGGGGTGTATGTAGAGTGAATGATAATTTTTTACATCATTACGCTCGTTTTCACTGAAAAACATTAAAAAGATATAGTTCAGGTTTTTTTGAAGTTGTATGAGGTTCTTCTCCATAGTCAGTGCATTACTACCATCTACTGTAGGCAATACACTGACTGGAGAAGTACCTCATACAACCCCACTTCAACAAACATGAACTATCCCTTTAAGATGATTATTGCAGGGATCTGTACCAAAAAAAGTTAGTTTTCTTTAGTCTGTAGAATATGATGTGTAGGCCAGGAAAACTATGCTGCACGATTTAAAGATTGCAGAAAGCCATATTGCTATTTCAATAAAATTTCAATTAATTGTTCATCCCTACACTGTAAACCCAAATAAGTTACCAGAACTCATAAAAATTGATGTAATTGATTGCCTCAATTTTTTTAAGCTGATCAACTTAAAAGTCAAATTTTTCCAGAACATAAAAGTTTGGATTACTTGTACCTTTTGATAACAGTTAATTTAAATGAAGTGCTCAAATATTTGCAGTTAATTTGACTTACAGTTTTCTGTTAAGGCAACTCAATTATTATCAGTTACTATTACTTAAAGGTTCCAGTTTTCAAACCACAGAACTTAAAAAAATAAGTAGACAACCACATCTTTTTATGTTAACAAAACTCAATGTTTATAAGTTTGTGTTGTCATTGTTTGAAGTACACTTTAGTCAAATATGTTGAGTTAGTATACCTAAAAACATGTGACTCAAAACGTAAAATCTTTGAGGCAATTGATTGATATAATTTATCATTATTTAATCAAGTCCCTTTGAGATCCAATACCTATTTTACAAGGGAGACCTGGGTCTCACTGTAAGAGGTAAAAAACAGAAGATCCATGTTCTGCACACATGAATCAGCCAATTTACCAGAGAATCTAAGTGGTGTGAGATAGACTGAAACTAAGCTAAAGGACATATACAGGAAATTGTTTTACTGAACATCTTATCACTTTGAACAAAATGCCAATTCAGTTCCTTTGTAGCGTGGAGAAAGAAAACAGACCATCAAGAAAACTGTATGGGTAGACTAAACAAAGGTAAGTCCTAAAACATGTTAGTATTTTGATGAACAATTTACATAATACACAGTAGTATCTCACTGTGCAGGTTCTGAAAAATCCAGAGACGTCTTTGTGCAGATACACAGGAAGGGCATGGAGAACGGTAGTGCGCTTGGTGTGGATGTCATGGATAACCTATTCAGATAAAAATAGAATTCTATATACTGCAGAGTTTACTGAACAAAGCTGATTTTAAACAGTCAAATCAAAACATATGTCCACAAATAACCTGTTCAAATCTTTAATGCAATCAGACAAATAGCAAACACAAAGTGGACTAATTGCAAATTTCAAAAAGCTCATTTGAATCATTAAACCTGTCCAATGTTCCACTGGTTCAACCTATGAAGGAAGATGACAGTCAAGCTCAGCATAGAATGTGTTGAGCAGGTTCTGATTCATAATCCACTGTATCTCTGCATACAACTAAATTGAAGTAATAGCAAGAGGACAATACAGCAACAACACTTAAACAGTTCAATTTGAAGAATCTCACACACATTTGTCAAGCAGCAAATAGCTACCAAATGAGTAAGAATCACAATTTTCACTTTAAAGAGAGAGCTGATCCATATTACCATGAGCTCGTTCACTGGTGGGCAGGACATCACTGTGGTCTGTCGGCGCAGGGGAAATGTGGTCTCCATCATCTTTCCAATGAGGGGCAGGTTCTTCTCTGTCTTCTTGACTTCTTCAACAATTGTCTGCCTCAACTGCTCAAGGCTTGAAGGATCCTTTCCTTGGGGTAAGTTGGGTAGGAAGTTGACTTCTGCTCGTGTAACCCCGATTAGATTTAGAGTACTAGAAAATACCGGGTTCCTTAAATGCATCGTATGGTAGTTTTTTGGCCGGTATTCAGATTTCCGCAACGCGCCTTGACCTGCAGCTCTCGGTGTGTGAGGGCGTGACACGAAAAAAAAGAGCAGAGAACTGAGAGAAGTCAGAAAAACTCCGTGCTGCTGCGAAGCACTCTGTTCTCCAATTAGCATATGATTAAGAGTTTTTAGCAGTGAACCATGAACGAGTACCTACCTCTAAGACACCGAAGTTGGTTGTAGGAGAGGCTCCGTCAGGGTGTTTTCCTCAATTTTAGAACTATTCTGACAGTTTTTTTTTTCAGGGACGATTCTGTCTGTGCCATGTGAGGAACTGCTTCATCGAGGTCCAGGACTTCATTGCTGTTCGTGGATGCCTTCTGCGTGCCAGGACGTCGACACGAGGATGCTTGCCGTACTAGGAGGGCAGTAGGAACCAAAACAAAAGGAAACCCACCTGAGAAGGTCTTTATCCATTTCTTTGCTACTTTATTCTGCCTGAAACTCAGGTTGTTTTTTGTTCTTGGGCCCAAGACTAACCAATAAATGACAGTTGACAACCAAGATAAACTGATAACTGACTAAAACTGACATCATAAGGAAACTGAAGGTTGACAACCGAGGAACATTCAAAGTAAAATGGTTCAAACCAGTGAGACAAACAACTTTAAGTGAATTTAAACGACTATAACTGAGAAACAGTGAAGTGGTACCACATTTATTAATTTTTTTTCCTAAAACAAAGTGCATTTGTGTATTGAAGTGTATTGAAATACTTTATTTTAGTTTTACATTCATTTTGGTTGTTTACATTGTTTCTTTGTGGTATATTTGAGTTAATTATTTTACATGAAGCTGTTCCTACTTAAACAGAAGTTAAATGAAACTGAAAAGGATATTTATATAAAGATAATTTTCTGTTTCATAAAACTGTGGTCCTGTGTGTTGTGTGTGTTGGAGGTCTTATTTACTCCCTTACAGAGCCTGCTACTGCCAATCTCCTTTCCCAAACCTAGAAGATGAGTGAGCGTGAATCTGAGTAAACCATCGATAATTCTGAGCTGAATGGTCCTAGGTCTCAGATTTTTGATACAGACCCGAGATTTAGATATTGTAGATATTATACTTAGGTCAGCAGCATAGATCTCTTCTGTAAGAGAGAGGGACACACGTCCAGGTTACACTCACTTGGGTCTTTT
This sequence comes from Paralichthys olivaceus, assembly GCF_024713975.1. Classification (NCBI taxonomy): domain Eukaryota; kingdom Metazoa; phylum Chordata; class Actinopteri; order Pleuronectiformes; family Paralichthyidae; genus Paralichthys; species Paralichthys olivaceus. The sequence continues at coordinate 20,764,415 of NC_091097.1, read as the reverse complement.
AATATTGGAATGTGAAGGTTCATTTTCAGGAATACTCCTACTTCTTTTTCGAGCATTAACAGTGACCTCCTGACATCCAGTCCATCTCATCTTGTTCCTGTAATTGCCCACCTTAAACTTGATGCTGTTTTTCCATCCATTCCAGCCAGTCTCAGATCCTGCTTCCTTCAAGCTACAAGAGCCTCAGTAGCCATTGCAGTCTCTTTATCACTTTGGTAAACCTTAAAACCATATAAAGTAGATGCAAGCATTTCTAAAATGTCGTGCTTTAGCTCTCATCAACTTAAGGTGTCTGTTTTTCTTCTCATATTCGGCATTTCCATATTTAAGTTTCAGTTCAACATCAAGCACAAATGTGGGAACTGGAAAAGGACCTGGAGGCCACCTGCTGAGACGTTCTGGAGATGACACATCTGAAAGTAGATCAGTAGATGGAGTAGAGCTGGAGTCTTGCGAAAGTGAGATGGCATCGTCCTTGCCATCAATGGTCACCTTTGATGTCCTGTAGATTGTGTCACTAGTTGTTTGTTCTCTAATGTGTACTTGAGCAACCTCTGGTAGAGCTGAAACCAGAACAGAGTCAACCCTGGATACCTGAGTTTTTGGCTTGAAAAATGATGGTGCAGCAAGATGATATGCTGTCATGTGTTGGTGTCTGATTGCCATTGTCTTCAAAATATTTTTGAAATGTTGAGCGTCATGCAGTGTTAATTTTGTTGACAAAGACTATGACGAAAAATAGTCGTCAACAAACCTTTTGTTATTGAAGGAGTTCTTCTTCTTCTTCTTCTTTGCGACGATTTAGGGGTGTTCCAGTGCGTGAAAACTCACCGTTTATTGCAGACGCGTCAGGTCAGGTAGGTTGGCTGAGGTCTATCCACTTTATCGGTGCGCTGATATGGGAATGATGTAATCTTGTGGTTCAAATACTACAAAGTGAAGTACTTCAGCCAAATCATCTCTTTAACACAAAGAGAAAGCTCCATGGGAATGATACCTTCCAGAAGACCATGGAGTATATCTGGAGGAAACCAATGATTGTATGAAAGTAATTCAGGGACTCACGCAAGACACAGCCACCTTTAACACCAAAGTGGCTGCTCAAAGTGTCACTTTCTTGAATGGTTTGTACATGTAGGTCATGGCTGGCTTTGGTTCTCTGAGGAAATTTCCTCTGACTTCAGTTACTTGAAACTGTTCTACAGAGCCCATACAGAATCTGCAAACATGGCCTGCTCTAAATGACTCTACAAAGTCACCTAATCCATGAGCAGCCAGATTGTCAACAGAAACACAAAAGATGTTGCCTCTGATATTCTGACGAACTCTTTCAATGAAGACACCATCTTGTTCCAGAGTATGAACATCACTGCTGCATATCCATACTTATAGAGGTCTGTCACCAGTGTTGCTAGCTGTATAGCATGTAATGCTGATGGGTATTTTGGCGGCACATTAGTGAGGACCTAATATACAGCGCAAAGTTTGTGAATTTTGCATGATGTGCCAAGCGGATTAGCAATTTCAAGATCATCAATATATAGCTGGAGTGGTAGGAGGAGATCACCTGTTGACAGTAACTCATTTTCAAGGAAATGAGAGCCATCAGAGCATGATGCATATTGACCAGATGCAGTATTTGGTTCAGTAATCTTGTTGAGAAAGTCTTTTCATTTAAAGGATAGGAACATACACACTGGTATGACCAGGTTGCTCCAACTGATACTCCACTGGCATTATACAAGGATAGTTGCACTCAATAAAGGTTTCTGCACTTGGATGAACTAAACTCAGCACCTTTAGAGGTTGATGTAGATAGAACATTGCAATCCATGACAGCAACAACTTCACTCAGTGTAGGGTCTGCAATACTGTGACCGTTTCTCTGCAGTATGTCACTAACTGCCTCTTTGATCAATGGCTCAGATAAGGAGAAGATCTGATTCAAGTGGTCTACTCTTTCTTGAGTAGCTGTGTTTGAGACATGGAGGATAGCCTGCACCTTTAGGAATAAGGAAGACCATTTTTTTTAAGTGGATTTCTTAGACTGTCAGTGCCACACTGATCATCATTCCCCACTTCTGTGCTCTGGTCTGGGCATTCTTCATGCAAATTATTAGTTACCTCAGAAATACTGGCTTGGAGATTATGGGGATCCTCACTGACAATATCAGTTTGAAAGTCTGCTGCAAAACTTGCTTGGTGTGCTCTACTTTTATGGGAATTGAATGAAGAGTCCACATTTGTGCTATAGCTACAATCCTTATATGGGCATGTCACTGTTTTCAAATGCTTTCTGAGATGACTGAAAAGGGCTGATTCAGAAAAGGGTTGCTGAAATGGGCATAAAGGGCATTTAAATAACAGAGGCCCCTGACTCTGCTCTGCACAACAGCTAAGTTGTGCTGTATGATATCTTGACAAATGACTCAGTGCATTAAGTGTCTGAAATGTACAAATGCAATCAGTGTAGAGGCATCTAGGAGGGCTGATTCTGGAATAGTGGCTGTGTTGCAGCCTTTAGTGTTTAAATAACTATTCTGGAGGTGAAAGAAGCTGCTGACAAATTACATTTCCTGATCATGTTGGAACCAGCAACCTAAAAGGCAAAAAGAATTTTAGACCACCATCAAAAACTTTTAAAACCGAATTCTGTATACTTAATATAACAATAAGTTAATAACTATTAGCTTACCAAAACATGATCATGGACTACAGCTAACACTAATTTAAAATCAATTTTTTTTTCTATATAGCGTCTATAGATGGAAAATAGCATAAGTAAAAATATAAATTAAATATAAAATAAAATAAATTAAAATAAAGAGAGAGGTGGTTGGTAGAAGAATTCACATACAAAATGTATTACCGGTATCTTTATTACATCCCCAGTTATCTTCCTTAACTCTGTCTTAACTTCTTAAAACTGGAAGACAGAGATGCAAAGGCATAAACTGATGAACAATTAAAAAGCATCAAAACAGTGTCAAATTATAAATACTTCCATGTATAATTTTTCTGCAATTACGCCACCAGTCGAAAACAGGGAAGGTAGAAGAAGCAGCAGAAGAAGAGCAACCCCCCCCTCCTTTTTCCTTTTTTTTCAACTGATAACTTACACACCCAAGTTCAATCAACACGTACAGATCTGATAACATTTTCAAATAGTCAACACAACAAATTACTGCAAGTTTAACTTTTGAAAACTCATACAATTGAGTTCAAAATCTAAAACTTGTCAGAGCTCTTCGAGTTAAAGGGAATAAGTATGGGGCTGCAATGTTTTACAGTGTAGTTATAGTGAGAGCAAGTCAGACTGGGGGAGGAAACAAAAACTCCAGCTTGATACAAATCAACTGCAGCTTCTGCTCTGATCATGAAGCAGCTGATCACTGAACAGCTGTGACCAGAGAGAAACTGTGTCCGTGTTTCCATTGGTCTTTAACTAAGTCTCTGAGAATTAGTTGAAGAACAGAACCTGCTGCTTCTCGTGAACAAGCTCTGATCTCACTGTTTATGTCGCTCTTAACGAGTGAATGGGGGGGGGGGGGGGGCGGTCCATTTTCTCTCGCTCCTGGTATTTCACATGAGGGCCTGATACGATGATGATTTAAAAAATTAATGCGAACGTGAGTGACGTTCACTCAGTTTCCTAACTATGCTACAAGGAAGATTTGCTAGGAATAGTTTGCTTCTGTCTGGATTGCTCAATTGACCAATCCTGCTTAAGCCTGAGGTTAGGACCACCTTAACTCATTCACATATGGACACAGAAATGTGGAAATAAATAAACGTGGAAGTTACACAGTAATACATGAATAAATGTTTTAATTTATTTCCACATTAATTTATTTCCACAATAATTTTTTATTCATCATGCACAGACATGATCAGACACCCTCGATTAATAACTAAACACATGATCGTAAGTTCGTTACTAAATCATCCCAATAAAAAATTAACATGAACTCGTTCTTTTTAAGTGTGAACTGACACAACACTGCAAACAGCAATTGCTGCACAACAGTCTGCATTGGCAAGCAGAAGTAGTAGAACTGGATCATCACACCCCTGTGACCAATCCTGCATGAGACTGAGGTTAGGACCGCCTTTCTCATTAGCATACAGACACAGAAATAAATAAATGTGGAAATGTATTTATTTCCACATTTATTTATTATTAATTTAATTATACTTAAGTCATGTCTGGTCCTCCATAGGGGTTGTGATTGTAAATGCAGGCAGCAATTTCTCCAAAGAATTGATATTGTTACTGTAGTCATTAGTTATGTATAAGAAACATGGTTATTTATGGGGCCATAATTGCAGCAGTCTCAATCAAATTTGTGAATGTGTAAAGGAATCTCCAAATGTATGATGAGATTTGTGAATGTGACCATAGATCTTCAAAACTGTGTATAGAATGTGTTTGTGTGTATGTGTATAATCGTATTTGAAAATGTGTAAAGAAAATAACTTCAAATATGTCTTCAGAAGTGTATTTATATCTGTACATGTACACAAATATGTAAATGCATACATGGAGATTAATGCCTGAAAAGTATTTTACTTTAAGAGCTGAAAATACAGACAAGTCTGGGAAATTGGCTGTTTTTTTAACAAATACCTGTGGAGATTTGTCTGTGTTTTAAGAGCTGCAGCCTTCATATCACTAGGTGGACTAAGTATTTTAAGTTTGAAGATTACTGACACTCAGTGGCCTGCTTTGGATAAAACCAGGAAAATAGTGATAGTTATGGAGCACTGAGCTTGATGAATATACTGCTTGTCAGACCACAGAAAGCAGTTAGGTCTGAGCGCAGTGTTTCTAATCGCAGAATCTCATGACAATAATGACTCCATAGATAACACAGCTGTGCTGAGCCTAATGAACACCATGTAAAACTTCCTCCAAGAAGTACAGACTGAGTGAATACACTACAAAGGCTCCAACCAGGACTATGGTGGAACTACTTTAAATTCAGAGATTTTTAAATGGAGTTTGGTGTGACGATTTTTTTTTACACAATTTCAAATCTGTTTATAAACATGCACATACACATTTAAAATACAGATCCATGTACACATTCACATATAAATGTATGCATTCACAATTCTGATTATAGTCAGACCGATTAAGTCACATTTGACAATAGTTTTTGCTATAATAATGGCCCTATAGTTATTACTATCATTACTGTTAATTTGTGTGCTTTGGTAATACAAGCACTGTATTCTCATGCCAATAAAGACTATGAAATTGAAATGCATTGAAATTGATATCACATTACTTGTCCTCTGGATAATGAGACAGCATTGAAATTGCTGTGACAGTTAAAGTTTACACTCTATCACAACCATGTTCCACTGATTCCAACATGACTGGCAAAAACTGAATCAACTTCAAAAGTCCCCTCAATCAATTACTACCATAGCTAGTTTCAAATTAGTAAATAGTACTAGTAAAATAGTGTATATTCCTTCAGTGTATCGATTTGAATATAAAAACGAAAATGAATGGTATATTTCTTAATTCATTTGTTCACATACAGTAGCTGTCCTCTAAATTGGAATCCACATTTCTGTAATCATCCATCAGAGAAGGGTCTATAATAGCACGTGTGTCTGTGTGTGCGTGTGTGCGTGTGCGCATTGAGTCAGATTGAGGTGTCCCTGAAGCCTTTCCGCTGCACCTGCATTTAGAGACGTGGTCTTTCTCTATGTGGCAGGAGAGGTGTACAGGCTGTGTTAAGGTAAGATCTTTCTTTGTATTTACTCTTTTTTTACATGATGCCAAATGTAAGTAAAGACAAGCAAGAAAACAAGTTATTGAAATTAATTTTGACATTATGGAGAGCTTGTAGTGGCAAGATCAATGGAGACTGAAGCATTGAATTAGTGTACAAAATGGCTGTGGTATCGACAAAAAAATTAATTGCAGGAGGGATCATCTCAGATTTTATTTAGGAAAAACAGAAACTGTAATAAAGTTATGGAAGTTTTGCTGTCACACCAGGAAAAAAAATCCATCCGTACCAACTCACGTTATAACGTGAAAGGTTTTGGATATTGATCTGAAAATTTAGATCTGTGAATATCTTTCCCACTTTACTGCAGTAATTTTCTTCTTGTCCTCTGCTCGCCGCAGACATTTCCTCATTTCACCATACCATTATAACGGGAAGCTTGACGTTATTCAAATGTTTAAAAACAACCCACGGTTAAGAACAAACATATAGTTAAGATCTGTTGATATAATGATAGTAGAATGTCATGAGTAGCAGACATACAAATGGAAGGACTGTATGCTTAATGTATGAATGAGTGTGAAGATCCAAGGTTTATGAAGCTAATTATCTGTAGTGTTTAATGGGAGCAAAATTGTGAATAGATTGATTGTTACTGTGCGTTGGACTTATTGTTTTAATATGTTTACTTATTCAATTTGAGGAGAAGGTCAATGAGAACAGATATGTTTTTAGTTGTGATTTGAAGTGTGAGAGGGGGCAGATCTAATGTGGAGTGGTAGGTTGTTCCATAAGTTTGGGACGGCTAAGTAAGGCGGTGCCAGTCCGAGATTTAAAAGTTAACAGTAAAATTTTAAAATCAATCCTGTGTTGAACAGAAAGCCAGTAGATATGGTCTCTATTTTTTTTCTCAGTCAGGAGGTGAGCAGCAGCATTTGTACGAGATTTAAATGTTTAATGGAGGATTGGTCTAAGCCTACATACAGGGAATTACAGTAGTCAAGCCCAGAGGTTACAAATGTATGGATAACCCTCTCGAGATCCATGCTGGTCAAAATTTAAAAAAAAAGAAATTGAAATGGACACCAAGACTCTTTACGGTGGAAAGAATATTAGGAGCTAGGGGGCCAAGGGTGTCTCTTGTATAAAAGCTATCAGGGCCGCTTCCTTTTTTAGGGATGACAGAATTTTACATCTTTTAACTACATTATTAATTCCCTTTACTTTCCATGTAATACATTTAGTGACACTCATCTTAAAGGTGTATTTCCCATGTACATGAATATTGGTGTCCACGAAAACCTGTCGCTCTTGGCTTTATTTTATTTTCTGTTCTTTTCTGTGTCTGTCATGTGAAAAAAGAGGTCGTCCCCAAACGACGACCGCACACTTAGAGGAACCAGAACCCACCCAAAAATAAAAACAAACTCAAATGTGACTAGTACTGGGCTGGCTGTGGCTGAGGGGTAGAGTGGTCGTCCTCCAACCAGAAGGTCAGAAGTTTGATTCCCAGTCTTCCCATCTGCCTGCCAAAGTGTCCTTGGGCAAGATGCTGAACCCCGAATTGCCCCTCATAGAACAACAACAACAATAATAAGAAGTGCTACTCTCGATGCACTGTATGTATGTATGAATGTATGGGTGAATGGCAAAACTGTAGTGTTTTGAGTGCGCTTTGAGTGGTCTTCACGACTAGAAAAGCGCTATATAAATACAACCATTTACCATATAGTAGGTCTCAAGTATCCATGGGGTCTTACAAGGGGACGTGATGCTAGAGGAGGCCATCACTATAGAGAGGGCACGAGAGAGAAAAGAACACAGAATCCTCCCCCCCCCAAAAAAAAGACCCCTCTCCAATCCCAATTTGGCAACAATATAATTAGATAGCACCTAAACAAATCTGGGCAAAATTCAGCAGTGTCCGCTCCTCTGTCAGACACAGAGCCACGAGCCTTAAAATTATATTAACTCTCTGACTATCCGGTGTATGATAAAGTAACCACCAAGGATGTAAACAAGAAAAACAGAGGAGCACATATATCAAATCAGAGACAGTTTTAACAAAGCCAACATTATAATAAAGAAGCTCAGAGCTTTCAAGCTTTTAACTGAGCTAAGCTTGGTCTAAATGAGGTGTAAGTATAGAGCTGGCATCACCATTTCTTATGGCGTGTTTATATCCATACCTCACCGACAGTGTGGTCAGTCAAGCGTGGCCAGAAAACGCAGAGCCTCCTCTGCATCGCTGAAACTGCACTTCGTCCCGTTATGCTGTATCACAAGCCTGGCTGGAAACCGCATCATGAATCTAATGTCCTTATCTATAAACTTTCAAACCATATCATTATATGAGCAACGCTTCAGCCGAACCGCGCTGGACAGGTCCTGATGGATGAGGATGCGCTACCCCCCATGTTCCAGGATTTTCGCCTTTCTTGTGGCTGCTAAGATCTGAGGCTTGTCCCGGGAGTTGTGGAGTTTGATGATCACCTGTCTGGGTCGGTCACTCCTCAGTCTGAGGGTCCGATGCGCGGTCCATCTTTATTCACCCCTTTGCGGCGGACAAACTGAGCAATGTTGGTAGCCAGGATTCAAAGAACTCTTGAGGATTTTCACCCTCTGTACCTTTCTTCAAATTTAAGATCCGTATGTTGTCGCGTCTGCTACGGTTCTCCGCGTCGTCTATCAGCTCGGCCATGGTCACCTGCCTGTCCTCCACCTTTGAAAGACGGAGCTTGAGGGTGGCGACGTGATCCTCCATGGCGGAGACCTGCTGTTCAGCTTCAGTGATGCGTTTAGCATGACCTTCCAGGCTGCCGGCGATTTTGTCCAAAGTGTCGGTTAGTTTAGAGAACTTCTGCTCCATAATTTCACTTACGTTTTGAGTAACTTTCCGCACCAGTTCGGACAAGTCCATGCTGCTAGCTCCCTTCATGCTAGCTGCCGGAGAGGAAGTAACGGCAATGCTAGAGTGCAGCAGGTGATCCATAACCTTCTACTGGGTTGTTTGCCTCAAATTAGCCAGTCTTTCTCTCTGAGACTGACTGCAAGTTTATTTGCCATGTTAAAATATTGGAATAAGATGCTTTTAGGCTGAAAAATATCGGGACCAGAGCGGGAGCTCCGCAAAGAAACAGCCTTCAGCACGCCATCATCAGGTTATCTGAATCTTTGTATTTTTAATCAAAAGGCAGGCATGCAGGGGAAGGCTGGGTTTGGGCTTTTGGGGGGGTGTATCTCTTGACATGCAAGGTGCAGAGCTTTGAAAACACAAATTTCCCTTTGGGGCTATAATGAGAAGCAGTGTGCATGTCTTCATCCCTCTAGCTGGTCAGGGGCCAAAATAGGGGCCAGTTGAATTGTGAAATATGAGGCCAGAAAAGAAGGGTCTGCTATAACTTTTGACGTGCAACTCACAGAGCTTTCCAAACACGTGTGGGTCATCAGGGGCCACTGAGGAAGCAGTGTGCAAGATTTCAGCCATTTAGCTGGTCAGGGGCCTAAACAGGGGCCAAAAAGACACGACTCAGAAACTTGTAGGCATTTTACAGAGGAGAAAAGTGCCACTAATTGTCGAGCAGGCATGCCTCACAAGGTGCTTCCAACTTGGGTAGTGTGACTTAGTTGGCAGCCTCTTGGTTCTGGAGCTTTTTGGGAAAATTATAATCCCTTTCGGGGCCTTCCCAAGGGCCTAGGAGCCCCAAATTTGACCCACTGGTCACGAGGGGCTCTTTGAGCCTGCATTACCAATTTTCACCAAAACCACAGAGGGGCCCAGGTGACCTTTGTGACCTTTGGTATCAATTAAGGCCATTTCTTCAGTTCGATTTTGATAGCAGTACCTCATAGTAATGGTTAATATTTACCAGTGTGTTAGATGAATGTGTATATGTGCTCATAAAACTATTTGTTATACGGTATGTTCGTGTAGCGTGAAGTAATGTTGATAATTACATAATGACGATTAAGCTAACATTGGGCACATTAATCTCCTGCAATGCTAACTGTGCGTCGTCTGTGGAATAGTGGAAAAACTATGTGACTAGTGTTGTTGCAAGTAGGCTATTCTATATTTATGTTTGCTGAAATATTTGCGTTACTGAGTGAGTGTACTGTTCTAAATTGTGAGTTGCAATATATTATCAGTATATTAGAAGTAAGCTGAGTTAGAGAATATTTTGTGAAATGCTGTATTTGTTTATCTTACTGTCACACCAAAGTAAAATCAAGATAAGTTTTTGTCTTGTCTCCATGTTTGTATTTTGATTTCCTGTTTTATTTTGAAAAGTAACTCTCCTCTCGTTTCAGGTTACTTGCCCTTCCTCATGTGCCTCGGTCTGATTGTCTTCCCCGATCCTGATTATGCTCACCTGTTTCCCATTACCTCCATGTGTGCTTATAGTCTGCTTCTCCACTTTGTCCTGTGCCAGTGTATCTTGTCCCTTGTCGAGCCTCACCAGCCTTTAGTCAAAGATCCACAGTTACAGTTGTTTGCCTCGTTGAGAGTGTTTTTTCTGGGCGTTTGCCTCTTAGTTTTCATAGCTCCTTTTGTTAGAGTAGTTTAGTTATTGTTGGATCTTGTCCCTCTTCGGAGGACATTATTGTTTATATTTATATTAGAAGTATTGTCCCTCGTTGTAGGAAGCCTAGTTTATGCTTCTGCGTGACACAGTCGTTGAGCATTCAAAGTTCTGCGTCGAGGGAACACGTTGCTCTGCAATTCCCCACCATGCCGCTAGGGGGTGTGGATGTGTGTTTGTGTGGTTTCAGGGGTTATAGCCGAATCCTTGCTTTGTCTTCCGGTCACAGTATACAACAGTAAACAATGGTGACCGGGGTGGAGCGGCTGTATTTGGAGTTGGAGCTCATCAATATTGAACAACAAATGCTTATATTGCAAATGATGAGGTGCAGGCGACAGAGAAAACGTTTGCGGAGGTGGTCCTTACGACCACTAAACCGGTCGAGGCTGGAAACAAAGGTTTCAAAGTTTTCTAAGGTTTTATTTGTCATCTGTACAACAGATACAGCGTACATGTTGGCAATGAAAATCTTAAATCCCAGGCACCTCAAGCAACTCAACATGCAAGTGTCATAAAATAAGAGTAACAAAAAATACAAATAACATACACTAGTGCAAATGAAACAATAAGTACAAATGTCAGTACTAGTGCAAAAAATTAAACATTATAAGGTGCAAAAAAATTCAATAAAACATTATAATAAAATAATAAAACATAAGGTGCTAAAATGAGATATATACATGTCAGGATTTAGCAGCTATAGGGAGGTATGGACAGCTATGGATTATTGCACTCATTATATTTTTAAATTGGTTGGAAATATGATGAATAGAGATGATAATGACAGAATGAAAATTATTGTAAACTAAATAAATAAATATCAATTTTGCTTATGAATAATATAATGTGTAAATAAATATGTTGTTTTAAACAGATGTAGTGACTTTCACAGAGCTCAGGAGATCAGCAGTCTTACAGCCTGTGGGATAAAACTGACCCTGAGTCTTGTGGTCTTGGTCCGGATGCTGCGGTAAATGGTTGTATTTATATAGCGCTTTTCTAGTCTTGAAGACCACTCAAAGCGCTTTACACTACAGTTTTCCATTCACCCATTCACACACACATTCATACAGTGCTTCTATAGCTAGCACTTTTTTTGATGTTCTATTGGGCAGTTTTGGGGTTCAGTATCTTGCCCAAGGACACTTTGGCATGCAGATGGGAAGACTGGGGATCGAGCTTCCGACCTTCTGGTTGGAGGACGACCGCTCTACCCCCTCAGCCACAGCCACCCCACTGGTACTGTCTGCCAGACGGCAGCAGAGATAACAGTTTGTTGCTGTGATGGGGGTGATGGGGGTCTTTCAGTATCCTGTTAGCCTTCTTCCTACAATGCTGGGTGTAGAGGTCTGGATGGTAGCTCCTTCCTGGTGATGTGCTGAGCAGTTTTCACCACCCTCTGTAGAGTCTTACGGTTGAGGGCGGTGCAACTGCCGTACCAGGCCGTGATGGATCTGGTCAGGATACTCTCGATGGTGCATCTGTAGAAGTTGCAGAGTATCCTGGAGTCCATGTTGAACCTCCGCAGCGGGTGAAATTTACACGGGTGAATTTACAACACTTGTTCACCCACTGAGGGACCTGGATGAACAAATGCACTTTCGATACTTTCGAATGTCAACGGGGCGATTTGACCAGCTTCTTCGCCGTATACAGCCATTAATAACGTACCAGACAACGCACAGCATGCGTGTTGATGTCGCCCAGAGACTTTTAGCCTCGGGTGGAAGTCAGCAAGCTGTGGCGACTAGCTACAAACTGGCGTGTAGCACTGTGTCCATCATTTTGTCGGAGGTCTGCAAAGCATTGTGGACATGCGTTTCAGCCCGAGTTTTTGCCATGTCCTTTAACCAAACAATGGGAAGCCATGGCAGCAGATTACTGGCGGCTGTGGAACTTCCCGAACTGCGTTGGAAGTCTCAATGGTAAACATGTTACCATAAAAGCACCGCCAAAAGCAGGAAGCGACTACTTAAACTACAAAGGGGCTCACTCCATTGTGCTGATGGCAACATGTGATTCCAGCTAATTCCTATCGAGCAAAATAATTTAAAACATGTTTGATCTATGGGTCCAGTAAAAAAACATTAATGATAACATTGATGCATTGATGTCCTTTACAGATACAATTTCACAATGGTGGACGTGGGAGGATATGGAAGAGAGAGCGATGGTGGCATTTTCAAAGAGAGCAAGTTTGGGTCAATGCTGCTCAGCCACAAGCTCAATTAGCCCTCACCATCTGAACTTCTAGGAACTGGAGTCCAGATCCCTCATGTCATCGTTGCTGATGCTGCCTTTCCCCTGCACTGCAACTTGATGCGTCCCTTCCCAGGCAAGTATTACATACACATATCTAGTTATCTATCTATATCTATGCAGCTCTAATAATGTGTTATATGTATATACCATTGAAGTTAAACAGTATGTTATAACTTCCTATACAGGAGTAGGCATGAACATGGACAAGCAGGTCTACAACTACCGCCACTCCAGGGCCAGGCGGGTAATTGAAAATACATTCGGCATCATGGCTGCGCGGAGGAGAATTCTTGGGAGTTTCAGCCTGAAAAAGATGTGGATGTCGTCAAAGCCTGTGTGGTCCTACACAATTACCTCACCTACACAGATGAGGTGAGCCCCCCAGACAGCAGATACATCCCGCCGCATTTTGTGGACACCGACAGTTGTGGATCAGTGCAGCCTGGCGAGTGGAGAAAAGTGGTGGCCAATGACTCGAACTTCGTTGAATCTGTGGATCCCACACTGATGTCCAGGGCCCGTTCCACCAGAGTGGCATTGGCTTTTCGGAATGACCTGATGGCTTTCTTTCAGTCACCTCAAGGAACCGTGCCATGGCAAAACGAGATGGTGTCCCGGGGCACACTACTCAGTGATGTTTGTGAGCTGTGTTCCATCAGTGATGTAAATGAGCTATACGTTGTGTGTAAACTGTGCTTGTGCTGTACTGTGTGTGCTGAAATAAATATCAGAACAACTGTTTGAAAACAAACCTGTGTGCTTTATTGTCATATAAACAGTATAATAATATGTATATTATGGCATGCCGTTCAGGAAATTAAACCTTTTAATATATGGAATGAAACCTTGTATATATGGAATGAAGTCTGAATATATTGAATGAAGTCTGAATATATGGAATGAAACCTTGAATATATGGAATGAAACCCTGAATATATGGAATTAAGTCTGAATATTCGCCAGTGTGTTACTGATGTCCTCATAGTTTAATATTGCTGCAACGAGATTGTGAGCGGACTACCTCATTGTCATTCACTTTTAGCTATAGCATCCACACGTTACACAAGATGTCCGCAGACACTGCGGTGAAGTCTGACGTCAGTCAAGTTTCAATCCATATATTCAAGATTTCATTCAATATATTCAGACTTCATTCCATATATTCAAGGTTTCATTCAATATATTCAAGGTTTCATTCCATATATTCAGACTTCATTCAATATATTCAAGGTTTCATTCAATATATTCAGACTTCATTCCATATATTCAGACTTCATTCAATATATTCAAGGTTTCATTCCATATATTCAGACTTCATTCAATATATTCAAGGTTTCATTCAATATATTCAAGGTTTCATTCAATATATTCAGACTTCATTCAATATATTCAAGGTTTCATTCAATATATTCAGACTTCATTCAATATATTCAAGGTTTCATTCAATATATTCTGACTTCATTCAATATATTCAGACTTCATTCAATATATTCAAGGTTTCATTCAATATATTCAGACTTCATTCCATATATTCAAGGTTTCATTCAATATATTCAGACTTCCTTCCATATATTCAAGGTTTCATTCCATATATTCAAGGTTTCATTCCATATATTCAGACTTCATTCAATATATTAAAGGTTTCATTCAATATATTCAGACTTCATTCAATATATTCAAGATTTCATTCAATATATTCAAGGTTTCATTCAATATATTCAGACTTCATTCCATATATTCAAGATTTAATTCAATATATTCAAGGTTTCATTCAATATATTCAGACTTCATTCCATATATTCAGACTTCATTCCATATATTCAAGGTTTCATTCCATATATTCAGACTTCATTCCATATATTCAAGGTTTCATTCCATATATTCAAGGTTTCATTCAATATATTCAGACTTCATTCCATATAATTTCCTGAATGGCATGCCATAGTACATATATATATATATATATATATATATATAAAAAGGTATAATTTAAAAAAAAGTCAGGACAAAGTGCACCTAAAAAAAATACAACACACACTTCAAATATTTACAAAAAAACTATATGCAATACAAAGTTCAAGGATGTGGGCTCCTTCACTGTCTATTGTCGTGTATCAGGCCGTAGACGCTGAACATCACATCAGGTCTCCGGTCATCTGGAACCCTTCGGAGCAAGTCGGCCACCGTTTGCCCGAACCTGGAGCACTCATCAGCCCCATGCAGCTGCTGCTGAAGCTCTACCCTACGGTCTCCTAGGTTTGCCATCTGCTTTGCAAGCTCGTCCTGCTGGTCCCTCTTTCTTTTGGGCCGAGACATCAGGGACTCCACTGTGGCAAAAGCTGGTGGCCTGCTGGGAGTTGCAGGGGGAGCTGGCAAATCCTGTGTGGTAGACCGGGGGGGCTCGGTGGGCGATGCAGATGTAGAGCCTTGTCGCTGTCTGACGAACTGCACGACGTCTGTTTTTAATGAAAGAGTGGATGCTTGATTAGTCTATGTGTTTGTTTACAACCAGTAGCCAATATTACATGTTGTTAATGTTTTACGTTACACATAAGCACACACATAACCAATGATGTAGCTGTAGTAACAGAAAACACATACCTTTGCCTCATAGTTTGACTCCGTTTCGCAGTGCTTTACGTGTGGTGCCAGCCATGATAAAAAATGATAAAATGCAGGGACTTTTTGGCCGCCTCCGTCGCCACTTTTTGTGGAGAGTTTTCTGCGCAGCCGGACAAATTTGTCCCAGAGGTTCTTCCATCTCTTTGTGCACTCCGCAACCTCCAACCCCGTGTTTTGGGCGATTTCTCGCCACGAGTTGTTTGCCATTTGGCAGTCTTTGTAGTTCTTGGACGAAATATTGTAAATGTGGTCGTACTTCCTGACCTCCTCGATGAGTCTTTCCTCCAGTTGGTCCATTGCTGCTATCGGTACACAAGAACTTTAAAAATGGCGGTGTAGGAAGAAAGACCGGAAAAAGCAACTCCCGGAAATTACGTTCTGAGCGGACCAATCACAGCGCTTGCGTAGTAAGGATTTTTGGGAGGTGTGCGTCAGGCTACAGCGTAGGGGTCTTCGATGGCGTAGCTACGGCGTTGACTCGACGCAGAAGCATAAACTAGGCTTAAGAGAGTGCTCTGTTGCCAGCTACCAAGTCACCCCCGTCTCCCCGTATGGTCAATGGAGGGCCAGTTAACACTGTAAAGAAACTGCTGGCAGTGCGTAAACGGGGCCGGGACAGGCCATTCCTGGTGGACTGGGTGGGGTACGGACCTGAAGAATGCCAGTGGGTTCCGGACAGTTTTATCATGGACACTGATCTTATCAGTGACTTTTATAAAGAACATCCAGACATTCCAGGGCCGTCTGGTATTCGGCCATAGAGGGGGGGGGGGGGGTAATGTCACACCACAGTAAAATCAAGTTAAGTTTTTGTCTTGTCTCCATGTTTGTATTGTGATTTCCTGTTTTATTTTGAAAAGTAACTTTTCTCTCGTTTCAGGTCACTTGCCCTTCCTCATGTGCCTCGGTCTGATTGTCTTCCCCGATCCTGATTATGCTCACCTGTTTCCCATTACCTCCATGTGTGCTTATAGTCTGCTTCTCCACTTTGTCCTGTGCCAGTGTATCTTGTCCCTTGTCGAGCCTCACCAGCCTTTAGTCAAAGATCCACAGTTACAGTTGTTTGCCTCGTTGAGAGTGTTTTTTCTGGGCGTTTGCCTCTTAGTTTTCATAGCTCCTTTTGTTAGAGTAGTTTAGTTATTGTTGGATCTTGTCCCTCTTCGGAGGACATTATTGTTTATATTTATATTAGAAGTATTGTCCCTCGTTGTAGGAAGCCTAGTTTATGCTTCTGCGTGACACAGTCGTTGAGCATTCAAAGTTCTGCGTCGAGGGAACACGTTGCTCTGCAATTCCCCACCATGCCGCTAGGGGGTGTGGATGTGTGTTTGTGTGGTTTCAGGGGTTATAGCCGAATCCTTGCTTTGTCTTCCGGTCACAGTATACAACAGTAAACAATGGTGACCGGGGTGGAGCGGCTGTATTTGGAGTTGGAGCTCATCAATATTGAACAACAAATGCTTATATTGCAAATGATGAGGCGCAGGCGACAGAGAAAACGTTTGCGGAGGTTGTGATTTCCTGTTTTATTTTGAAAAGTAACTTTTCTCTCGTTTCAGGTCACTTGCCCTTCTTCATGTGCCTCGGTCTGATTGTCTTCCCCGATCCTGATTATGCTCACCTGTTTCCCATTTCCTCCATGTGTGCTTATGGTCTGCGTCTCCCCTTTGTCCTGTGCTAGTGTGTCTTGTCCCTTGTCGAGCCTCACCAGCCTTTAGTCAAAGATCCACAATTACAGTCGGTTGCCTCGTTAAGAGTGTTTTTTGTTGGCGTTTGCCTCTTAGTTTTCATAGCTCCTTTCATTAGATTAGTTATTGTTAGATCTTGTCCCTCATTGAAGGAGATTTTTGTTCATATTTATATTAAAAGTATTGTCCCTCATTGTAGGAGTTTTGTTTTTTTGTTAATGTTTATAGTTAATTCCCTCGCAGGAGGTGATTTGATTTAGTAACTAACCTTAGTTAAGTGTTGTTTTTCTTTCCCTTATCTCTTCACGGAAGGTAGGATTTTTGATTTGTGAATCATTCCCTCTTTATCGAGACGCCCTCTGTATTTGCAGTCATTGTTTTTTTTTTGTGAAAATGAAATACACGCACTGCATCAGTTTTTCCCTAACTCTGCATCTGAGTGAATGTTTTTACCAAATTTGAAGAAATTCCCTCAAGGCGTTCATGAGATTAGCACACAGGGAAAGACCACGTCTCTAAATGCAGGTGTCACATGAAAGGTCCCGCTGACCACCTTGATCTGACCCGACACACACACAGACACATGAGAGAGAGAGAGAGATAAGTTTCATTTCTGAGATCAAGCGGATCTCCCGTGTGTTGTTTTCCAATTGCTGGTGAAAGTGAAGGGGGTTAACCCCGAAGTGAGCAACATCACCTTCGGCCCTGGATGGAACACACCTCCGTGTTGATTGTTGTTATATAGTATACATTTGCAGATGCTATGAATGTGTTGGGCAGAGAGACAGAGAGAAGTGGAGAAGTGCTCTGTGGATGATGGGAGTTTAACCTTAAGTGAACAGAAGGTGTCTGCCTGGTAGCTGAATGCTCTACCTCCTGTTTTACTCTTACAGACTCTTGGAACGACAAGAGAGCCTGTGTTTTGGGAACGAAAACATCAACTGTCTTCACCTACTGTAGATGCTTGAGAGAGAGTGTGGCTGAGGGGGTAGAGCGGTCGTCCTCCAACCAGAAGGTCGGAAGTTCAATCCCCAGTTTTCCCATCTGCATGCCAAAGTGTCCTTGGGCAAGATACTGAACCCCAAAACTGCCCAATAGAACAATAAAAAGTGCTAGCTATAGAAGCACTGTATGAATGTGTGTGTGTGAATGGGTGAATGGGTGAATGGAAAACTGTAGTGTAAAGCGCTTTGAGTGGTCTTCAAGACTAGAAAAGCGCTATATAAATACAACCATTGATCATTTTACCATTTTAATTAAAAATGTGATACCTTACAATATACTGTGATGTAAACTGTGTTCTGAGAATGTTTTGGAAATCTGTGGGGATTTATGTAGGTAACATAAGTTTGACAACTTGTACCATTTCTATTGGGGAGCCAATTTCATGGCTATGCTCAGTATCAAATTCTAAATCCACATCAAAAAATTGAGGAGTAAAAAAATATGAAAAGATGAGGAGGGCGGTTGATTTTCATGTGATTTTTTACTGTGTTGTAGACTGGTTAGTTTTAAATGTCCCCCAGGCAAAATGGAACATGCGTAACTTGTAGTGACTACAGTGCCAGTATAGTGCCTGGAAAAGATAATTTTGGATACATGCATGATACCTCGAGCTGCAACTGACAACTAACACAGAAAGTGAGGGTAAACAAATGCACGTAAGAGGCATTGTCATCATTCACTTTTCATTTTCACTCTGTAATGTGTATACTGATGACTGCTGCAGCTGGCATGACAACAGATTACTTTTCAAATTTGCTGATGACTCTGTGACAGTCAGTCTCCTCCATGCAGATGAGAACAGCCATGGTCCCATTGTGGATTATGAATCTGTATTGGTGTGACTGTGCATTTTTAGTACTAAATGTGACAAAAACCAAGGAAATGAGTTTTAGGCATCAGCCCTCAAACTCTCAGAGTACTATCATCAAGGGGCAGGTGGTAGACTTTGTAAAGAACTATGGTACAAGTACCTTGGGATGATTATTAACTATGTTCTCTCTGATGACTATGTCCCTGATGATGGCTGTTTGTATTACAGATAGCAAGTGGCTGATCCCTTATTCAGTAGAACATGTAGTAACATGTCCATGTTCCATGCTGTTTATTTTAAAATAATTTACTTGCCTTCTTGTACAATGCTCAATGATATAGATATCCATTCCAGATTTCTGCAACATACTTTGTAATTTTATCCATAATTAATTATGTAAATAAATCCAGTTTATGATTTGTGATATATGACAATTTGATTGTGACTGATCATTATTCAAGGTCAGCTTTAATTTGCCTCAATTTGAGATACCTTAAATTAAGTTTAAAGTGAGAATGTCATTGTGGAAATCCTGAACTTGAATAGTGACTAATGAAGCATTGTGTTAGTTCATGCAGGACACGGAGTCATGTGCTCAGCTACCGATAGGTTTATGGGTGCTCGTCAGTCACTCAACAATCACAGCCCATTCTCTCACCAAAGCGGTCCCTTTAAATCTCATAAACCTCATCCTCACTGATCCCTGCTCAGCTATAACACTTTTAGAACTGTAATGGAAATTTTACATTTGTGTATGTATAATTGCATGATCAGACATGTGATGTATGTGGAGGACTGACCAAATGGTTGACCAAATTGTTAATCTAAAAGGGCAACTTTAAGGTTTACAATGGTGGTTTAAGAGACTTGAGTTGTATGACCTCGAGAAACCACAACTTTATGGTATCTCGTTGTATCTCTGATTGGGATCAAACAACTGGGATCTCACGGGGGGGGGGGGGGGGGGGGGGTCATCCACAGAACATGTAAACAAAAGGACAGGATGTGTGCTCCACTGAGTGAAACTACAGAAGGGTAATATATACCTTTGCACGCTTAGTGGGAGGGGGCTGTGAGTTATAAGAACACAGATTATCCTATGTTCTTTGCTCATTTGTGCATGTCAATCAGGTGATGTGTACTAATGAGTCCATCTGCAGATGCTGAATTAAACTTACAGAAAGAAGTGCTTGACTTTGTGCTTGTTTCACAGAAATTGCCACCACAGCACAGAGTACAAACACGGTTGTGGTAAATCATCTTAATCAAAGTACCTTGCCTGCTACGCCCACTGGGGGGTTCTGCATATGTTCCCTGTTTTTATCTTAGCACGCTGCTCGGCTAACCAGGGAACATCCAAAGAATGGAGCCTTCAGCGCCAATCATAACTGTGTCCCCATTTGCAACAAATGGGTAAATCATAACAAAGGGTTCCTGACTGAACTCGGAATTAAATGGTTAATATCTGAAACTATAACAGTTCAACTGAATTGTAGATATCTAATGTTATTTTAATGCTACCATTACCTGTCTTGACATGTACTGTAGATGTTTGAGAGAGTGTCTGAGCCAGGGACAGTAGACATCACTGAGGTTCCATCAATAAGGTGAGTATTGAAACACATGATATTTTACAGTATACTGTGATGTAGATTCTCAGAAAGTTACAGAAATTTGTGGGGAAAATTGTTTGCAGATGCTATGAATGTCTTGTTAATTTCTGACACTCAGTTAAAATTTATAGAGTTGGCTTGTTTTGTCAAGAAATCATCCTTGTAAAATAAAAGAACATGGAACAAATTATTTATCATGTATTGCTATATTTTTTTTTTTTACCATGGTCACATTCAGTATGGCCAGAGGCATTATGTTTTCAAGTTGTCCATCCATCTGTCTGTCCCATTCATGTGAATGCGATATCTCATGAACAACTACGTTATGTTAGTCAAAGGTCAAAAGGTCAAGCTCACATGACTTTGCATTGTTTTGAATACAATTTATCAAGATTGTCCAAAGGAAATATCATTACATGTGGCAAAAACATACATTTGGACTCAAAGATGACTTGAATAGAATTCAGTTGTCAAAGATCAAATGGCAAGGTCACTAGGACCTCACAAAGCACACTTCTTGCCTTGTAAATGCAATATATCAGAAATGCCTTCAGGGAATTCTTTCACATTTGGCACAAACATTCACATGAATTTGGGTTTCATTTTGGTAGCCAAATGTCACAGTGTTCTCACAAAGTATGTTAATATTTTTCCTGAAATTGATATCTAAAGATCAGCTCATGGGAATGTCGTCAAACTTGGTAAAAACATTAACTTCAACTCAAAGATGAAGGATTTTATTCCCTTTGAAGTAAAAGGTCAGAGTAACATCACTGTGAATGTGATATGTTAGGACTTTCAGTAGGGAATTTCATTATATCTGGTAACTTGGACTCACTGCTTGAGGGAATTTCTTATCAACGTTACATGAGTTGTCACTTGGATTTTAGCCCTCTACCTGGTCAGGGGCCTAAACAGGGTTTGCAGCCTCTTGGCTCTGGAGCTTTTTGGGAAAATAACGATCTCTTTCGGGGCCTTCCCAAGGGCCTAGGATCCCCCAAATTTGACCCACTGGTCATGATGGGCTCTTTGAGCCTGCATTACTGATTTTCACCAAAACCGCAGAGGGGCCCAGGTGACCTTTGTGACCTTTGGTATCATTTTAGCCTATTTCTGAAGTTCCATTTTGACAGCAGTACCTCATAGTAATGGTTAATATTTACCAGTGTGTTAGGTGAATGTGTATATGTGCTCAGGAAACTATTTGTAATACGGTATATTTGTGTAGCATGAAGTAATGTTGTTAATTACATGACGACGATTAAGCTAACATTAGGTCACATTATTCTCCTGCAATGCTAACTGTGCTTCGTCTGTGGAATAGTAGTACATCGTGGCTGTGGAAAAACTATGTGATTATGTTGTTGCAAGTATGCTATTGCAAGTATGCTATTGCAAGTATGCTATTCTATATTTATGTTGCCTGAAATATTTTCGTTTCTGAGTGAGTGTACTGTTCTAAATTGTGAGTTGCAATATATTATCAGTATATTAGAAGTAAGCCGATTTAGAGAATATTTTGTGGAATGCTGTATGTGTTTATCTTACATGCTTATGTTTACTTTATTACTGGTATCCAAAGTTGTTTAATGAATGCAACTGCTAGGTGACAGCTTAGACATGTTAAATGTCTGTTTGGATGTACATTGTCTATAGTAATATTTCAGTATAGTCTATTGACGTATGTTATATTTCAGTTCTGTAGATATTCAGCAGTAATTGTACACATTGTGGCATTTGTATTTACAGTAGGTGGTTACCCTGATAATGAATCATAAAACACATGATCTGAGAAAGGTTTGTGTCCATTTATCGTTCACTCAAATTCTCCCTTTTTCAGGTATTTTAAACTTTCACACCCTGAGATTAAGAAAAATAACTTCCGGCTGCGGCGACCAGAACGTAGTTTGCGCTGCCTGGGTCCCCAGGGGAACCTCTACTGACAATTTGGGGCCCCCCGGGTGGTTTGGGGCTCGAACTGAGGCAGGTGGAATTTGAACCCAAAAGGCCCCAAATTTGATCTTTTGACCTGCAACACCCAGAGCTCTTTTTTTTTTTAATTATCTTTTTTATTGATTCCACATATCAATATTCCATCAATATTTTACATAATCTGTACAATTTTACAACAGTATAAAACATTCCTATACTTGTCCACCGCAGAGCAGAGACATAATTGGACATGAATTCTCAAGTAAAGTTACAGTAGAGTAAATGTGAAGTAAAATTAACCACTTTTCACTCTTGTCCTTATTTTCACACCTCTCCTGCATTGTTCCTTGTCTCCTGATTGGGGTAAACATATCAAATAAATATATGAACAATAAACAAGTTTGTAGCCTGAACCAAGGGGGTCAACACTCTGCAATACACACTGTCCTTATTGCACAAAGTCTGCTCTCAATGGAGACACAAAATCAACCCAGTTTTACCAGTAGTTTTTAAAAGTTTCTGACTTTAGTCTAGCTGAGAAAGTCAGCTTCTCCATTCTATATATATCGAGCATTACCTCTACCTAACCCTCTATTTTTGGTGGATCTTTTTTTAGCCATTTTCTGGTGATGGCCTTTTTAGCCCACCACCATTATTCGAAATATGTATTTATTCTCCTGGTTCTCTTTTCCCAAATATAAAACTTCAAATGCAAGTGGAATTTGCACTTTCAGAATTTTCTCCATACTCTTCTTTAACTCTTGCCAAAAAGGTATAATACAAGGGCATCCCCAAAAGATATGAAAATGGTTGGCCTTATTTTCCCCACACACTCTCCAACATTGTGTGTCTTGAGATTTTTGTTGTGTTGGTGTAATAAAGTATCTTACAATGTTCTTCCAACCATATTCTCTCCATGAGAGGGAGCATGTTGTATTCTGTCCCACTCTCCTTCATTTACCTTGTCCCATTCCTCCTCTGATAACCGCCTCCCAGCCTCTTTTCCCCCCTTTTCTTTTAAATATGTCATATTGTTACCCTTTAATCTTTCGACTTCTTTATATAGTAATTATATGTGATTAGTTTCTTTCCCTGGTCTGAATCATATGCTGAGATGAATAACTTAATGATTCCTGACTCAGGCTCATCTGAATTAAACTTTTTTATAGTTTTCTCCATATAATGCCGCATCTGTACATATCTGTACAAATCTTGATTGTTTAAATCCATACTGATTTTTTAGATCCTGAAAACTTTTGATGGTCTTCTTTTTAAAATGTTCCCAAAATATTTTTGGTCCCGCGTCCCATCTACTGAATCTACTATCTGCTGTGTTTGGTGTGAAGTCTGAATCATATGCGATTCATCTCAATACCTTACTCTGTTCAATCACTTTATTCTTTGATATAATCTCAAACCATATCTTCAAGGATATCCCTAGCCATGGATTCAATTCCTCTTGGAGATGTTGCCTCAATTTGATATCACTTATTATTGCTTGTATTGGAACATGTGTGTTTGATGTGAGACACTCAATGTCCTTCCATCTTGCACTGTAGGCGGGATTGCATAAATTCCATAAAGTTTTAAACTGTGCAGCCTGATAGTAGCTCTTAAGACAGGTAGGGCTAGGCCCCCTTTATCCCGAGGCAGTTGAAGAGTTTTAAATCTTATTCGGGGTCTTGTCCCCCGCCAAATGTATCTTGATATGAATTTGTCCCATTCTGTAAAGTCTTTGTCTTTTACTTCTACTGGTAGGGTTTGGAATATATATAGTAACCTTGGAAGTACATTCATTTTAACCACTTCCACTCTTGACACCAAACTTGTGAAGGGGATTAAATTCCACCTTTCCATATCAGATTTTATTCTTGATATTAATGCATCATAGTTTAAAGATTTCAATTGTGAAAAGTCTTGAGGTAGGTTCACTCCCAAGAACTTCATGAATTTTGAGTCCCACTTAAACCTAAAACTCTCTCTAATTTTTCTATCTGGGACATAATTGAATGTGAGAATCTGGGTTTTCCTCACGTTCAGTTTATAGCCCGAAAATAAGCCAAAATCCTCAAGTGTTGACATGAGTGCTGGAAGAGATTTAGTGGGATCTGTTAAGTATATTAATACATCAGCTGCAAATAATGCTATGTTCATTTCCCTTAAAGTTGATACCTTTTATATTTTCATTTTGTTTTATCCATTGACTCAGGGGTTCCAAATAGAGAGCAAATAATAGCGTGCTAATTGAACAGCCCTTGTGACACCTCCGCTCTAATATGAAAGCGTTTGAGAGATTCCCATTAATTCTAATCCTGGCTGTAGGTTTATTATATTATATAAAGATTGTATTGTATTGTACAAACGTTGCATGAAAACCAAATCGCTCCAGCACCATATATAGGAAATCCCACCTGACAGAGTCAAATGCTTTTTCTGCGTCCAATCCTAATATTATCGCCTCTATTCTTTTTTCAATAATGTTTTGCATAACATGTAATGTACGTTGGATATTGTCCTGTGTCTGTCTCTGCTTTATAAAGCCCGTCTGGTCCTGATGAATTATGTCTGGCAAAATTGTTTCTAAACGTCTAGCTAAGATAGTGGTGAATAATCTATAGTCCTGGTTAAGGACACTAACTGGTCTAAAATTAGAACACTCCATTTTGTCCTTTCCTTCCTTCGGGATAACCGAAATGTGGGCTTCGCTCCAGGAGTTCGGGATATCTCCCTCTTTTAGCACCCAGTTAAATGCATTATTTAGCAAGGGGATCATTGATTCTCCGAGCACTTTATAAAACTCTGAGGTGTATCCATCTGTGCCTGGAGCCTTGTTGGTCTTCAGCTTTGAATCGCTGAGTTTATTTCTTCTGCTGTGATTTCCTTTGTCAGAGCTGAATTCTGGTCCTCTGACACCCTGTGTAAATTTAAGGAATCCAGCCATGTGGCTATCTTATGTTTATTATTTCTTTTTGGTTGGGAATATAGATTCTTATAATATGTTTCAAAACATGTATGTATCTCTTCCGTCTTATATTTTGGTAGATTTGTAGCTGAGTCCTTAATTTTGTATGTTATTAATTGCCATTTGCTTTTTTAATCTGAACGCCAGCAGTTTTGTAGATTTACTTCCCGCTTCGTAGTATCTCTGTTTCATGTACAACAGCTTTTTTTGAATCTCTTGTCCTGAGATGTAATTTCTCTCTGTTCTAACTCTTTTGATATTTTGGTTTATTCTCTTGTCCACATTTTTTTTATGTTCTTTTTCCAATTTTTTAAGCTCTGATTCTAATTTATTGAGTTTTTCCTGTTTTTGCATTTTCAAGTATGTTGATTTAGCAATTAGTTTTCCTTTAATCACAGCTTTACACGCATCCCACAGCACCGAGGGAGACACCTCACCATTATCATTCTCCCTTACATACAACTGAATTTCTTTAATAAACTCGTCCTTCATTTGTCCTTTTAATACATTTATATTTAGCCTCCAAAGTGTTGATTTTTGTTCTTTTGACATAGCCAGAGTCATATATACAGGACTAAGGTCTGATATGTCTCTCACTCCAATTTCACAATTTTCGATCCTGTAACTGTCCTTACTGAACATGAAAAAATAATCTATCCTGGAGTATATTTAATGTGGTGCTGAGAAAAATGTATAGTATTTTCCCTTAGGATTTAATTCTTTCCAAACATCAATTACTCTTTATGTAAAAATTTCCCTTCGGTGATGAATAAAGTATGTCTATCTATCTATCTACCTACTCCCAATTCTGACATTAAACTTACAAACTTCTTACTAATCCCTGGTTTCTGTGTTCCACTGGCTTAACAATCAAGCTTTGGATGTAGTCTGATATTTAGGTCTCCACCCCAAATCATTATACCCTCCCCCTCTGATACCACTTTATCAAACAGTTGTCTGTAAAATACCCAGTGTTGTGCACTGCCCCACGTGGCGTCAAAATAATGTTATTATTAATGACTTTGCCTTACACGGAGCACCAAAAATGTTGGTATTAATGTTGTTATTATGTACTTTCCCTCGCGCGGGGTACGATTATGTACTTTCATTCACGCAGGGCACCATTAAATGGTGTGCTTTTAGGCATTCAATAAATGTGGCTATCACTGAAATATTAAATATTAATATTAAAAATATTAATATTAAATAATAATTAAACTAATAAAAGATAAATCGGGGCACCACCCTTCAAAGGACGGGAAAAGATAGCCAATTTATTGAATAAGTCTCGTGAAATTACTGACTACAAATTTGGAACTCTGATTAATAATTAAATAAATAACTATAACCAAAATTACCACATCAATAGCTAGCAAAGTTGAAGGATATGGAGTTCTTGACAGTGTAGAGGTTGGCAAAATTCACACTTATGCAACATTAACTAAGACATGTTTTGGAGAAAAACATTTATTATGAGAATAATAAAAGTATTAACACAAAAACTAACAAAAGGTGTACTTACTATATACAGGTGTGTATGCGAGTATGCATGTATTTGTGTGTGTGAGTGAGTGACTGAGATTTCAAAATGGCGGCTGGCCACTATGAAGACAAAAGGCCCCCTGGAGTGGTGAGACCATGTGGCTGAGATCACATGTAGGTGTTAAGTTTGTGGAGATGAGTGTGTGAGGTGTTGGTGCCAGGTTAAAGAAAGTAGTCAGATGCATGCAAAGAAGTGATCAGCATAACAGAACTAACATTAACTTTCAAATAACACATTACCAAATATCACAGCAACAGTCAAACTTATAAACATCACATGAAATAGAAATAGGATTAAACAGTCCTTTGCTTAGCCTAGCGTAATAATAAAGCCCAGTTGTGTTACCCATCCATGAAAAAGAGGGTAAGGTCCTTTTTGGATGTGCTGTTCGAAGTCCAGTGACGTGGTCTTGTTGATTTGTGGATCCTGTTGTGCATCTGCTGGTCAGACCTTGTGTCGTGGCCAGTTGTGCTGTAGTTCTTAGGCAGGCCCACGTGTCGCTGCCTTTGGAAGGTTTTAGCAGTCTGCTCCAGGCAGGCCTGCTAGAAGTTGAGGAGCTTGTGGATGGAGGAAGTCTCCCTGGCTGGGAGAGAAGGGCCAGACCCTACTCCTCCAGGAGAGGTCAGCAGGGGAAGAGGCCGAAGGGGACGAAGAGTGAAGAGGAAAGAGAGCTAGCAGAGGGGAATCTCGGCTTATATTGGCCTGGTGACCTCATGGGTCATGGGGCACACAGTGACCAATAGTGGTTGAGAGTTGTCTCCAGGAGCAGTTTTACCACCTATGTGTGAAGATGAAGCACCCTGGGAGACTGAGTTCTGGAAGCTGTCCTTTGTATCCAGAACAAAGGAGACATGTGGTCAGGCTTTTGACTACACATGTAGGCCCAACTATGGTTCACAGATACCAGGTCCCAACATCCCCCCTTCGGTCGCAGGATCGGACCTGACGTGTGTTCCTGAGGGCAAAGCTCAAACATGTGTAGTCCACAACTGGAAAAGTTATTTTTCAGTTCATTTGGGTTTTAACATCTGGGCATTTGTCTATACTAACTGTATCGGCTAAGCAAGAGTCAAGTTTGACAAATAATTCAGATCACAATGACAGTACAATATGAATAACCTGTATTCTTCACTAGGTTAGTGAGAAAAGGAAAGTTAGACATGTTAATTGTTAGAGTAAGATGCAGAAAGAGTGGCACCTACAATGATAAGGCCATTTCTGGACTATCCAAGAGTCTTCTGTTCACTGGATGCTAGTCAATGTGGACTCAGTCTGATCTGGGAGACTTTAACATTTTAACAGGGCAGGTTTCGCCCGGAAGGGTGTCATAAATCTTTCAACCTTCTCAGAA
Source organism: Paralichthys olivaceus (assembly GCF_024713975.1). Taxonomy (NCBI): domain Eukaryota; kingdom Metazoa; phylum Chordata; class Actinopteri; order Pleuronectiformes; family Paralichthyidae; genus Paralichthys; species Paralichthys olivaceus. Next base: position 20,736,293 of record NC_091097.1, on the reverse strand, counting down.
TCCAAATGGCAGTATCATTGTTTTGTGTGATAATGTTCTCATGTCCTAACATGTGTCGTGAAAGGACATATATGGATTTTATTATCAGTGAATGGAGAGTAGTTTGTCCAAATGTATTTACAAAGTTGACAGTGGTGTCTAAGTTTAATCAGAATTTAGGTTTTTGGAGTTTGCTGCTGTTGCTAACAAAACTGTTTACCTATAAACTGCAAGAAATGTCATACCTACTGTCAGTACAAAGATTAGAGACTGTGTTGGTTACGGCCATGAGGAGCGAGCTCTGGAATGCCTGTGTCGTGGCTCAGGGCTGTAACTGTCTGCTGGGTTATAACTATGATTTGAACTGTATTCAGAGATGCTGTGGTCATCATCTGAGCAGTCTAGTGGCTGGTAATGTGTCTGGGCCAGAATGTCAGTGTATGACTTCCTACAGCTTCTGCTGTGGGAATGCCTATCTCCGGGAAGTTGGTGGACATGGCGGTTACGCTCTGTGTCCCTACGCTGCCTTTTGTCACCCCCCTTTGGTTTGTTGTGAGGGTGAAGTTTTGAGGCGGCGGATGTATTTGACACCTTGGTGTTTGAGTTGACAGGCTCAGGTGCACCTACTGTAGCCTTGGAAGTGACAACAGTTTCCCAAGCTACCTGTGTCATCTTCCTGATCTGCTGCATTGAAGGTTTACCTTGCTGTGTCATCAGTACCACATGTGTGCGTATACATGGATGTAGGTTACGCAAGAACAAGGACTTGAAGGTGGGGTGTTCTTCTAGGCCTGGTGTGTTCTTTCCCTGAAAATAAACATTTTCGTCTGAAATACGTCTGAAATAATCTCTGGGATTTTCGCGACGGGAATGTTTAATTTGGGATGCTGTAATAATGGATATTATCTCGTCAACAGTAGAGGAGAATTCCTCGACTAGTGCTTGACGGAGCTCTGTAAAGTTATTTATGACACTGGCAGGAAGTGTCTGAATAAACTTGTGAACAGCTGTAGAGCTGGTTTTCCACACAAGTTTGACCTTCTCTCTCTCTGATGCATTTGGCATGTCAATTAGATTGAGATCTAGTTCCCTAAAGTAATTGTCAACATTGTTATCACCATTTCCTGGGTCAAATTGTCCAATATCTTTAGCTAGAAACTCAAGCAAATCAAAACGCGGACATTGTGAGGTCCGGGCACGTGCATCACCTGCTACAGGTCTCTCTGGTTGAGGGGGAGGAGCTTAACTATCCTGGAATGTTGTACTCCCCGCTTCGGAGAGTTGTGCACAGAAAAATGTGTCATGCATCAGTGGCTGAGAAGAATATGAGGCAGAATATCTTCTGGAGGATAAACTGCATGTGTCATCAATGTGAGTGTCAGAGAGGTGGGAAGTTAGAGAGCTGTAACCTCTGTCTGTCAGTGGAGGTTCAGGAGGTGACTTAATTCCCAAAGATTTAGGGTCGGATTGGATTCTGTCCCATCCTCGGACTGAAGAGGGAGTTAACTTTGCACTATTGAAGGAGTGTGAATTGGAATAACCAGAATCACTTTGACTGAACAACTGACATGAGGCCAGGCCTTCTAATCTAAGTTTTAGGAACTCCTCCTTGTGTGAATAGAGATCTGACTCTGCTGATTGCAGATCTTCTAAATAGTGCAGGGCTTTCTTATTAGCAGATTGAACCTCCTGGAGGAGAAGAGCATTTTGAGCTCTCAGGGCTTTTGCCTCCTGTTCTAGGGCTGCTTTGCTTTGACAGGCAAGGTTGGTTTGCCTGTGGAAATTTAAAAGCAAACATCTCAACAATGGACCCTTGGATGCTGTCTGTGCATCACACCTGTCGTCAAGTAGTGAGTCTATCTCTTTCCTACACTCACTGAAGTTCAACTTAGTGATGAATTCAGGGTAGCCAGGGTTCAGGCTTTGTGCAAGGGAAGAAACAAACTGTTCTACACAGGGGTTCTCCATTGTTGGGTCTGAAATACAAGGATTAGATTTACAAGGTATATAAATCAACAAATCAGTGTGGTTGGCTACGGTGTTGCTCTGGCAGACACCTTGTAGTGTAGTTTTGGTCGTACACTAGCCTAACCAAAATTATGGTGGGTAAATCACTTCACCAAAATGGTTTAATCACACTAAATGATATGCAGGGCAGTGACAGTTAGGGGTTCTATAAATTCACAGGGCTGGAAGCACGCTGTGGCTCTTTCTCAGGCTCTCTTATCCAACTTAGGCTGAAATGCTTGGCAGTAACAGTCAGGTATAAGCTCTGTTACATAGGGCCGGGGCCACGCTATGTCTTAATTACAGCACTTAACAGTTACAGGAAATTTGACAGCTTGACCAGTTAACATTGAATATGAGATATTCAAATGTTAAAAGACATTCTTAAAATTTGACAAGGAATATTCAATTGGAGTTATTAGCAACAATAGCAAGCTTTAAGTGTAACACTATGAGGACTTAGAATGGTTGTTATTAATAATTTATTATTAATAAAGGGTTCAATCACAAATACAATTTCACCACAATACACTTGTTTGTAAGTACGGTTGAATGTCTACTCCGGTGGCAGACTAGTGGAATTCAATTCAAACTTTGGCTTGACTGAAAATTCAGGATTCCACTTATTTCAGTTTTTTTTTTCCTTTCCAATATTGCATAATTATGAATTATTGCCAACTGTACTCTGCCTCACACAGGGCATCATTAATGTTGGTATTAATGACTTTCCCTCACACGGGGGCACCATTAATGTTGTGCACTTGCTGGTCAGACCTTGTGTCGTGGCCAGTTGTGCTGAAGTTCTTAGGAAGGCTCTTGCGTCGCTGCCTTTGGAAGGTTTTTTTAGCAGTCTGCTCCAGGCAGGTCTGCTGGAAGTTGAGGAGCTTGTGGAGGGAGGAAGTCTCCCTGGCTGGGAGAGCAGGGCCAGACCCTACTCCTCCAGGAGAGGTCAGCAGGGGAAGAGAAGAGAGAAGAAGCGAAGAGAGAAGAGGGCGAGGAGAGGGGAAACTCGGCTTATATTGGCCTGGTGACCTCGTGGGTCATGGGGCACACAGTGACCAATAGTGGTTGAGAGTTGTCTCCAGGAGCAGTTTTACCACCTATGTGTGAAGATGAAGCACCCTGGGAGACTGAGTTCTGGAAGCTCTACTTTGTCTCCAGAGCAAAGGAGACACGCGGTCAGGCTTTTGACTACACATGTAGGCCCAACTATGGTTCACAGATACCAGGTCCCAACACTGATAATATATTGCAACTCACAATTAAGAACACTATACTCACTCAGTAACGCAAATATAGAATAGCCAATAGTTTCTCCACAGCCACGGTGTACTACTATTCCACAGACGACGCACAGTTAGCATTGCAGGAGATTAATGTGCCTAATGTTAGCTTAATCGTCGTCATGTAATTATCAACATTACTTCACGCTACAAGAACATACCGTATTACAAATAGTTTCCTGAGCACATATACACATTCACCTAACACACTGGTAAATATTAACCATTACTATGAGGTGCTGCTATCAAAATGGAACTTCAGAAATGGGCTTAATTGATACCAAAAGTCACAAAGGTCACCTGGGCCCCTCTGCAGTTTTGGTGAAAATCAGTTATGCAGGCTCAAAGAGCCCATCGTGACCAGTGGGTCAAATTTGGGGCTCCTAGGCCCTTGGGAAGGCCCTGAAAGGGATTGTAATTTTCCCAAAAAGCTCCAGAACCAAGAGGCTGCAAACCCTGTTTAGGCCCCTGACCAGCTAGAGGGCTGAAATCCAAGTGACAACTCATGTAACGTTGATAAGAAATTCCCTCAAGCAGTCGAAGTTACCAGATATAATGAAATTCCCTACTGACAGTCCTAACATATCACATTCACAGTGATGTCAGAGGACCTTTAACTTCGAATGGAATAAAACCCTTCATCTTTGAATTGAATTTAATATTTTTACCAAGTTTGACGACATTCCCATGAGCTGATCTTTAGATATCAATTTAAGGAAAAATATTTACATACTTTGTGAGAACACTGTGACATTTGGCTACCAAAATGAAACCCAAATTCATGTGAATGTTTGTGGCAAATGTGAAAGAATTCCCTGAAGGCATTTCGGATATATCACATATACAAGGCAAGAAGTGTGCTTTGTGAGGTCCTAGTGACCTTGCCATTTGATCTTTGACAACTGAATTCTATTCAAGTCATCATTGAGTCCAAATGAATGTTTGTGCCACATGTAATTATATTTCCTTTGGACAATCTTGATAAATTATATTAAAATATTATATTATATAAAACAATGCAAAGTCATGTGAGCTTGACTTTTTGACCTTTGACTAACATAACGTAGTTGTTCAAGAGATATCGCATTCACATGAATGGGACTGACAGATGGATGGACATCTTGAAAACATAATGCCTCTGGCCATACTGAATGTGCAAATGGTAAATTCAATTCAATTCAATTCAATTTTATTTATATAGCGCCAAGTCATAATTTACATTATCTCAAGGCACTTTACATTTAAAGGTCAAGACCTTAAAACAATATTAACATAGAGAAACCCAACAGTTCCCACAATGAGCAAGCACAGGCGACTGTGGAGAGGAAAAACTCCCTCATTAACAGGGAGAAACCTCTGGCAGAACCAGGCTCAATGTGGGCGGTCATCTGCCTCGACCGGTTGGGGTGAGGAAAGAAAAGTAAGGGGGGAGGAAAGGAGAGATGGTTGGAAAGCGGGGGAGAGAAGAGAGAGATGAGGTGGAGAGAGAGAGACCAGTAACAATTTGGCACCATCAAAATCAAGACTAACCATAACAATAACAATGTATAGATCTACAACATGACTAGATATATTAATGAATTGCTGAGTTATTGTAATAAATGAAGACAATGGTGATGGTGGTCGTTGTTGTCCTGTAGTCCCGGTGCCGGAGTTATCTGAAACGAGATAGAGAGAAGAGCCAGAGGGACTATGGGAGGACAAAGTGACACTTTGACATGATGACATGTTAAAACTAATAAATAAATAAATAAACAGGTGTGGGGGGCAGAGAGAAAGAGGGAAGTGAAGAAGTGCTCAGTGCATGATGGGAGTTCCCCCAGCAGTCTAAACCTATAGCAGCACAACTAAGGGATGGTTCAGGACTCACCTGATCCAGCCCTAACTATAGGCTTTGTCAAAGAGGAAGGTTTTTAGTTTTACTTTAAATGCTGAGACAGTGTCTGCCTCCCGAACCCAGACTGGGAGCTGGTTCCACAGGAGAGGAGCCTGATATCTAAATGTTCTACCTCCTGCTCTACTCTTACAGACTCTTGGAACCACTAGAGAGCCTGTGTTTTGGGAACGAAGTGATCTACTTGGATAATAAGGTGTTATCAGCTCTTTGATATATGAGGGGGCGTGATTGTTGAGGGCTTTAAAAGTGAGGAGCAGGATCTTGAATTCTATTCTAAATTTTACCGGGAGCCAATGTAAGGAAGCTAAGACAGGAGTGATATGATCTCTCCTTCTAGTTCCTGTCAGCACTCGTGCTGCAGCATTTTGGACCAACTGGAGACTTTTAACAGTCTTCATGGAGCATCCTGCTAATAGAGAGTTGCAGTAATCTAATCTAGAGGTTACAAACGCGTGGACTAGTTTTTCAGCATCCTGCTTAGACAGGATGTTTCTAATTTTGTTAATATTGCGCAGATGGAAGAAAGCCGTCCTAGACACTAGTTTAATATGGGGGTCAAATGACATGTCTTGGTCGAACAACACTCCAAGGTTCCTCACAGTGGAGCTGGAAGCCAGACTGACACCATCCAAAGTGACTATCTGGTCAGACAGTGTTTGTCTGAGATGTTTAGGGCCAATTACAACAACCTCAGTTTTGTCTGAGTTTAAAAGTAGAAAATTTTGGGTCATCCACGCCTTGATATCTTTGAGACATTCCTGAAGTTGAACTAGGCGATTAGATTCATCATGCTTCATGGAAATATACAATTGGGTGTCGTCTGCATAGCAGTGGAATTGTATGTGGTGCTGTCTGATAATGTTGCCTAAGGAGAGCATATATAAGGTGAACAGTATTGGTCCAAGGACAGAACCTTGTGGAACTCCATGATTAACTTGCATGTGCATGGAGGAGTCATTGTTAACATTAACAAATTGGAATCTATCTGATAAATATGATTTAAACCAGTGTAGTGCTGTTCCTTTAATTCCTATATGTTGTTCTAATCTCTGTAGCAGAATCTTATGATCTATTGTGTCGAAGGCTGCATTAAGGTCCAACAAGACGAGGACAGAGACAAGTCCATCATCTGATGCCATAAGAAGGTCATTAGTGACTTTCAATAGTGCTGTTTCTGTGCTGTGATAGGTTCTAAATCCTGACTGAAATTTTTCCAATAAAACGTTACTATCTAAGTAACCACACAGCTGGTTAGCAACGGCTTTTTCTAGGATTTTGGAAATGAAGGGCAGGTTGGATATGGGTCTATGGTTAGCTAAAACCTCTGGATCAAGCGTAGGCTTTTTAAGCAGAGGTTTAATAACGGCTACCTTAAAAGCCTGTGGTACGTAGCCGGTTAGCAAAGACATATTAATCTGATTTAAAATGGAACTGTCAATTAGGGGGAGGACTTCTTTAAAAAGTCTAGTTGGAACAGAGTCCAGCTGACAAGTAGTTGGTTTAGATGATGAAACTAACGAGGTCAGTTCAGGAAGATCAATAGAGTAAAATTTGTTTAGACATAAATCTGGTGCTACGGTTTCAGGACCAGACAATGTATCCGTGTTATTCACTGGGAGGTGGTGGTGGATTTTATCCCTGATGGTTGTAATTTTATTAGCGAAGAAGCTCATGAAGTCATTGCTTCTCAGATCTAGAGGAATAGATGGGTCAGTAGAGGTGTGACTTTCTGTCAGCCTGGCTACAGTGCTGAAGAGGAACCTGGGGTTGTTCCTATTTTCTTCTATTAGTAATGAATAATAAGAGGTTTGGGCATTTCTAAGTGCTTTTTTGTAATTTATAAGGCTATTCTTCCAGGCTAGGTGGAAGTCTTGGCGATTGGTGGAACGCCACTTCCTTTCTAGCTTCCGCGATGTCTGTTTTAGAACGCGCGTTTGGGAATTATACCACGGAGCTAATCTCCTCTGATTTACTTTCTTCTTTTTTAATGGGGCTGTCACAGTTATGTATTTTCAGTGTTCCTCTCATGTTCCCTTCTGCCTTCCTCTGTGCTCCACCCTGTGATTCTCCTGTGTTGTTCTCTGTGTCCCTCTCCTGAGTTCCCCTCCTTGTCCCTCGCTATGTTCCACCCTGTGATTCTCCTGTGTTGTTCTCTGTGTCCCTCTCCTGTGTTCCCCTCCTTGTCCCTCGCTATGTTCCACCCTGTGATTCTCCTGTGTTGTTCTCTGTGTCCCTCTCCTGTGTTCCCCTCCTTGTCCCTCGCTATGTTTCACCCTGTGCCTCTCCTGTGTTCATCCCTGTCTTGGTTATTGTATTTTGTTCTCGTTGATAAGTTTGTTCAGTGCTTCCTGTTTTATTTTGTAGTCCTTGCTCCCTGTGTGTTTTCACCCGTTGACTTCCTGCCCTCATCAGGTTCACCTGTTTGTCTTGTGCCACCTGTCCCCAGTTACTCATTAGTTCCAGTCTGTATATAAGTCTTTGTGTTTCCCCCATGTGGTTGTTGGTTCGTCATCGTCATTTCTGGTCTGGTCCTGTCCGTCATCGAGATTCTGGTTCTGTCTGTTCTTGTGTCCCGTCAGCTCTCGTCACGTTACCCCGTAAGTTTGTATCCTGCCCTGTTCTGTGTTCCACTCGGCTTTTTGAGTGCGACTTTTGTTTTCCTGAAGATTTCTTGTGTTACGTTTACCCCCTGTTAAATAAAATACACTTTTTGTTAAACCTTATTTAGTTTCTGCGTTTTGGTCCTCCCCTTCTCACGTCACCCCCCCACTCGAATCCTGACAGTACGAACCAACCAAAAATGGACCAAGCAGAGCTTAATGTCTTTTGTAGTAGGGTTTTTTATTTGGACTCCTTGGTGGACGAGCTGAGCACCGCAGACACCAAGCAGCGTGCAAAGCTCCTGGAGAGGATGGCACCGGTGCGGGATTGGCTTAAGGACAGACCCTGGGTCAGCCACTTTGTCCCGCACCTGGTGACCATAGAGAGGAGACTAAAGGACATCCTCTCATCCCCAACTCCCCCTGCAGATCCCTACCTCGGCACCCGCCTGGCTTTTGGGGGCCCCCGCAGTCTGCGTAGAAACGCTACGACGCGGGGTGGGCGCCGGAGGGGAGCCCCCTCACTCAGTTTCCATCCATCTCCACCAGTTATCAGGCGGCAACCTCAATACAGGATATCGTGGGTCCCGGCTGACGTCACTCATGTTCCGGCGTCGGGGATCCCGGCAGATGCTACCCACGTTCCAGCGTCGGGGGTCCCGGCTGACGTCACTTATGTTCCGGCGTCGGGGATCCCGGCAGATGCTACCCACGTTCCAGCGTCGGGGGTCCCGGCTGACGTCACTCATGTTCCGGCGTCAGGGATCCCGGCAGATGCCACCCACGTTCCAGCATCAGGGGTCCCGGCTGACGTCACTCATGTTCCGGCGTCGGGGATTCCCGCAGATGCTACTCACGTTCCGGTTTCGGAGGTCGCCGTTCCTGTTCCTGCCCCACGGTCGGTGGTTCAAGCAGTCGTCTCGCCAGTTCCTGTCCCTCGGCTGAGGGTTACGGCGAGCGGCTCTCCAGTTCCTGTTCCTGCCCCACGGTCGGGGGTTCAAGCAGTCGTCTCGCCAGTTCCTGTCCCTCGGCTGAGGGTTACGGCGAGCGGCTCTCCAGTTCCTGTTCCTGCCCCACGTTTGGGGGTTCAAGCAGTCGTCTCGCCAGTTCCTGTCCCTCGGCTGAGGGTTACGGCGAGCGGCTCTCCAGTTCCTGTTCCTGTCCCACGGTCGGGGGTTCAAGCAGTCGTCTCGCCAGTTCCTGTCCCTCGGCTGAGGGTTACGGCGAGCGGCTCTCCAGTTCCTGTTCCTGCCCCACGTTTGGGGGTTCAAGCAGTCGTCTCGCCAGTTCCTGTCCCTCGGCAGAGGGTTACGGCGAGCGGCTCTCCAGTTCCTGTTCCTGCCCCACGTTTGGGGGTTCAAGCAGTCGTCTCGCCAGTTCCTGTCCCTCGGCTGAGGGTTACGGCGAGCGGCTTTCCTGTTCCTGTCCCACGGTTGCGGGTCTCGCCTGGCTCCGCTTCAGTTCCTGTTCCTGTTCCACGGTTGCGGGTCTCGCCTGGCTCCGCTTCAGTTCCTGTTCCTGTCCAATGGTCGAGGGTTAGGCCGGCGCCGGGACAGCTGGGGCGGCGGTCGCTGTCGTCTCCTCCGGTGCCGCGACGGCAGCTGTCGTCTCCTCCGGTACAGCGACAGCAGCGTCATCGGTCATCTCCTCCTGACTGTCGACCTCAGCGTCAGCTGCCATCTTCTCCAGAGCCTCCTGTGTCACAGCAGCAGCCCCAGCTGCTATCTTCTCCAGAGCCTCCTGTGTCACAGCAGCAGCCCCAGCTGCTATCTTCTCCAGAGCCTCCTGTGTCACAGCAGCAGCCCCAGCTGCTATCTTCTCCAGAGCCTCCTGTGTCACAGAAGCAGCCCCAGCTGCTATCTTCCCCAGAACTCCCTTTGACTGGACTGCAGAAGCAGCTGATTTTCCCTGAACCCCTGGGCTCTGTTTCTGACCGGCCTCCGGGCCGCCCGCCCGAGCCCCATGCTCTGACTTTGACTGGCCTCCGGGTCGAGCCCCGTGCTCTGTTCCAGATTCCCACCCCTCTCAGTTTCATGTTTAGTCCTCGTTTAAATTCAGTTTTGGACCGTCTGGAATCCAGTCCTTAAGGGGGAGGTTCTGTCACAGTTATGTATTTTCAGTGTTCCTCTCATGTTCCCTTCTGCCTTCCTCTGTGCTCCACCCTGTGATTCTCCTGTGTTGTTCTCTGTGTCCCTCTCCTGAGTTCCCCTCCTTGTCCCTCGCTATGTTCCACCCTGTGATTCTCCTGTGTTGTTCTCTGTGTCCCTCTCCTGTGTTCCCCTCCTTGTCCCTCGCTATGTTCCACCCTGTGATTCTCCTGTGTTGTTCTCTGTGTCCCTCTCCTGTGTTCCCCTCCTTGTCCCTCGCTATGTTTCACCCTGTGCCTCTCCTGTGTTCATCCCTGTCTTGGTTATTGTATTTTGTTCTCGTTGATAAGTTTGTTCAGTGCTTCCTGTTTTATTTTGTAGTCCTTGCTCCCTGTGTGTTTTCACCCGTTGACTTCCTGCCCTCATCAGGTTCACCTGTTTGTCTTGTGCCACCTGTCCCCAGTTACTCATTAGTTCCAGTCTGTATATAAGTCTTTGTGTTTCCCCCATGTGGTTGTTGGTTCGTCATCGTCATTTCTGGACTGGTCCTGTCCGTCATCGAGATTCTGGTTCTGTCTGTTCTTGTGTCCCGTCAGCTCTCGTCACGTTACCCCGTAAGTTTGTATCCTGCCCTGTTCTGTGTTCCACTCGGCTTTTTGAGTGCGACTTTTGTTTTCCTGAAGATTTCTTGTGTTACGTTTACCCCCTGTTAAATAAAATACACTTTTTGTTAAACCTTATTTAGTTTCTGCGTTTTGGTCCTCCCCTTCTCACGTCACCCCCCCCCACTCGAATCCTGACAGGGGCGACAGCTTCAAGTGCTGTTTTTAGTGAGGCTGCAGTACTATTTACAAAGTTATCAACTAGTGTGGGAGTAAGGTTTTGATAATCTTCTTGTATTGTACTGACACATGGCTGAGAGGGAAGTGAGGAGGGGAGCAGTTGTTTAAATTTGTGAACAGTTTTGTCAGATAAACATCGACTGTAATAGACTTTCCGTCCAGAATTGACGTAATTAACAATTCAGAATTCAAATGTAAGTAAAAAATGGTCAGACAGAAGCGGGTTCTGTTGGAATATTGTTATATTTTCTATGTCAGTGCCATATGTCAGGACAAGATCAAGAGTGTGATTCAGGCAGTGGGTCGGTTGATTCACATGTTGAGTGAAACCAATTGAGTCTATTATTGATTTAAATGCTGAACTAAGGCTGTCATTGGCAACATCTACATGAATATTGAAATCACCGGCTATAATGATTTGATCTGTTTTAAGAACTAGTTCCGATAAAAATTCAGAGAATTCAGATAAAGAAATAAATATAGCAATACATGATAAATAATTTCTTCCATGTTCTTTTATTTTACATGGATGGTTTCTTGACAAAACAAGCCAACTCTATAAATGTGAACTGAGTGTCAGAAATTAACACGACATTCATAGCATCTGCAAACAATTTTTCCCCACAAATTTCTGTAACTTTCTGAGAATCTACATCACAGTATATTGTAGAATATCATGTGTTTCAATTCTCACCTTATTGATGGAACCTCAGTGATGTCTACTGTCCCTGGCTCAGACACTCTCTCAAGCATCTACGGTACATGTCAAGACAGGTAATGGTAGCATTAAAATAACATTAGATAACTACAATTCAGTTGAACTATTATAGTTTCAGATATTAACCATTTAATTCCGAGTTCAGTCAGGAACCCTTTGTTATGATTTACCCATTTGTTGCCAATGGGGACACAGTTATGATTGGCGCTGAAGGCTCCATTCTTTGGATGTTCCCTGGTTAGCTGAGCAGCGTGCTAAGTTAAGACAGGGAACATATGCAGAACCCCCCAGTGGGCGTAGCAGGCAAGGTACTTTGGTTAAGATAATTTACCACAACCGTGTTTGTACTCTCTGCTGCGGCGGCAATTTCTGTGAAACAAGCACAAAGTCAAACACTTCTTTCTATAAGTTTAATTCAGCATCTGCAGATGGACTCATTAGTACACATCACCTGATTGACATGCACAAATGAGCAAAGAACATAGGAGAATCTGTGTTCTTATAACTCACAGCCCCCTCCCACTAAGCATGCAAAGGTATATATTACCCTTCTTGAGTTTCACTCAGTGGAGGAGACATCCTGTCCTTTTGTTTACATGTTCTGTGGATGACCCCCCCTGTGAGAACCCAGTTGTTTGATCCCAATCAGAGATACTAAAAGATACCATAAAGTTGTGGTTTCTCAAGGCCATAAAACTCAAGTCTCTTAAGCCACCATACATACAAAAATGTAACATTTCCATTACAGTGCTAAAAGTGTTAGAGCTGAGCAGGGATCAGTGAGGATGAGGTCGTATTTAAAGAGACCAATTTGGTGAGAGAATGGGCTGTGATTGGTGGGTGACTGACGAGTACCCATAAACCTTTCGGTAGCTGAGCACATGACTCTGTGTCCTGCATGAACTAACACAATGCTTCATTAGTCACAATTCAAATTCAGGATTTCTACGATGACATTCTCACTTTAAACTTAATTTAAAGTATCTTGAATTGAGGCAAATTAAAGCTGACCTTGAATTATGATCAGTCACAATCAAATTGTCATATATCAAAAATCATAAACTGGATTTATTTTCATAATTAATTATGGATAAAATTACAAGGTATGTTGCAGAAATCTGAAATGGATATATATATCATTGAGCATTGTACAGGTTACATTGTACAAGTACATGTTCTACTGAATAAGGGATCAGCCACTTGCTATCTGTAATACAAACAGCCATCATCAGGAACATCAGAGAGATCATAGTTAATAATCATCCCAAGGTACTTGTAGTTCTCTACAAAGTCTACCACATGTCCCTTGATGATAGTATTCTAAGAGTTTGAGGACTGATGCCTAAAACTCATGTCCTTGGTTTTTGTCACATTTAGTAGTAAAAATGCACAGTCACACCACTACAGATTCACAATCCACAATGGGACCATGGTTGTTCTCATCTGCATGGAGGAGACTGACTGTCACAGAGTCATCAGCAAATTTGAAAAGTAATCTGTTGTCATGCCAGCTGTGGCAGTCATCAGTATACACATTATAGAGGGGAGGTGAAAGGACACAGGAGGAGACCCTGTGGATGATGACAATATGTCTTACATGCATTACTTTCTGTGTCAGTTGTCAGTTGCAGCTCGAGGCATGTATCCAAAATTATCTTTTCCAGGCACTATACTGATACTGTAGTCACTACAAGTTACGCACGTTCCATTTTGCCTGGGGGACATTTAAAACAAACCAGTCTACAACACAATAAAAATCACATGAAAATCAACCCCCCTCCTCATCTTTTCATATTTTTTTACTCCTCAATTTTTTAATGTGGATTTAGAATTTGATACTGAGCATAGCCGTGAATTGCCCCCCCAAATAGAAATGGTACAAGTTGTCAAATAAATGTTATCTACATAAATCCCCACAGATTTCCAAAACATTCTCAGAACACAGTTTACATCACAGTATATTATAAGGTATCACATTTTTAATTATTCACCTTATTGATGGAACCTCAACCATATTTACTGTCCCTGGCTCAGACTCTCTCTCAAGCATCTACAGTAGGTGTTTTCGGTCCCAAAACACAGGCTCTCTTGTGGTTCCAAGAGTCTGTAAGAGTAGAACAGGAGGTAGAGCATTCAGCTACCAGGCAGACAACTTCTGTGCATTTACGGTTTAACTTAAAACATTCCTTTTTGATAAAGCCTTGCTGGATCAGGTGAGTCCTGAACCATCCCTTAAGCTGCTATAGGTCTAGACTGCAGGGAAAACTCCCGTCATCCACAGAGCACTTCTCCACTTCTCTCTGTCTCTCTGCCCCCCCCCCCCCCCCCATTTATTTTTTTTAATAAATGTCAAAAACTATGTTATTGACGTGTCTCTTTTCTCCCATAGTCCCTCTCTCTCTTTCTCTCTCTCATTGCAGATACCTCTGACTCCAGAACTGAAGGAGAACAACTATTATTATTATTATTATTATTAACAACAATACTTAATTAATTATTATATTAATTGTTGCTGCCATCATTGATAATCAATAACTTCTTTACACTGTGTTTGTTTACATTTTAACTAGTAAGAGCTGACTAGTAAGTAACTAGAACTAGTAAGAGCTGAACACTTGAGCACCTGATGGTGCTCAAGTGTTCCGGTCTCTCTCGCCTCCCCCTCCCCACTATTTCTCTTCTCTCCCCATTTTTCTCTGCTCACCCCAACCAGTAGAGGCAGATGACCGTTCATATTGAACCTGGTTCTGCTAGAGGTTTCTCCCTGTAAGTGAGGGAGTTTTTACTCTTCACAGTCACCAAAGTGCTTGCTCATTGTGGGAACTGTTATGTTTCTTTATATTAAACAAGATTTGAAGGTCTTGACCTTCTATGTATAGTTCCTTGAGATAATGTATATTATGATTTAGCGCTATACAAATAAACAGTCTTGGACATGGAATATCGTGAATCGTCTTCATAAAAGTGACACTAAAAACTCAAAGTACTCTTCAAATAAAGTTTCTCCAAACGTGTTTGTTATTTTATGTAGTTATTAACACGATATTCCATGTCCAAGAGTCCATTTCCCCGGATAAGATGTTTTTTTTTCCATTATTTGCCACTATAAACACACTCTGACCTCCTCGAGCTTTTATTTTGGTACTTCCTGTTACCGGCATTTGAATTTGCATATTAGTTAAATAATTAGTTTCACCCGAAACATTTAGATTTAATATTTAGATTTAGATTCAGATTTAACATTTAGATTTAGAATTAACATTTAGATTTAGAATTAACATTTAGATTTAGAATTAACATTTAGATTTAGAATTAACATTTAGATTTAGAATTAACATTTAGAATTAACATTTAGACTTAGATTAAGATTTAACATTTAGATTTAGATTTAACATTTAGCTTTAAAATTTAGATTTAGTTTCAGATTTAACATTTAGATTTAGATTTAACATTTAGATTTAAAATTTAGATTTAGTTTCAGATTTAACATTTAGATTTAGATTTAACATTTAGATTTAGATTTAACATTTAGTTTTAGATTCAGATTTAACTTTTAGATTTAACATTTAGATTGCATAGTTAGATTTATATTTAGATTTAAATTTAACATTTAGATTTATATTTAGCATTTATATTTAACATTTAAGTGTAACATTTAACATTTGGATTTAAATATTCAAAATATCTCTAAGTTGACAAATATTGTTGTAAATGTGCAAAAAAGTGACTCTCAAAATTTTTTTAAACATGGTTTGAAGCTAAATGTGACAAAATGTTGCTGTTATTTTCAGCGTGAGCTGCTTTACAAACTGCACCCCATAAAAGAACAGTTGAAGTAGCATACAAAATAGCCGTGGTATTAATGATAAACTAATCGCATGAGGGATCGTCTCAGTTGTTAATTTGGAAAAAGGGAAACTGTAATAAAGTTATTGCATTACCTGAAAGGGACTTGTCTGCCCCTGCTGCCTTCACCGTCTCTCATCCTTCCCACTCGCTCTCTCTTGCTCGCTCTCTCCCACTCCATACAGCGTGTATATGTGTGGCGTACACATATACACTGCCCCTTCTCTTAAAGGAGCCACACCACTCTTACAACACTCTTCTGCAGCAGACATTTGATAATTTCATCATATCAACCCGTTACGCTATAATGTGAGCCGTATAATGTTATTAAAAATTAAAAACAAGAAAGATCTTACCTTTGCACCTTTCCTGCCACACAGGGAAAGACAACGCCTCCACGACACACACAAATGAAACTTATCTCTCTCTCACGTGTCTGTGTGTGTGTGTGTGTGTGTGTGTGTGCGTCGGGTCAGATCAAGGTGGTCAGCGGGACCTTTCATGTGACACCTGCATTTACCTTTCCCTGCGTGGAGTTGGAGAGAGCGAGCGACCTCCGGTGACCACGGACAACGATATTCCGGCTGAAATCTTGATACGGACACACAGGGGATGCAGAGGACGCAAAAAACTACAGAGGAAAAGGGAGGCTGTGAAACAACAAAGACTTATCAAGAAGAGCTATAAGCCGAGTCTTCCCTCCATTGTCATGGGAAACGTGAGATCGCTGGGGAATAAGATGGACGAGCTGACTGCACTGGTCCAAAGTCAGAAGGAGTATCGTGAGTGTAGTTTAATGTGCTTTACGGAGACATGGCTGCACCAGGATGTTCCCGACGACAACACCACCATCAAGGGCTTCCATACAGTGCGCATGGACAGAGACAGCGTTCAGAGCGGTAAGCGCAAAGGAGGGGGTCTTTGCAGGCGACTGAAAGACCGCGTCTCTAAATGCAGGTGTCACATGAAAGGTCCCACTGATCACCTTGATCTGACCCGACACACACAGACACGTGAGAGAGAGAGAGAGATAAGTTTCATTTCTGATGAAAGTGTGTGTCGTGGAGGCGTGGTCTTCCCCTGTGTAGGAGAGGTGTATAGGCTGGTAAGATCTTTGTTGTTTTTTAAATCTTTAATAACGTTATATGGATCACATTATAGCGTAACGAGTTGATATGAAGCGGAGCTCCGGTGTGTTGTTTTCCAATTGCTGGTGAAAGTGAAGGGGGTTAACCCCGCAGTAAGCAACATCACCTTCGGCCCTGGATGGAACACACCTCTGGCTACGACCGGTGAGCTCAAGGAGGCCTCAAGGAGGCCTCATCACTACTGACACGTAAATCAAAGACAGTACTTTACTCACCACAGACACTGCAGCACAGACGTCTTCCACTTCTCCATCAGGACATCAGCCGAACAACAAACGATGATATTCATCCGACATGTGAGTGAAAACTCCTCCACAGACTCCGCTCGTGCTCGGTGACGGGGATTGGCCTGTTAGCTCAGGTGAAGCCGAGCAGACCACAGGCTAACAGCCAGAGTGACGAGCTAACGGTGACGTCACATGTCAATCAAGTGATAATCATTCACAATTTCAAACCTCTATATTATCTAAACGAGCGAGTTAGAAAAAAAATCACCCCTCCCCAGAGTTGTCATGAAGGAAGAACTTACTGTTTGAGAATAAAACCGTTTTTTGAACCAGGCTGTAAACAGGTTTAATTCTGCTCTAAAGTCTGGCGTTGGAGCCAGTCTCAAGTGGCCACCCAGTGAACTGCAGTTATTTGCACTTCCGTATTGGCCTCAGCGCTCAGCCCGGGATGTTGCAGCTTGGTCTGAACCCAGTTATCTTGCATGGCTTAAGCCTGGCCCCCAGCTTTACTGTGGGGAACCTTGGAGTTACATGAAAACAAGCCTCTGGGACAGCCTTCTTCCACCTACAAAATATGAAAATGAGAAACATCTCGTCTCAAAGAATGCTGAAAAAGTATTCCATGCATTTGTTACCTGTCGACCACTTGGGGAATTCTGTGAAAGAATAAAAATGTTGTGGCTTGTTCAGATGTGTTTTACTCACTGCAGAGTGGGGAGAGACATCACACAAGGCAGTACAATTCTTTCTAATGGTCAACATTCAGAGTTTAGGTTTTGCATCATCACTTAAATGATAGTTCAACGCAAAAAGAAAATTCACTCATTATCTACTCATCTCTTTGCCGATGGAGGGGTCTCTGTGAAAATAAATGTGAATACAACTCCAGGAAGTCCTGGACAGGCTAATTTATTATACAATTATGCTCCAATCATTCACTAAGTCATGTGATAAACACCTTCAGCACCCCTGCTGATGTGGCATATCTGTATGCATTGGGGGTTCAAGTAAATTGAATTCACACTGTGATGTGAGAGCTTGTAAATGGTTTGTATTTATATAGCACCTTTCTAGTCTTGATGATCACTCAAAGCACTTTACAATACAGTTTGCAATTCACCCATTCACACACATATTCATACAGTTTTTATTTCAATGAAGGGCAATTTGGGGTTCAGCATCTTGCCTAGGTATACTTGCTTGTGTGTCTTGTGTTGCAAGATCCTGCTTTGGCTGGAGCTGGGGGCCATCAGTGAAGTAGAGGTAGCTGGCCACTGCCTCATATAATAATAGCCATGCTTATCCTGCCATTCAGATGAGTTTTGATTTCTGTAGCATTAATTTGATATTGTTTTGGTCTGGAATTCAGTTCCTGTCAGCCTTATCAGTTGAATTTCTTTTTTGTTTTAGTTCTTTGAAAAATCTGATCCATCATGTGTCTTCCCTTATTTAGTGCCAGATGACTCTGATGCGCCAAACCAAGTTATAAATTGCCTGTGAAAATAAAACTGAAAATCTTGTATTTGGTACTGATGTTCAAGGACAAAAGATTATCAGCAAAGTTAGAGCAGCAAAACAAATCAAAAATAAAGAACCTGGGTGTTGCTCAGGAGTAGATTTTAATCCACACATAACAATGTCACAAAGATTGCCTTTTATCATTTAAGAAACATTGCAAGAGTAAGACTGTACCTCACTTTGGAAACTGCCAAAAAGTTGATTCATGCTTTTATACTTTCTTGCCTGGACTACTGTAATGCACTTTATTCAGGATTACCGAAAAAATCCATCGATCGCCTACAGCTTTTGCAAAATTCAGCAGCCATGGTTTTAATCAGAAATAGTAAAAGATTCCATATTACTCTTATTTTAGTGTCTTTACACTGGCTTCTAGCATCACTGAGGATTGATTTTAAAATTATTTTACTTGTTTTTAATTCTCTTAATGGTACAGCACCGTCATACATCTCTGACTGTTTATCGGAATATGTTACAAATCATTCCCTCAGGTCGTCTACAGCGGGCTTGCTCAATGTCCCAAAAACAAACTATAAAAGGTTTGGGGAAGCAGCTTTCTCTTGCTATGCTTTCCTATGCTATGCTATCCAAAGGTTTGGAACAAACTCCCACCACACATCAGACAAGCTTCTTCTGTTGATAGTTTTAAGAAACAACTCAAGACCTGTTGCTATGATAATACATTTTAGCTGCATTTTATGTATAAATACATTTATTATTATTATTGTTATGGTCTCAGCCAGCCAGGCCATAACAACATGTAATCAGGAAAGCTGTCTCAAAAGCCATCCTCCTGGGAAAGTAGATACAGTAAACACAAAGATCGATGTCATGAAGAAAAGCAGGAACTTGAAAGGTGCATAAAAATATCAAATGAAATAGAGAAAACAACAACAATTTTCTTCTACAACTCCCAACATGCACTGAACTGTGCCTGTGGCCCCATATTTTTATCATATTACTTCATGTAACTAAAGTCCATTGTTTGTGCTTCCATCTCTCTATCTCTCTCCCTCTCTCTCCAAATTTCACTACTAATACTACCACCATATTATGATTATGCTGATGATGATAAACTGTTATTATTAATAATATAATTGCATCTCAATGTATCACTATTCATTATATTTATATTTTTATGACAACAACAGTCTCTCTCTGTCTCTCTCTCTCTCTCTCTCTCTGTCATGGCGGAGTGAGTGTGTGTGGAGCTGAGAGCTGGTGGTGGTTTCTGAGCGTTAAATCGTTTCATTTGCCTTATTTTCTCACTATTTAAGGTTATATTTCTCACATAGTTTAATAATCACGTTATCTCACAGTAGTTTATAGTTGGTGTTGGTGTATTTGTGTGTTTCCCCTCGCCGGCGTCTTGCCGGTAGCGTGGCAGGCGCCATGTCTGCCCCGAGTTTTAAACATCTCACCCGCAAACACGGTGTGAAGATCTCTGCCACCTTCCCCTGCAGCGTGGAGGACATCAGCCTCGCTGTGGGGGAGAAGGTCGGCCACAGCGGCGTCGTGTCGGCCGCTCGAATGAACAGTGCCGTGGTTGTTTTCCTGGACCGAGTGGAGAAGGTGAACTCGGTCGTCGAGACAGGAATCACCGTGAACGGCGTCTTTGTACAGGTGCTACCTCTGTCCCAACCCGCCACCAAGGTAGTCCTGTCCAACGTCCCCCCCTTCATAACCGATGAGTTCCTCAGCAGAGAGCTGTCCAGACACGGGAAGGTGGCGTCCCCGATCCGCAAGATGTTGTCTGGATGTAAGTCTCCGTTACTGAAACACGTAGTGTCTCACCGGAGACAGCTTTATATGATACTTAACAACCGGAGCGAGGAGCTCAACCTTCGCTTCCACGTTAAAGTAGATGATTACGACTACGTGATTTTCGCCACTTCATCTGTGATGAAGTGCTTCGGTTGTGGAGAGGAGGGACACACGGTGAGAGCCTGTCCGAGGCGGAGCGCCCCGGCTCCACCCGGCCGGGGGGCGGCTGCGGACGCTGGAGCCCCCGCCGCTCCACCGGCACCGGAGCGGCGGAGGTCTCCCACCTGGGGCGCCGCTCCCGTGGCGGCGGACCTTCCGCCCGGGGGGCCTGCCGCCGCGGGACCGGCGGCCCGGGCCGAGCGGCCGATCGCCGCTCCGCGGACCTCTCCGCGGAGACCCGCCGCTGTGGCCGACCCGACACACAGGGTGAGTACTGTTAATGCACAGGGTGTGAGGGTGGAGGGTATTTTGGGTGAGGAGGGTGTTTTGGGTGAGGTAGGGGAAAGGGAGGTGGGAGGTGAAGGGAAAGAAGAAAGTGGTGGGAGTGGGGTGTGTATGAAACAGGTGGAGGAGAAGACAGGTGAGGAGGAAAGGAAAGGGGGTGAAGAAAAGAGTGAGCAGCAAGGGAAGGGTGGAGAAATCAATGTAAATAAAGGAAATAAAACTGGAGAGAGTAGTGTGTCATGGAGTGAACAGGTGGAGGAGGCTGAGATGGAGAAAGAAGCAGGAAAAGCAGTCAAACCAAAACAAACAATAAAACGCGAGCGATCAACCAGAGGTGCAACCAACGAAGCCAAAAACAGCAAAGTAGAGGAAAATCAGAATAACAGTGATGAAAGTGAGAATGAGTGTGTGTCTGACAGCAGCGATGTGCCAAGTTTTAACAGTAGTCAAAAAAAAAAAATGTTCACTGGAGAAAAATTAAAACATTTCCTTCATCAAACTAAAAACCAACACGGGGTGAAGGTGGAAGAACACTTCCCCGACTTAGGCCTTTTTATTTCCTCGGCCAGACTCCACATGAGCCAGAGGGAAGAGTCTGGCCTCACAGATCAGGAGGTTTTTAGATTAAAGAAGCTTGTGCTCAAAGCAAAAAAACAACTGAGCAGTGATGGAAAAGGCAGCAATGTGTGTTTTAATTAACTTATTGTTTTCTATTTTAGTTTTTAACATCTCTACCACTATGGATGTTTTTAAAATAGGTGTTTTAAACGTAAACGGTGCAAGAGACCAAAAGAAAAGACATTTTATTTATGAATCAGCCAAAATGAAAAAAATAGATGTCTTCTTTTTACAAGAAACGCATAGTGATTTTAATAATGAGTCTGACTGGAGGAGGGAGTGGGAAGGGGAAGCCATTTTAAGTCACAACACCTCCCTCAGTGGAGGAGTGGGCTTCCTCTTCTCACGGGCTTTTAAACCCAAGGCACTGGAGGTCCAACATTTTATCGAGGGGAGGCTTCTTTTAGTCAAAGCTCAGTTCGACCATTTTGCTGCTGTTTTTATCAACATTTATGCTCCAACATCTGGTGCAGAGAGGAAGCAGTTTTTAGTCAAAGTAAATGACGTTTTAAATGGTTGCTCTACGGAGGATTTTTTATTCTTGGGGGGGGATTTTAACTGCACTGAAGATGCGATTTTAGATCGGAACCACACAGAGCCTCATGCAGCCTCTCAGCACGCCTTGAAGCAGCTGGTCCGCTCTCACGGCCTGGTGGATGTGTGGAGGAGGATGCACCCAGACTCCAGACAGTACACCTGGTCCCACTTCAGAGAGAGCAGGGTCTCCTTAGCCAGACTAGATCGTATTTATTGTTTTAAACATCATTTTAACATTTTTAAGAGTTGTGTTATTATGCCTGCTGGTTTTACTGATCATTCTCTCATTTTATCTCATGTTTTTATCAGGAACATTTTACCCAAAAGTGCTTATTGGCATTTTAATTCTGTTTTAACATTTGATAGGAGTTTTAGAGAGGTCTTTATTTATTTCTGGGGTGTTTTTAGACAGAGGAAGGGCGATTTTAACAATCTTAGGCAGTGGTGGGATCATGGTAAGACACAAATAAGACTATTGTGTCAACAGCACACACTAAACGTCACACGAGATAGCACCAGATCTATGAAGGATCTAGAGACCGAAATAGTGGAACTAGAACATTTAAGTGAGTCCACCGGAAATCGAGGTTATATTGAAAGCCTCAAAGAGAAAAAAATGGCTTTAGCCGACCTGCTGGACAGTAAAGTACAGGGCGCCTTGGTCAGGTCCCGGTTCCAGAACATCACAGAGATGGATGCTCCCTCTAGCTATTTCTTCAGCCTGGAGAAAAAGAACGGGCAGGGGAAAGTAATCCACGCACTGCTGTCTGACACGGGGCAAGAACTGACGGAACCAAGCCAGATACGAGGGCGGGCTGTGAGCTTTTATCAACTTTTATACTCTACCGAGTACAAGGAGGAGCCGGCGCTCCTGGAAGGTTTCTGCGGGGGACTACCCCAAGTCTCTGCAGAGACCAACTCACAGCTCGAGGGCCCCCTCCAGATGCAGGAGCTACTGACCGCCCTGCAGGGCATGCAGGGACGGCGAGCTCCTGGCATTGATGGCCTAACAGTGGAATTTTATAAGGCCTACTGGGACATCCTCGCAAAGGATGTCTCAGAGGTTTTTAATGAGTGTCTGGCCTCTGGTTCCATGCCAGTGTCCTGCAGGAGGGCAGTCCTCACACTACTGCCCAAAAAGGGGAACCTGCAGGACATCAGAAACTGGCGCCCTGTGTCACTGCTCTGTGTGGATTACAAACTCCTGTCCAAAGTATTGGCCTCCAGGCTGGGAAGGGCTATGGAGCAGGTCATCCACCGGGACCAGACCTACTGCGTCCCTGGCAGGTCCATGGTGGACAATGTCCACCTGATTCGAGATGTTTTGGATGTCTCTAGCTCATTAGGTGCAAACACTGGTTTCATTTCCATAGACCAAGAAAAGGCTTTTGACCGTGTTGAACACAGCTTCCTGTGGAAAGTAATGGAGAAGTTTGGGTTCAGCGCTGGCTTCATAGCTAAGATCAAGGTGCTGTACAGTGATGTTGAGAGTGTGCTGAAGGTCAACGGCAGTCTGAGTGCTCCTTTTAGAGTGTGTAGAGGTGTCAGGCAGGGCTGCGCTCTGTCAGGGATGCTCTACGCTCTCTCCCTGGAACCTCTCCTCCACAAAATACGTTCCAACCTTCAAGGGTTGTTTTATCCTGGTTTTAGTAGAAACATGATTTTATCTGCCTACGCAGACGATCTTATAGTTTTTATTAAGAACCAAATGGAGGTTGACGTTTTAGCAGGCATTATCAAGGATTTTAGCTCGGCATCGGCAGCGAGGGTCAACTGGAAAAAAAGCGAAGCCCTCGCTGTCGGTGAGTGGCGCAGCGGTCTCCCGGTTCTCCCCCAAAACCTGGAGTGGAAGAAAGGAGGTTTAAAATATCTCGGGGTGTTTTTAGGAGCAGACCATATAATGAAGAAGAACTGGGAGACCGTCACAGAAAAAATTCAAAATAAACTCAACAATTGGAAATGGCTGCTCCCCCAGATGTCTTTTAGAGGTAGAGTTCTGGTTTTAAACAACTTGGTAGCATCCCAGCTGTGGCACCGACTTACCTGTGTAGACCCCCCCCCAGGCTTACTCGCAGAAATCCAGAGGAAGATGGTTGACTTCCTCTGGGGAGGGCTACACTGGGTGCCACAGGGGGTGCTGTTTTTAGCCAGGGAGGAGGGGGGACAGGGCCTCGTCCACTTGGCCAGCCGGACTGCCACTTTTAGACTCCAATTTATCCAAAAGTACCTCACAGGCCCGGCAGATCTGGTGTGGAGAGACGTGGCCAGCAGCATCCTTAGGCGTGCCAATAAGCTGGGGTTGGATGATGCTCTGTTTTTAACTGATGTTAAATTCTTAAAATTAAGTGGGTTGCCTCCTTTTTATCAAGGTGTTTTTAAATCATGGGCCCTTTTTAACAAAGAAAGGTGCCACAAAGCTGACTCTCTGTACTGTTTGTTGAGAGAACCACTTGTAAATGGAGCCAGACTGGACGTCAGCAACACAACAACACCCGGCCTAATGGCGGCGCTGACCCAGTCTGGAACGGTGACTTTACAGCAGCTGGTGGATGCAGTGGGGCCGGCACTCAACAACACCCAGGCCCTGGGCTCCCTGCTGAGGATGCAGTCTACCCGGGTGGCTCAGAGGATCCTGGAGCTCTGGACCCAGAGGCTCTCCCAAGGAGAAAGGGACCTCCTGAGGGCCTACCAGAAGGGGGAGAACGAGCCAGATACTACAGACCCCTACCCGGGGATTATCCTGAGCCCAGACCTGGGAGGAAAGACCGGCCCCCTACTAACTGAAATAAACAAACAAAAACTAACCATACACAGAGCCGACAAAGAGACATTTTACAGGAACTGTGTCAAAAGCATCCACCAGACCGGACTGAGCAGCAGACCCCCCACTGTGTGGACAAAGAGGTGGGGAGACAATGGACCCAGCCCGCAGTGGAGGATTTTATACAAACCTCCCCTTAAGAAACGAACAGGCGACCTCCAGTGGAGAATTTTACACGGCGCCGTCGCTTCCAATGCTTTTATTTCTATTCTTAATCCCACCGTTCTTAACAAGTGTCCATTTTGCGACCTGCGTGAGACTATTTATCACGTTTTTACTGAGTGCAAGAGACTGACAAGTTTCTTCTCTCTTTTAACTGCGGTTTTTAGTAGTTTTAACGTCATTTTTACTGAGAAGGTTTTTATCATGGGAGCTGGATACAACAAAAAAAATAAGGATAAATGGCAGCTCCTGAACCACCTCTCAGGTGAGGCCAAGATGGCCATTTACATTAGCAGGAAGAACAGGGTCGAGAACAGAGACGGGCAGGAAGCGAGGGCGGTGTGGGTGGTAAACCTCCGGGCCAGACTCAGACTCGAGTTCAGCTTTTACAAACTAGTGTCTGATCTCGAGTCTTTTAAAAGAATTTGGTGTTTTAATGACATACTCTGCACCGTCACCAACAATGAGCTGTCTTTTCCACACTTTTTAGCAGACTGAGCTGTTCTTTTTTATGTTTTATTTTGCATCAGCATTAATTATTTTTTACATGATACTGTAAAACGACTGGACGTAAATTGAAAGATATGTAAATAAAGTGTTGTGTAAAAATCCAAAAAAAAATCTCTCTTCTCTCCCCTCTTATCCACTCATCTCTCCTCTCCTCCATTATTCTCCTCTAGTCAAGGCAGATGGGCACCCACACAGATTCCAGAAACTTGTTGTAGTCACTCACTCATAGTAAACTCACTTGAATACTATAATAATAATAATAATAATGATACTACTACTACTACTACTACTAATACACTTTATTCATATAGCACTTTAAAAAACGGAAGTGCTTTGACTGAAAAGCAAGCAAAGTAAAAAAAAACCTGAACAAATAAAAGCAGTAATATGACAATCAAATATTAATTTGGTCCAATTTTGAGTGAAAATGCCAGAGCAGATGTTTTGGTTGCAAACCTAACAATGCTCAACTTGGCTCTACTATTGCTCTACTACTTACTTGTATGCAAGTAGAGCTATAATTCATCCTGCACATTGAGGCCTCCATCATGAAATACAATGCACAACAAAAGACATAAAACAGTTTATATTTTGTTACATGTGTAAAACCTTACATACAGTACAAAATACTATGAATTTCACTTAATAGTAACATGCCATCACCCATGCCATCACCCAAAGATATCAGTAATCATATCTTCAGTTTTAGAGCATTCCATTACTTCTGACTATACGTGTTGGCAGCTCTGTGCGGTAAACACATTTCCGTTAGTCTGCATGAAGGTGACTGTCATCTTATGCTCAGTGACCTGGAAGTAAGCCACACCTCCTATGGTGTGATTGACAGGACTGGAGTAGAGCTGCCAGGACTGAGGAACACTGTCCTGGTGAGTGGTGTCAGGATCGCTGACCACCCCACTCCCACTGACTACATATGAGCTCCCATCATCCTCTCTGATGAACTGTTAAAAATACAGAGACAGACAGCATTAAAGGCATCAATGTTGTGCTCAATTAGACCAAAATACAGCGACAAAATTCATTAAAGGTTCAGTGTGTATGATTTAGGTGAAAGGGAGCAGAAACTGAATACAAAGTAATCCTAGTGATGTTTTCACTAGTGTGTTTTATCTAAATTGTACGATTGTCTTTTTCTTAGAATGAGCCATTTATATTCAAATACTTTATATTTACATGGGGAGCAGGTCCTCTCTACAGAGTCCGCCATGTTTTTACAGTAGTAAAAACTGGACAAACTAAACGCCTCTTGAGTTTTTATGACAAGTGAAGGCTGCCACAGGTTCTCTTTCATGTTTGGAAGAGGAGGGTAAGATGAGGGGTATTCAGCTGCAACATGAAGCTGCGCAGTATATGTAGGAAGTATAATTCAGGAAGACTTTCTCATAAACCGTTCCTGGCAGAGGCCGTCCACACAGAGCCCAGTTCTGCCGGAGGTTTCTTACACCTGGGAGTTTTTCCTCCCCGCTGTTGCTCATGCTTGCTCGGTGTGGAACCAGTTGGATTTTGTGTTTCTTCTTGGACTTGGACTTTTGTGCAGCATACTTAGACAACTGCTTGTTGTGATACCGTGCTATATAAATTTGAAATTTGAAATATTCAATTACTCACAAATCTATCTCTCTCTATATATTTCTTCTTATTAATCAGCTGATTGTGGGCATTTTGAATGGCCATTCAGATATTGCCACAATCTCATCCAGCCAGTCGTGCGGTTGTGATCAAATTTGAAATCCTTTCTCCTCTCCCCGGCAGTCAGCTATCATTAGTGATCCGCTGTAACTCCCCTTCAACCCAATCTCCTCCGGTTTAATCCGAAGCCATGGTCCAGTCCAGCAGAGTCATTCATAATTATTTCTCCATCAACCCCTCTGATGCCGATGACATCACATAGGGGTCAAAATGCCAAAAGACTTAATTGCATAGAAATAAAAAAAATTATTCAACTGTCAAGTTAAAGTCTCTCCTGATTGAACTGTTCTCATATCCACCACTTGTTTCCAATCTTATTTCATTGTAGGGCTTTATGCAGCACATTGATTCCCTCTTACACTGACACACACATATTGACAATCAACACATCTGTATGCTTAGACTGCAACACTCACGTTGCACAGTAGATTCCTCTTGCTCCAACGTGTCTTACAGACACACAGATAACTTCATAATGTTGAGGTAATTATAAAATTAAATATAAAACCATATCATACAAGTGGTAGATGAAGTTACCAGATATTCCATCACAGTGTATCATTCTATGTTATTGTTTCCATCTTTTCAATCCCCCCTCCCTTTCTGCTTCTGTTGTGCAGTGACTTTAGTTTTTTTACGGTCATTTTGTGCCATACAGAGTTGCATAGTGAAGATAAGGCTTACAGTGTACCATTCTTAATGCTGTCTTTACTCAGTAGCCATCACATTGTGCAATCATTTACTTCATTGAGATAAGTTGAAGCCAATTGTTGGACTGTAAGTTATACTACTGCAGGAAAAACAAATGCTCATCTTCCTGGAACAATATGTCAACACTGTGCTCATATAAAATAAATAAGATTTCATCTTTATGACTTATTATATTGACCAGTAATATCCAATGAAACAAAGTATCATTTAACCCAATAACTATCTGGATGGTTTCTAATTTTTGGAAATGTATAAAACCTGTGATTGTGTAATGTGGGCACATGCCAGTCTTGGTGCCAGAAAATGATGCCAACTAGCTTTGAACTATCAACAAGTACAGTCTTTGTAGCACCCACTAGTGAATGCCACCGCCTGTACAGAGAGGGGCAATCTTGCACATACTCTTCTCAAACACAGTGTGATAAGTGGGATATGAAAAAGAATAAATAACTGTCAAAGAGACAGACAGACAAATAACAACACACTGAGATACACTTCCTTGATGAATCTATGTACACATGATATTTTTTATGATTGAGCGTGCACTCACTTACATACCTGCAGATTGTGGTCATGGCCAGACAAGTACACAGTGAATCTGTATTTCTTCAGCAGGGGCCTCAGTCTGTTGACCAGACAGGATAATGACCAGCCACCACAACATAGGCTGATCTGACACATGTCATACATACTGGCACTTCAGTTAAAAGGCAACAACAGAACAAAATGTAACTGTATCAACACAAATAAAACAAAAATAGTTATGAAACAAGATGGAATAAATAAACATATTATTTTATATATGTGGGTGTGTGTGTGTATATATGTACATATATAGTTGTATGTGTATATACATGTACCCATACATTATTATTTTTTATTATCATTATTATTACTATTACTATTACTATTAATATTATTTATCCAATTTAATTTAAATCAATTGAAACAATTCCTAAAAAAGTTAGACATTTTTTTAAACAAAATCACTTTCCTCACCTCTCTTCCCTCATGAAAGTGAGGGAGTAGGGGGAGGCAGAGTAGGGCTTAGCCCAGACAGGCTTCTCTCCCCGACTCTGCTACCCTTATTATATGAATGGTATAAAAAAATATGAAAAGGAGGATTCCAAACCAAATCACTTTCATTAATTATTTTTTTTTTAAATATACGAATTAATTAATAAGGAGATATTTTATATATATATATTTAATGAATTTTTCTCCATTCATTTCCCTTATATCAACCACCAATCCTAAAAAAAGTTGGAATCATAAACAAATTACTGTCCCAATAAGGATTTCCCTAAAATTAAAAAAATTTTTTTAAAACATACTCAGAAATTTCAATTACTTATGAATTTTTTACAACTTTAAAATATTTTTTTCTCCTTAAAATACACATCCCACTCTCAAACAATGAGAATTAAACTTTACAAATATATTTTATCCACTAATTAACCAAAAAATGGTAAATACACTGAGATTCTCAGACGTTTTGTTTTAACCACGATAAATAGGAACACGTGTGAGCAAGGCATCCCCCCAAAATACATTACAAAACACAATAGAATGAAATACAACAATAAAATGAAATACTTGTTCTACTACTACTACTTATGGTGAGTATACTGATGACATGATGCTATTGTGATTGTTAACAACAGTATGTAACAATAATACTATATAATGATAATATTTCTAATAATATATTAGAAATATGTGTTGTGCTTCTGCTGCTGCTTCATTGGAAAAAAAAACATTCAGCCACTCGGCCCTGTCCAAGATGAAACACTAAAACACTTGACTTCGGCTAACAATAGTCTTTGGCTTCCACTGACTGCATTTCCATTGGATTTTCACTAAAAATCAATGCTTTTTAATGCTTTGTGAGTGTGGGAATCATGGGGATTGTGACTTGATCAGGTGGGTGCAATGGTTTTTTTCGTCCACCAGATGGAGGTCAATGACCACTGATCACAACAGTTTTTTCAAGCTTCAACATCTTGAATCAACTTTATCAGTCTTCAAGTCAAGTCAACTTGTCACTTATCAATAATGCCATGTGTGCAGGACATACAGAGAATTGAAATAGTGTTTCCCTCTTATCCCCGGTGCAAACAACATTCAACATGAAATATCAAATATCAAAAATACAAGTCATTCAAAGATAGAAACAGGCAGTGGCAAATCTAGATGATATCAAGAGTATAAATATTGCAGAAATGGTGGGATGAACAGAATGAACGGTATAAATAGAAACAAAATTATCAGTGGAATATCAATAGAAATATGGAAATATGAACAGAATTACAGTAGAAATAGAAATGGGATGCTCTCCAAAAAAAATCCACCACCACCACCACGACTACAAATGACCTGAAACGTGCTCCTAACACTATTCTGGAGGAACGATTTGGACCTCCACAGTTTTTCACTCCTGACCGTCCCATTCATTATCATGATCATTTATTGTTCACTTAGTTTGTTGTTGTTGTTGTTGCTGCTGTTGCTGCTGTTGCTGCTGTTGCTGCTGTTTGGTGTGATGTTTTAAATCCATGTTTTAGTTTGCTACAAAGGACAATGCCTTGAATACATTGATTTTATTGAATTAAAATACAATACATAATACAATAGAATGAAATACAACCATAGAATGAAATACAACATTAGAATGAAATACAACCATAGAATGATATACTTGTACTACTACTACTAATGGCAACCGTACTGATGACATGATGGTCGTGTGATTGTTAACAACAGTATGTAATAAAGTAATAATAGTAACACACTTTGAATCTGTCTGTGTGTATGTAATAATAATAACACTATATAATGATCACATTTATAATAATATAGTAGTAATATGTGTCTGTTGTGCTGCTGGGAACATGGGTTTCATCTTTCTACGAGCATCCTATCAAAAGCGATTCACTTTGGATCTGTCTGTGCAAAGCCGCTACAGTCTGCACCACATGTTATGCTCGGTCTCAGGGATGGCCGTGCCCACCCTCTGGTGGCCGCTCAGGGACCCGCACCAGACACACTTTGGATCTGTCTGTGCAAAGCCGCTACAGTCTGCAGCACATGTGATGCTCGGGCTCAGGGAGGGCCCTCCGGTGGCCGCTCAGAGACCCACACCCGAGCTTTTTTTTTTTAAATCAAGCCTCTCAAGCCCTTTAAGGCCTTATCTCTGATAACTCATGGAGGCTTCAGGCAGGGGATCTGAAAAATGAGTATGCTTGTCAGGGGACAGGGTCTGACCGCTGTGCCGAGTTTCAGACCCGTGCGACCTCCGCAAAGGTCAGACACACCCCTCTTATTGTTCTATAAAGCCTCTCAGGCCCTTTAAGGCCTTATCTCTGATAACTCATCGAGGCTTTGGGCTGGGGATCTGAAATCTCTGTATGCTTGTCAGGGGACGGGGTCTGACCGTTGTGCCGAGTTTCAGACCCGTGCGACCTCCGCAAAGGTCAGACACACCCCTCTTTTTGTTCTATACAGCCTCTCAGGCCCTTTAAGGCCTTATCTCTGATAACTCATCGAGGCTTTGGACCGGGGATCTGAAATCTCCATATGCTTGTCAGGGGTCGGGGTCTGACAGCTGTGCCGAGTTTCAGACCTGTGCGACCTCCGCAAAGGTCAAAGGTCACATGATGAATGGCTTATCTCAGTGTTTGTGCCGTCTTCTTACCCCCTCTC
Source organism: Paralichthys olivaceus (assembly GCF_024713975.1). Taxonomy (NCBI): domain Eukaryota; kingdom Metazoa; phylum Chordata; class Actinopteri; order Pleuronectiformes; family Paralichthyidae; genus Paralichthys; species Paralichthys olivaceus. The sequence goes on along the minus strand of NC_091097.1, from coordinate 20,705,162 downwards.
GCCCCTATACCCTGACCCCCTAACCCATATGACCTGAAACGTACTCCTAACACTATTCTGGAGGAGCGATTTGGGCCTCCACACTGTTTCACTCCCGACCGTCCCATTTGCTTATCACGGGGAGTCGTTTTTCGCCCATATATCCACAACCATGGGTCATAGCTGCCGGCCACTGCCACCAATGGAAAGAGCACCCCTGAAAATGGGGGGGTAGCCAAAGTCCCGAGTCTCTGGCACCCCGGGAAATAGCGTGTCCGCAGAGCCGGACGCGGACACACTCGGCTATTATCCCCTTACCTAACACTAACCCTAACTCCCTAACCCTAACCCCTAACCCTAACCCCTAACCCCTAACCCTAACCCTAACCAGTGGCCCCATGCCTAAACCTAACCATTAACCTAGCCCTAGATCCTAACCCTATCCACTTCCCCTTCTCTAATCCTAACCACTTTCCTTTTTCCTAACCCTAACCAAATCCCCCTTTTCCCTAACCCTAATGATTGACATTTTAAATTTAAATTAAAAAAATTTTAAATAAGGGGATGAAAATGATGACAAACACAGGACTAATGCTCAAGGCCGTAAGCCAAAGAATGGAACCAACAGGTTCTGTTCATGACTGTGACCAGAACAAACCTGGAGCAGATTCTTCCCTTTAAACAAATAAAACAAAAATAGTTATGAAACAAGATGGAATAAATAAACATATTATTTTATATGTGTTTGTGTGTGTATATATGTACATATATAGTTGTATGTGTGTATACATGTACGCATACATTATTATTTTTTATTATTATTATTATTATCATTAACATTATCATTATCATTATCATTATCATTATTATTATTATTACTATTACTATCACAATAATATTATTTATCCAATTTAATTTAAATCAATTGAAACAATTCCTTAAAAAGTTAGACATTTTTTTAAACAAAATCACTTTCCTCACCTCTTTTCCCTCATGAAAGTGAGGGAGTAGGGGGAGGCAGAGTTCACAGCCCGAACAGGCGGGGGAGGGCTTAGCCCGGACAGGCTTCTCTCCCTGACTCTGCTACCCTTAATATATGAATGGTATAAAAGAATATGAAAAGGAGGATTCCAAACCAAATCACTTTTATGATTTTTTTTTTTTAAATATACGAATTAATTAATAAGGAGATATTTTAAATGTTATTCCTAATTCTATTTTACAATTCAAACTAGATTATAAACAATATTTTACATTCAACAACAGGTTTTAAACTTGATAAAAATAACGTTTTCCTCTGATTGGCTCCACTACTCCCAAAGGATCATGGGAGTTGATTAAATAATGAATTTTTCTCCATTCATTTCCCTTATATCAACCACCAATCCTAAACAAAAGTTGGAATCATAAACAAATTACTATCCCAATAAGGATTTCCCTAAAATTAAAAAAAATATTTTAAAAAATACTCAGAAATTTCAATTACTTATGAATTTTTACAACTTTAAAATAATTTTTTCTCCTTAAAATACACATCCCACTCTCAAAACATGAGAATTAAACTTTACAAATATATTTTATCCACTAATTAACCAAAAAATGGTAAATACACTGAGATTCTCAGACGTTTTGTTTTAACCACGATAAATAGGAACACGTGTGAGCAAGACTCCCACCCAAAATACATTACAAAACACAATAGAATGAAATACAACAATAAAATGAAATACTTGTTCTACTACTACTACTACTTATGGTGAGTATACTGATGACATGATGCTATAGTGATTCTTAACAACAGTATGTAACAATAATACTATATAATAATAATATTTACAATAATATATGAGAAATATGTGTTGTGCTTCTGCTGCTGCTTCATTGGAAAAAAAAAACATTCAGCCACTTGGCCCTGTCCAAGATGAAACACTAAAACACTTAACTTTGGCTAACAATAGTCTTTGGCTTCCACTGACTGCATTTCCATTTGATTTGCACTCAAAATCACTGCTTTTTAATGCTTTGTGAGTGTGGGAATCATGGGGATTGTGACTTGATCAGGTGGGTGCAATGGTTTTTTTCGTCCACCAGATGGAGGTCAATGACCACTGAGCACAACAGTTTTTTCAAGCTTCAACATCTTGAATCAACTTTATCAGTCTTCAAGTCAAGTCAACTTGTCACTTATCAATAATGCCATATGTGCAGGACATACAGAGAATTGAAATAGTGTTTCCCTCTTATCCCCAGTGCAAACAACATTCAACATGAAATATCAAATATCAAAAATACAAGTCATTCAAAGATAGAAACAGGCAGTGGCAAATCTAGATGATATCAAGAGTATAAATATTGCATATATGGCGGGATGAACAGAATGAACGGTATTAATAGAAACAGAATTATCATTGGAATATCAATAGAAATATGGAAATATGAACAGAATTACAGTAGAAATAGAAATGGGATGCTCTCCCAAAAAAATCCACCACCACCACCACGACTACAAATGACTTCAAACATGCTCCTAACACTATTCTGGAGGAACGATTTGGGCCTCCACACTTTTTTCACTCCTGACCGTTGCATTCATTATCATGATCATTTATTGTTCTCTTAGTTTGTTGTTGTTGTTGTTGCTGCTGCTGTTGCTGTTGCTGCTGTTTGGTGTGATGTTTTAAATCCATGTTTTATTTTGCTACAAAGGACAATGCCTTGAATACATTGATTTTATTGCATTAAAATACAATACATAATACAAAAGAATGAAATACAACAATAGAATGAAATACAACCATAGAATGAAATACTACCATAGAATGAAATACTTGTACTACTCCTACTAATGGCAACCGTACTGATGACATGATGGTCGTGTGATTGTTAACAACAGTATGTAATAATGTAATAATAGTAACACACTTTGAATCTGTCTGTGTGTATGTAATAATAATAACACTATATAATGATCACATTTATAATAATATAGTAGTAATATGTGTCTGTTGTGCTGCTGGGAACGTGGGTTTCATCTTTCTACGAGCTTCCTATCAAAAGCGGTTCACTTTGGATCTCTCTGTGCAAAGCAGCGACAGTCTGCACCACATGTGATGCTCGGTCTCAGGGAGGGCCATGCCCGCCCTCCGGTGGCCGCTCAGGGACCCGCACCAGGCACACTTTGGATCTGTCTGTGCAAAGCCGCTACAGTCTGCAGCACATGTGATGCTCGGGCTCAGGGAGGGCCGTGCCCGCCCTCCGGTGGCCGCTCAGAGACCCACTCCCGAGCTTTTTTTTTTTTAAATCAAGCCTCTCAAGCCCTTTAAGGCCTTATCTCTGATAACTCATGGAGGCTTCGGGCAGGGGATCTGAAAAATGAGTATGCTTGTCAGGGGTCTGGGTCTGACCGCTGTGCCGAGTTTCAGACCCGTGTGACCTCCGCAAAGGTCAAAGGTCACATGATGGATGGCTTATCTCAGTGTTTGTGCCGTCTTCTTACCCCCTCTCGCCCCTATACCCTGACCCCCTAACCCTTATGACTTGAAACGTGCTCCTAACACTATTCTGGAGGAGCGATTTGGGCCTCCACACTGTTTCACTCCCGACCGTCCCATTCGCTTATCACAGGGAGTCGTTTTTCGCCCATATCTCCGCAACCGTAGGTCGTAGCTGCCGGCCACTGCCACCAACGGAAAGAGCCCCCCTGAAAATGGAGGGGGGTAGCCAAAGTCCCGAGTCTCTGCACCCCGGGAAATAGCGCGTCCGCAGAGCCGGACGCGGACACGCTCGGCTATTATCCCCTTACCTAACCCTAACCCTAACCCCTAACCCTAACCATTAACCTAGCCCTAGATCCTAACCCTATCCACTTCCCCTTCTCTAATCCTAACCACTTTCCTTTTTCCTAACCCTCACCAAATCCCCCTTTTCCCTAACCCTAATGATTGACATTTTAAATTTAAATTTTAAAAATTTTAAAAAGGGGATGAAAATGATGACAAACACAGGAATAATGCTCAAGGCCGTAAGCCAAAGAATGGAACCAACAGTTCTGTTCATGACTGTGGCCAGAACAAACCTGGAGCAGATTCTCCCCTTTAAACAAATAAAACAAAAATAGTTATGAAACAAGATGGAATAAATAAACATATTTTTTTATATATGTGTGTGTGTGTGTATATATGTACATATATAGTTGTATGTGTGTATACATGTATGCATACATTATTATTTTTTATTATTATTATCATTATCATTATCATTATCATTATTATTATTATTATTACTATTATTATTACTATTACTATTAATATTATTTATCCAATCTAATTTAAATCAATTGAAACAATTCCTAAAAAAGTTAGACATTTTTTAAAACAAAATCACTTTCCTCACCTCTCTTCCCTCATGAAAGTGAGGGAGTAGGGGGAGGCAGAGTTCACAGCCCGAACAGGCGGGGGAGGGCTTAGCCCGGACAGGCTTCTCTCCCTGACTCTGCTACCCTTATTATATGAATGGTATAAAAAAATATGAAAAGGAGGATTCCAAACCAAATCACTTTTATGAATTTTTTTTTTTATATATACGAATTAATTAATAAGGAGATATTTTAAATTTTATCCTAATTCTATTTTACAACTCAAACTAGATTGTAAACAATATTTTACATACAACAACAAGTTTTAAACTTGATAAAAATAACGTTTTTCCTCTGATTGGCTCCACTACTCCCAAAGGATCAAGGGAGTTGATTAAATAATGAATTTTTCTCCATTCATTTCCCTTATATCAACCACCAATCCTAAACAAAAGTTGGAATCATAAACAAATTACTATCCCAATAAGGATTTCCCTAAAATTAAAAAAAATATTTTAAAACATACTCAGAAATTTCAATTACTTATGAATTTTTTACAACTTTAAAATAATTTTTTCTCCTTAAAATACACATCCCACTCTCAAACAATAAGAATTAAACTTTACAAATATATTTTATCAACTAATTAACCAAAAAATGGTAAATACACTGAGATTCTCAGATGTTTTGTTTTAACCACGATAAATAGGAACACGTGTGAGCAAGACTTCCCCCAAAATACATTACAAAACACAATAGAATGAAATACAACAATAAAATGAAATACTTGTTCTACTACTATTACTACTACTACTTATGGTGAGTATACTGATGACATGATGCTATTGTGATTGTTAACAACAGTATGTAACAATAATACTATATAATTATAATATTTATAATAATATATTAGAAATATGTGTTGTGCTGCTGCTTCATTGGAAAAAAAAAACATTCAGCCACTCGGCCCTGTCCAAGATGAAACACTAAAACACTTGACTTCGGCTAACAATAGTCTTTGCTTCCACTGACTGCATTTCCATTGGATTTGCACTCAAAATCACTGCTTTTTAATGCTTTGTGAGTGTGGGAATCATGGGGATTGTGACTTGATCAGGTGGGGTGCAATGGTTTTTTACGTCCACCAGATGGAGGTCATTGACCACTGATCACAATAGTTTTTTCAAGCTTCAATATCTTGAATCAACTTTATCAGTGTTCAAGTCAAGTCAACTTTATGATCAATAATGCCATATGTGCAGGACATACAGAGAATAGAAATAGCTTTTCCCTCTTATCCCCGGTGCAAACAGCATTCAACATGAAATATAAAATATCTAGTATGTAATAATGTAATAATAACAACACACTTTGGATCTCTCTGTGTGTATGTAATAATAATAACACTATATAATAATCATATTTATAACAATATAGTAGTAATATGGGTCTGTTGTGCTGCTGCTACTGCTGCATCATTCACTACTGACCGTCCCATTCGCTTATAATGGAGAGTGTTTTTCCCTAAATATCTCAGGGACGGAAGGTCGTAGCTGCTGGCCACTGCCACCAACGGAAAGAGCACCCTGAAAATGGG